>NW_027507785.1:50450243-50997743 GCF_037356315.1 Lithobates pipiens
AGAATACTAACGGTAACATTTACAACTCTTTCCCCCCCGCCCAGGACAAAGGGAAGCAGCTGAAGAGTTGAAATATCTCCCGGGGATACATTAATTCGATTTCAAAGAAAAGTTCTCCGTGTAACGTGCTGAACGTTAGACAAACTATTCTCAGACCAGACCATGCTTTACCTATTAGCAAGCCTGAGAATTCAGCTATGATGCTCAAGGTGACCATCACTACATCTTATCAGGCTTGTCTATACGAGTAACACCCGAGTCTAGTGTGAGAGAAGGTAAACAAACCAGCAAGTCTGTAATTTGGATCAGGGTTATTAGAGTTCCGGGCAGCATGACTCATACAGACAGCTCTCTGGTGCCTCACCCCGGTTCTAGAAAGTTGAAGAACATTCTAGAGACTGGAGGGCGGAGGCTTGCTCTGCATATATTTAATGGGGCTTAACTAATCCCCAAGCGGTGGGCCTGGCAGGGGACGAAGTGAGCCCTTAAATAGGAACAAGTCAGGAAGGAATTTGGGTGGAAATGGAGATGCAGTGTTGAGGAGATTGTCGGTGGCCTTAGAGGGGCCCCTGCTGGAGAGGGGGCTCTACCTCAGGGCCGGGGGGGGGGGGGGGGAGGCTCAGGTGCTGGCCTGGAAGGATCCTATCACAGGAGAAGTTGGAGAGAGGCTGTCCTCAGAGGCAGCAGGAGCAAGGAGAGGACAGTGCGAGTACTACAGCAAGGTGCAGGGACTTACAAAAGGGAGAGACTGCCACATGTAGCAGTCTTTCTGGATGATTAGTTGTTGTGTTTAAATCTTCCCTACCTTGCCCTGGGAGACCTCCAGAGAGCCAGTCGGGTAGAGCGGCGAAGGAGGCCAGTCGGGTAAAGCGGCGAAGGAGGCCAGTCGGGGTAAAGCGGCGAAGGAGGCCAGTCGGGTAAAGCGGCGAAGGAGGCCAGTCGGGTAAAGCGGCGAAGGAGGCCAGTCGGGTAAAGCGGCGAAGGAGGCCAGTCGGGTAAAGCGGCGAAGGAGGCCAGTCGGTAAAGCGGCGAAGGAGGCCAGTCGGGTAAAGCGGCGAAGGAGGCCAGTCGGGTAAAGCGGCGAAGGAGGCCAGTCGGGTATTCGGATAAAAGCTAAAATTGTTGTGTGCCTGAGCCTCCTCTTCTTGGGTCCCCTGCCGGCGCATTCATACATGGAGCATGGCTTGGCCGCGCCCTCCTCCTCAATCACTCGCAGGCTGCGACTGACAGGGGGAGCCAATGGCTTGAGGGAGAGACCCGGGAGAGCAGAGCTAGCATCAGGATCGCTGGATCGGGATGAGGCTCAGGTAAGGTTTTAGGGGCTTGGGGGCAGCACACAGAAGGTTTTTTACCTTATGTACAGAATGGATGAAGGTTAAAAAAAACCTTCAGCCTTTACAACCACTTTAAATCAGGCAATTGTACTTCCTAATCATTCTTCCACACTTCTCCTGCTGTAACCAACACTGATCATGGAAGGAGTCATGAACTCATTTTCTGAGCACCATGCTAATGAGTCCTTTCTTCACAGCCGCTCAATGGGCATTTTGTGGGCATGCCTTCTTACTCAAACCAATTCTGACTGCCTTAAATACACAGTCCAACTAAAGAATCTGTGCGCTTCCTCTGGGTCTAACATTCCCAGATGGGAAAAAAAAAAAAAAGCCATTCTCCTGTCCTGCCTTTGTTGCTATGAGGTTTGCCAAGACACTCCAGCCATTACTTCTTACCCCGACCATCACAATCGGTTCACCAATTACTCCGTTGCATTCTCCTTTGGTTGGCTTTTCTAACTGTGATGGTGAGCTGTAGAAGCTGGCAGTGTCTTGGCAATTTCCGAGGAACCTGGCAGGAAAAGGGGGTGCCATTCTCTGGTAGTTTTGCAGCCAGGCTTCAGAAGGTACATAAACAACATACACTTTTAGCAAGGTAAAATTCGAATTGTCAAAACTGCACAGTTTGCTATTATCTACAGTTTTTCATTAGTTGAATAAGCAGTTTTTGGTAAAGGTGAACTAAGCCTAAGGTAATACAAACAAGTTTTTGTTTTTTTTGTTTTTATTTCATAAGTGGATTAAAGTTCATTTTATCCTCGGGTTACAGAAAAGAACACATGATGGTAATTGCCAGGACTTGGGCTACGTAGATTAACCTGATTTACAACATTTTATTTTTACTAGCAGCAGAGGTAATACATTGGGCCGGCAGTCTGAGCTCCCTCTCCGCATCTCGCGGTATAATATTCAGTTTGACAGGAGGCTTACCTTTAATCCCAAGAAAAACGTCCTTGAGAAGGTATAGAGGCCTCCAAATCACAGAGCAGGAATGGCAGGTTAATAGAGAGCAGCAGGCATTATTTCAAAGTACATTTTTTGCATAATGGAAGAGTCTAGATTGAGGGTAAAAATCGATTAAGGAAGAGAAGAGAGACAAAAAAGTAAATCAGAGCCAGAGGTTAAAAGTGTGCGGCGGTAAATCTGATTTTGATGCTTTTATTGTTGGAGGTTGGCTTAACGGACGGGAGATGATCTGGGATACTCACAGTTATGAGAACATTGCGGGATGATCATAGCGATGTTGAAGTAATCAAAGCAAATTCCGCAGTGCAGCAAGTCATCGAGAGCCTGCAAGACAGACAGAGGGAGATCAATGGGGGATCAGACAGACAGACAGACAGAGGGAGATCAATGGGGGATCAGACAGACAGACAGACAGAGGGAGATCAATGGGGGATCAGACAGACAGACAGACAGAGGGAGATCAATGGGGGATCAGACAGACAGACAGACAGAGGGAGATCAATGGGGGATCAGACAGACAGACAGACAGAGGGAGATCAATGGGGATCAGACAGACAGACAGACAGAGGGAGATCAATGGGGGGATCAGACAGACAGACAGACAGAGGGGGGGGATCAGGCAGACAGACAGACAGAGGGGGGGGATCAGGCAGACAGACAGACAGAGGGGGGGATCAGGCAGACAGACAGACAGAGGGGGGGGATCAGGCAGACAGACAGACAGAGGGGGGGGATCAGGCAGACAGACAGACAGAGGGGGGGATCAGGCAGACAGACAGACAGACAGAGGGGGGGATCAGGCAGACAGACAGACAGACAGAGGGGGGATCAGGCAGACAGACAGACAGAGGGGGGATCAGGCAGACAGACAGACAGAGGGGGGGATCAGGCAGACAGACAGAGGGGGGGATCAGACAGACAGACAGAGGGGGGATCAGACAGACAGACAGAGGGGGGGATCAGACAGACAGACAGAGGGGGGGATCAGACAGACAGAGGGGGGGGGATCAGGCAGACAGACAGAGGGGGGGGGATCAGGCAGACAGACAGAGGGGGGGGATCAGGCAGACAGACAGAGGGGGGGATCAGGCAGACAGACAGAGGGGGGGATCAGGCAGACAGACAGAGGGGGGGATCAGGCAGACAGACAGAGGGGGGATCAGGCAGACAGGCAGAGGGGGGATCAGGCAGACAGGCAGAGGGGGGATCAGGCAGACAGGCAGAGGGGGGGGATCAGACAGGCAGGAGGGGGGATCAGACAGGCAGAGGGGGGGATCAGACAGGCAGAGGGGGGGGGGATCAGACAGGCAGAGGGGGGGGGATCAGACAGGCAGAGGGGGGGGGGATCAGACAGGCAGAGGGGGGGGGATCAGACAGGCAGAGGGGGGGGATCAGACAGACAGACAGACAGAGGGGGGGGATCAGACAGACAGAGGGGGGGATCAGACAGACAGAGGGGGGGGATCAGGCAGGCAGACAGACAGACAGAGGGGGGGATCAGGCAGGCAGACAGACAGACAGACAGAGGGGGGGGATCAGGCAGGCAGACAGACAGACAGACAGAGGGGGGGGATCAGGCAGACAGACAGAGGGGGGGGATCAGGCAGGCAGACAGAGGGGGGGGATCAGGCAGGCAGGACAGACAGAGGGGGGGGATCAGGCAGGACAGACAGAGGGGGGGGGATCAGGCAGACAGACAGAGGGGGGGGGATCAGGCAGACAGACAGAGGGGGGGGGAATCAGGCAGACAGACAGAGGGGGGGGAATCAGGCAGACAGACAGAGGGGGGGGATCAGGCAGGCAGACAGACAGACAGAGGGGGGGATCAGGCAGACAGACAGAGGGGGGGGGGATCAGGCAGACAGAGGGGGGGGGATCAGGCAGACAGACAGAGGGGGGATCAGGCAGACAGACAGAGGGGGGATCAGGCAGACAGACAGAGGGGGGATCAGGCAGACAGACAGAGGGGGGGGGATCAGGCAGACAGACAGAGGGGGGGGGATCAGGCAGACAGACAGAGGGGGGGGATCAGGCAGACAGACAGAAGGGGGGGATCAGGCAGACAGACAGAGGGGGGGGATCAGGCAGACAGACAGAGGGGGGGGATCAGGCAGACAGACAGAGGGGGGGGGATCAGGCAGACAGACAGAGGGGGGGGGGGATCAGGCAGACAGACAGAGGGGGGGGGGGGATCAGGCAGACAGACAGAGGGGGGGGGATCAGGAAGACAGACAGAGGGGGGGGATCAGGCAGACAGAGGGGGGGATCAGGCAGACAGAGGGGGGGATCAGGCAGACAGAGGGGGGGGATCAGGCAGACAGACAGAGGGGGGGGGATCAGGCAGACAGACAGAGGGGGGGGGGATCAGGCAGACAGACAGAGGGGGGGGGGGATCAGGCAGACAGACAGAGGGGGGGGGATCAGGCAGACAGACAGAGGGGGGGGATCAGGCAGACAGACAGAGGGGGGGGGATCAGGCAGACAGACAGGGGGGGGATCAGGCAGACAGACAGAGGGGGGGATCAGGCAGACAGACAGAGGGGGGGATCAGGCAGACAGACAGAGGGGGGGATCAGGCAGACAGACAGAGGGGGGGATCAGGCAGACAGACAGAGGGGGGGATCAGGCAGGACAGGCAGAGGGGGGATCAGGCAGACAGGCAGAGGGGGGATCAGGCAGACAGGCAGAGGGGGGGGATCAGACAGGCAGAGGGGGGGATCAGACAGGCAGAGGGGGGGATCAGACAGGCAGAGGGGGGGGATCAGACAGACAGAGGGGGGGGGATCAGACAGACAGAGGGGGGGGGATCAGACAGACAGAGGGGGGGGGGATCAGACAGACAGACAGACAGAGGGGGGGATCAGACAGACAGAGGGAGGGGATCAGACAGACAGAGGGGGGGATCAGGCAGGCAGACAGACAGACAGAGGGGGGGATCAGGCAGGCAGACAGACAGACAGAGGGGGGGGATCAGGCAGGCAGACAGACAGACAGACGGGGGGGATCAGGCAGGCAGACAGACAGACAGACAGAGGGGGGGGATCAGGCAGACAGACAGAGGGGGGGGATCAGGCAGGCAGACAGACAGAGGGGGGGGATCAGGCAGACAGACAGAGGGGGGGGGATCAGGCAGACAGACAGAGGGGGGGGGAATCAGGCAGACAGACAGAGGGGGGGGGAATCAGGCAGACAGACAGAGGGGGGGGATCAGGCAGGCAGACAGACAGACAGACAGAGGGGGGGGATCAGGCAGACAGACAGAGGGGGGGGATCAGGCAGGCAGACAGACAGAGGGGGGGGATCAGGCAGACAGACAGAGGGGGGGGGGATCAGGCAGACAGACAGAGGGGGGGGGATCAGGCAGACAGACAGAGGGGGGGGGATCAGGCAGACAGACAGAGGGGGGGGGGATCAGGCAGACAGACAGACAGACAGACAGAGGGGGGGGATCAGGCAGACAGACAGACAGACAGAGGGGGGGGATCAGGCAGACAGACAGACAGACAGAGGGGGGAGATCGGGCAGACAGACAGACAGACAGAGGGGGGAGATCGGGCAGACAGACAGACAGAGGGGGGGGGGGATCAGGTAGACAGACAGACAGACAGACAGAGGGGGGGGATCAGGTAGACAGACAGACAGACAGACAGACAGAGGGGGGGATCAGGCAGACAGACAGAGGGGGGGGGGGATCAGGCAGACAGACAGACAGACAGAGGGGGGGGATCAGGCAGACAGACAGACAGACAGAGGGGGGGGGATCAGGCAGACAGACAGACAGACAGAGGGGGGGGATCAGGCAACAGACAGACAGAGGGGGGGGGGATCAGGCAGACAGACAGACAGAGGGGGGGATCAGGCAGACAGACAGAGGGGGGGGATCAGGCAGACAGACAGAGGGGGGGGATCAGGCAGACAGACAGAGGGGGGGGATCAGGCAGACAGACAGAGGGGGGGGATCAGGCAGACAGACAGAGGGGGGGGATCAGGCAGACAGACAGAGGGGGGGGGAATCAGGCAGACAGACAGAGGGGGGGGGGATCAAGGCAGACAGACAGAGGGGGGGGGGATCAGGCAGACAGACAGACAGGGGGGGGATCAGGCAGACAGACAGAGGGGGGGGGGATCAGGCAGACAGACAGACAGGGGGGGGATCAGGCAGACAGACAGAGGGGGGGGGGATCAGGCAGACAGACAGACAGAGGGGGGGATCAGGCAGACAGACAGACAGAGGGGGGGGATCAGGCAGACAGACAGACAGAGGGGGGGGATCAGGCAGACAGACAGAGGGGGGGGATCAGGCAGACAGACAGAGGGGGGGGATCAGGCAGACAGACAGACAGAGGGGGGGATCAGGCAGACAGACAGAGGGGGGGATCAGGCAGACAGACAGACAGACAGAGGGGGGGATCAGGCAGACAGACAGACAGACAGAGGGGGGGGATCAGGCAGACAGACAGACAGAGGGGGGGGATCAGGCAGACAGACAGAGGGGGGGGATCAGGCAGACAGACAGACAGACAGACAGACAGAGGGGGGGGGAATCAGGCAGACAGACAGACAGACAGAGGGGGGGGAATCAGGCAGACAGACAGACAGAGGGGGGGGAATCAAGGCAGACAGACAGACAGACAGAGGGGGGGGGGGGGATCATGCAGACAGACAGACAGAGGGGGGGATCAGGCAGACAGACAGAGGGGGGGGGGGATCAGGCAGACAGACAGAGGGGGGGGGGGGATCAGGCAGGCAGACAGACAGAGGGGGGGGGGGGGAATCAGGCAGACAGACAGGGGGGGGATCAGGCAGACAGACAGAGGGGGGGGGGGGATCAGGCAGACAGACAGAGGGGGGGGGGATCAGGCAGACAGAGGGGGGGGGGATCAGGCAGACAGACAGAGGGGGGGGGGATCAGGCAGACAGACAGAGGGGGGGGGGGGATCAGGCAGACAGACAGAGGGGGGGGGGGATCAGGCAGACAGACAGAGGGGGGGGGGATCAGGCAGACAGACAGAGGGGGGGGGGATCAGGCAGACAGACAGAGGGGGGGGGGGATCAGGCAGACAGACAGAGGGGGGGGGGATCAGGCAGACAGACAGAGGGGGGGGGGGATCAGGCAGACAGACAGAGGGGGGGGGGATCAGGCAGACAGACAGAGGGGGGGGGGGGGATCAGGCAGACAGACAGAGGGGGGGGGATCAGGCAGACAGACAGAGGGGGGGGGATCAGGCAGACAGACAGAGGGGGGGGGATCAGGCAGACAGACAGACAGAGGGGGGGGGATCAGGCAGACAGACAGACAGAGGGGGGGGGGGATCAGGCAGACAGACAGAGGGGGGGGGGGGATCAGGCAGACAGACAGAGGGGGGGGATCAGGCAGACAGACAGAGGGGGGGGGATCAGGCAGACAGACAGAGGGGGGGGATCAGGCAGACAGACAGAGGGGGGGGGGGATCAAGGCAGACAGACAGAGGGGGGGGGATCAGGCAGACAGACAGAGGGGGGGGGGATCAGGCAGGACAGACAGAGGGGGGGGGGAATCAGGCAGACAGACAGAGGGGGGGGGATCAGGCAGACAGACAGAGGGGGGGGGGATCAGGCAGACAGACAGAGGGGGGGGGGGGATCAGACAGACAGAGGGGGGGGGGGGGATCAGGCAGACAGACAGAGGGGGGGGATCAGGCAGACAGACAGAGGGGGGGGGGATCAGGCAGACAGACAGAGGGGGGGGGGGATCAGACAGACAGACAGACAGAGGGGGGGATCAGGCAGACAGACAGACAGAGGGGGGGATCAGACAGACAGACAGACAGAGGGGGGGATCAGGCAGACAGACAGACAGAGGGGGGGGGGATCAGGCAGACAGACAGAGGGGGGGGGGGATCAGGCAGACAGACAGAGGGGGGGATCAGGCAGACAGACAGAGGGGGGGGGGGGGATCAGGCAGACAGACAGAGGGGGGGGGGGATCAGGCAGACAGACAGAGGGGGGGGGGATCAGGCAGACAGACAGAGGGGGGGGGATCAGGCAGACAGACAGAGGGGGGGGGGGGATCAGGCAGACAGACAGAGGGGGGGGGGGATCAGGCAGACAGACAGAGGGGGGGGGGATCAGGCAGGCAGACAGACAGAGGGGGGGGGGATCAGGCAGGCAGACAGACAGAGGGGGGGGGGATCAGGCAGGCAGACAGACAGAGGGGGGGGGGGATCAGGCAGGCAGACAGACAGAGGGGGGGGATCAGGCAGGCAGACAGACAGAGGGGGGGGATCAGGCAGGCAGACAGACAGAGGGGGGGGATCAGGCAGGCAGACAGACAGAGGGGGGGGGGGATCAGGCAGGCAGACAGACAGAGGGGGGGGATCAGGCAGGCAGACAGACAGAGGGGGGGGGATCAGGCAGGCAGACAGACAGAGGGGGGGATCAGGCAGGCAGACAGACAGAGGGGGGGGGATCAGGCAGGCAGACAGACAGAGGGGGGGATCAGGCAGGCAGACAGACAGAGGGGGGGGATCAGGCAGGCAGACAGACAGAGGGGGGGGGATCAGGCAGGCAGACAGACAGAGGGGGGGGGGATCAGGCAGGCAGACAGACAGAGGGGGGGGGGATCAGGCAGGCAGACAGAGGGGGGGGGGGATCAGGCAGGCAGACAGAGGGGGGGGGGGATCAGGCAGACAGACAGGGGGGGGGATCAGGCAGACAGACAGAGGGGGGGGGATCAGGCAGACAGACAGAGGGGGGGGGGATCAGGCAGACAGACAGAGGGGGGGGGGATCAGGCAGACAGACAGAGGGGGGGGGGGGATCAGGCAGACAGACAGAGGGGGGGATCAGGCAGACAGACAGAGGGGGGGGATCAGGCAGACAGACAGAGGGGGGGGGATCAGGCAGACAGACAGAGGGGGGGGATCAGGCAGACAGACAGAGGGGGGGGATCAGGCAGACAGACAGAGGGGGGGGGGGATCAGGCAGACAGACAGAGGGGGGGGGATCAGGCAGACAGACAGAGGGGGGGGGATCAGGCAGACAGACAGAGGGGGGGGGGATCAGGCAGACAGACAGAGGGGGGGGGGGATCAGGCAGACAGACAGAGGGGGGGGGGATCAGGCAGACAGACAGAGGGGGGGGGGGATCAGGCAGACAGACAGAGGGGGGGGGGGATCAGGCAGACAGACAGAGGGGGGGGGGGGATCAGGCAGACAGACAGAGGGGGGGGGGATCAGGCAGACAGACAGAGGGGGGGGGATCAGGCAGACAGACAGAGGGGGGGGGGGATCAGGCAGACAGACAGAGGGGGGGGGATCAGGCAGACAGACAGAGGGGGGGGGATCAGGCAGACAGACAGAGGGGGGGGGATCAGGCAGACAGACAGAGGGGGGGGGATCAGGCAGACAGACAGAGGGGGGGGGGGGATCAGGCAGACAGACAGAGGGGGGGGGGGGATCAGGCAGACAGACAGAGGGGGGGATCAGGCAGACAGACAGAGGGGGGGGGGGGATCAGGCAGACAGACAGAGGGGGGGGGATCAGGCAGACAGACAGAGGGGGGGATCAGGCAGACAGACAGAGGGGGGGGGGATCAGGCAGACAGACAGAGGGGGGATCAGGCAGACAGACAAAGGGGGGGGATCAGGCAGACAGACAGAGGGGGGGGGGATCAGGCAGACAGACAGAGGGGGGGGGGGGGATCAGGCAGACAGACAGAGGGGGGGGGGATCAGGCAGACAGACAGAGGGGGGGGGATCAGGCAGACAGAGCAATGACGGCAATTAGAGGGGCCAGCAGCCAGATAGGGTACAAACGTCCCCCTAGAAGTGTAATTTTCTGCTTGTGCGATTGGCTCACTGATTTTCTCAGAAGTCTGCACTAGGATACAAGTTTGATTTTAGGCATCCGTTACAATAAGAATTTCAGTTTTGGTAAGATCCCCCAAAGGTTAAAGAGGCTCTACAGTCAGCAAACCAAATTCTCAACAAACACCTCTTTGGTATTGTTTGTACAGGACATAAAAACAGCTTTTTCTTCAGGATAACAAAAGAAAGGAATAAGCACCTTAAGGCTGCATTCACACCTGAGTGTAGCGTTTTCAAGCGTTTTTTACCGCGATTCACAGCGTTTTTTACCACGATTTGCCGCGATTTTGTGCAGGGCCAAAAGGTCACCAATGTTAAAAGAAGAAAAAACGCCCAAATCTGCTCAATTCGAGTGACAAAAAAGGGTCTGGAACTTGTTTGAGCTTCAGGCGACTTGGAGTGGAGATGTGAACCGTCTCCATTGAGAATAATAGAATTTTTCCCCTCTAGCGTTTTGTAGCTCCAGGCTTCAAGCTACAAAACGCTCCGGTGTGAATGGGGTCTAAGTGACAGCGGCTACTTTTCATTTACAATTTATGTTCACATATTGCGCTGATTGACATTTGCACAATGTACATAGATCACCCAGAGGGGAGGTTTTGTTTCCCCCCCCACCCCCCCCCCCCCCTTTCTCAACAAAAGCGGAGTTACTCTTTAAGGCCGAGTTCAGAAGTCCAGCAGTAAAATCTATGAGGCCTGGAAAACATGAGCCCATTGCCACGAGTTAAAATACCTTTAAAAGAAAGAAATTCCACATGTAATGGGCTCAGAGCTCCCGGGCCTCATATTTACCTCAATCATCATACAGTATAGATTACAGAGAAATACGAGACATGTAACCTCCAATCACTGGTGACAAAGCTCAGAGCAATCACCCAATCACCACGCTACACCAATATAATGAGGAAAATACAGCCGGAGATATATCGGTGTGCATAAAGTTATATGACCTGCCCGTAATGAGGAGGTCATGGGGGGGGGGGGGGGGGGGTTGGGGGCGCAAATAATGTCTGTAAGTTAAACAATATACATGAACACGGGCTAAAGCCGGCCATGCATGGATCGAAATTCGGCTCGACCGGCTGAGATCCGAACCATGTAGGGCAGGCTGATTGTACCCACGTTGATCCATTAAACCAGGGGTTGACAAATTTGCTTGGAATCTAGGAGCCAGCTAAAAAAGTTAGGAGCCAGGTCCGTGACGGCGATCTGGACCTGTCCCTGGCCTGACATGGAGACGAGTGAGGGGAAGATAGCGCCCCCAGCCCCCCACCTGTCTCCAAGTCATTGCCCATAGCTCTTAGAGGGACATTTTATTTGTTTTATTTTTTTCAAATGACGATTTTTTTTTTTTAATTGCATTTTAGTGTAAATATGAGATGTGAGGTCTCTCTGACCCCAGATCTCATATATAAGAGGACCTGTCATGCTTTTTTCTATTACAAGGGATTTTTACATTCCTTGTAATAGGAATAAAAGTGACACACTTTTTTTTTTTTAAAAGAACAGTGAAAAAATAAAAAATAAAAGTTAAAATAAAGAAAAAAAATTTTTTAAACGCGCCCTGTCCCGCCGCTGACTTTACTGTTGTCTTATTTTTTTTTTTATAAAATAAAACATTTTTCCCCCAAAAAAGTGCGCTTGCAAGTCCGCTGTGCAAATATGGTGTGACAGACATTATTGCAACGACCACCATTTTACTCTCTAGGGTGTTAGAATAAAAAAAAAAAGTGTGTGTGTATATATATATATATATATATATATATATATATATATATATATATATATATATATATATATATATATATATATATATATATATATATATATATATATATATGTGTGTGTATATTTAGATGTTCTAAGTAAATGGAAGGAGATATCCCCATTAGCATTGCTGGTTGTAATTCCAACGGGCACCACAAGAGGGTGCCAGATTCCAGAAGGAATAGGATCACAGAAGGAATAGGATCACAGAAGGCCTCAAAGCCGGGGGCTCAATTACCGACCGCCGGCGGCGCGGCCCGACGCAGTCACGCCGGGGGGGGGTCCACGGAGACAGGAGACCCCCCAGCTGTGCTGCCCCAGGCGCCGGGTCGCTAATTCTAGTCGCCAATGCGACCTGGCGCCCGGGTTTTGTCGAGCCCTGCATTAAACCTTCCTATCCTATTTTTCTACATACAGTTACCGCCGGCAGATGTAGCCGCTAGCAGTAACCATTAGATTTTGCTGGCCATGAAGGCTCCACCCCCCGCCGCTGGAAGTAAACAATAGCGCAGTGGGAGGCACGCCTTCATTAACCACTTCCATACCGCTGAACGTCATGTGACGGCCTGGATTTTCAGTGGAGAGATCCGGATGACGGGTCCAGCTGCAGGCATCGTTGGCAGATGTAAACACTGCGGAGAAGGGTTTTTTTTTTGCTCTCATGCTTTCAAGCCTAGGAGGAGAGAGACCTTTTTTGTTTTAAGCGAAAGATCTTTTTTTCTCCTCCTTTAAATCAAAAGATCTTTTTTCTCTTTCTTTTTTAAATCAAAAGATCTTTTTTCTCTTTCTTTTTTAAAATCAAAAGATCTTTTTTCTCTTTCTTTTTTAAAATCAAAAGATCTTTTTTCTCTTTCTTTTTTAAAATCAAAAGATCTTTTTTCTCTTTCTTTTTTAAAATCAAAAGATCTTTTTTCTCTCTTTCTTTTTTAAATCAAAAGATCTTTTTTTTTCCTTCTCTTTTTTAAAGCAAAAGATCTTTTTCTAAGCAAAAAAAATTTTTTTTTTTTTAAGTGAAAGATTTTTATTTTATTTTTAAGTGAAAGAATTTTTTTTTTTTTTTTTAATCTTTTGCTTGTAAAAAGGTAGAGGAGAGATTCGGGAACTTATAGACTCCAGATCTCTCCAGAACGAGGATCTGTCACCCCTTATTTCGATTGCAAGGGATGTTTACATCCCTTATAATAGCAATAAAAGCGATGAAAAAAAATATTAAAATGGGACAGTATAAAAAAAATTAAAAGCGCACCCTTCCCTCTGTGCTTGCGCGCAGAAGTGAATGCATACGTAAGTTGTGCATGTAAACAGAGTTCGCACCACGCACGCCCCCCGCTGCACATCCATTTACTGGGAAGCTCAGTGTGCTGTTGATTCTCCTCCCACAGCTCTTATGCAGCTAAGAACACAGGGAATGTGATCACATATAATAAAAAAAAAAAAAAGGAGGGAAAAAATTTATTTATAATGTTTTTTATATCTATGCAAAACTGTTTTGCCTTTTATTTCTATTTTAAATTGAATGAGTTGTTTTACAAGGTGATCGTTTACAATCACACGAGTGTGACATGTTCAGTATCTAATTTACTTTTACTTCATCTTTTATATTTTAACAAAAAAATTGGGTTATATATTGTGTTTTTTTTTTTTTTTTTTATTACCTTCATTATTCATTAGTGTATTTTTTCAGAACAAAATGGAGTTTAACATATATATATTTAACATACATACATACTGCAGCAGGGCGGCCCTATTGCACAAAACAACATACCCGTACACAGCTTCCTGCACGAGTCACTGTGAGCTCGCTGCACAGCAGTAGAGGCGATGGGCGGGCCCGGCGACTACGATGTCCGCCAGCCACCCACGATCGCTCCTCAGAGAAGCAGAACAGGGATCTGCCCGTGTAAACAAAGCAGATCCCCGTTCTGACAAAGTGCAGAGATCGTCTGTTCCTTGGGATCAGGAACAGCGATCTTCTCTACTCCCAGTCAGTCGTCCCCCACACAGTTAGAAACACCTTCCTGGGACACACTTAACCCCTTGATCGTCCCCCCTAGTGTTAACCCCGTCACTGCCGGTGTAATTTATACAATAATCAGTGGCTATTGTTAGCTCCAATCACTGTAACGTCATCACTGGTCCCAACGCTGCACCCCCCCCCACGCTACACCACCAAACTGCTCCAACGTTGCACCCCCCCAAAACTCTCCGATCATGTGCCCCTCCAATACCCCCCCCAAACTCTTCCGACACTGCCTGCCCCCCAATGGATAGGAAGAAAAGAAACTCTGGACAGCCGCACTCTGGATGGAATCTGAAATGACTTGTGCCTTTATTTCTCAAGTGAAAATCACATCACATGAACCACAGCCAACGAGAACATGGAACAAAAAATACTGACGCTTTTCACACTGAAAACAGTGCTTGCTCATAGTAAGCACTGATTTCAGTGCAAAACGCGTCAGAGTTTTGTTCCACGTTCTCTTTTGCTATGGTTCGTGTGATGTGATTTTCACTTGAGAAATAAAGGCACAAGTCATTTCAGATTCCATCCAGAGTGCGGCTGTCCAGAGTTTCTTTTCTTCCTATCTATTTGCCTGTGCAATTAGCCAGCACCTGGGACTATACCCCCAAACCCCTCCAACACTGTGCCCCCCCCAACCCCTCTGACTCTGCACCCCCAACACTGTGCCCCTGAACTCCTCAGACGCTGTGCCCCCTGAACCCCTCCGACACTGCGCTCCCCCCAATGCTGCACCCCTCAGACACTGCACCCCCTAAACCCCTGACGATATGCCCCCCCAACGCAGCACCCCCTGAACCACTCCGACACTGCACCCAACACTGTGCCCCCAGAACCCCTCCAACACTGCGCCCCTCTGACTCTGCACCCCCTCCAATGCTGCGCTCCCGAACCCCTCCGACACTGCGTCCCTTGAACCCCTCCGACACTTCACCCCCTGAACCCTGACGCTGCACCCCTTGAACCCCTCCGACACTGCGTCCCCCAACGCGGCACCCCCTAAACCCCTCCAACACTATGCCCCCCCAACGCAGTACCCCCTGAACCCCTCCGACACTGCACCCAACACTATGCCCCCAGAACCCCTCCAACGCTGCACCCCTCTGACTCTGCACCCCCTCCAATGCTGCGTCCCTTGAACCCCTCCGACACTTCACCCCCT
Organism: Lithobates pipiens; assembly: GCF_037356315.1. Classification (NCBI taxonomy): domain Eukaryota; kingdom Metazoa; phylum Chordata; class Amphibia; order Anura; family Ranidae; genus Lithobates; species Lithobates pipiens. Next base: position 50,465,338 of record NW_027507785.1, read on the forward strand.
GAACCCTGGATGCTGCACCTCTTGAACCCCTCCGACACTGCGTCCCCCTATGCTATGCCCAGTGAACCCCTCCGACACTGCACCCAACACTGTGCCCCCAGAACCCCTCCAACGCTGCTCCCCTCTAATACTGCACCCCCTCCAATGCTGCACCCCCTGAACCCCTCCAACACTACACCCCGCCCCCAAAACCCTCATTGATCCTCCATGAACAAGACCAAGTCTGGGGGGGTCATCAGGACTGACAGAGCGCCGCCCCCCCCCCCCCCCCCCCGAAAAAATGTGGTTTAGAAGCCCCAACCCCCGCCTCTCTGACGTCTTGGGGTGAGGTCTCACCTGTAGGGGGGCCCCCTCTGTAGCGGTTGTCATGGCGCCCCGTGTTCGTCTCACAGCTGATGCTCCGAACTTCCCGCGCCGATCTGCGAGACACGCCCCCTCCTTTCCTGCCCGGCCGCGGGGGGTTCTGGGAGTTGTAGTCAGAGAGGAGCGAGGAGGAGGGGGAGGGGGAGCTGTTCCTGGCCGGGGGTTCTATTCCTATAACCTCCCCTCCCCCTCATATCACACGGGGGTAATGGGTGCTGAATCACTAAACCTTCCAATAATTATCTCTCAAATAATGTTCCAAGGAGGGGGGAGGAATTTATTTTTTGGACTCCCCCAACTAACCCCTCCTCCCCCACGGGGTGACAACGCTTCCCCCCAGACAGCCAATCACAGAGCGTTGTCACAAAAGGAAAACACAGAAGGGAGGGGCTGCTATGAGCTTCTTCTTTTTTTTTTTTATTTACATTTTGTTTTTTGTTTTATTATTTTTGCATAATTTATTATTATCTTTAAACTTTTTTTAATTTTTAGGCATTAGTAGGAGTATTTATTCTTCTTTTTTTTTTTTTAGGTAGTGGTAATTGTACTTATTGTTATAATTTGTATTTTTACTTTTGAATTTTTGCTTGCAGTGTTTTTTAATTAGGTTTTCAGTAAACAAATAAAGCGTATTTAAAGAATAAACTGGTGAATTGTGTCATAACAGAACAAAATACAGAGATAAGAATAGTCTCTGAAGGCTGGGTAGAAAGCCTATGCCGAGGTTCCCCCCGACTTACCCCGGGGTGGGGGGGGGGGGGTCCGTTATCTCCAATGTTATGCTGTCTAATACTCAGTAGCATTTCAATACTTTTTTTTTGTAGAGAATGCAAAGTCGCAAACGGCAATCAAATAGTCTATAGTAGAGAAAGAGAGGGAAAAAAAAGTAGTCGGGGGCAAGCATGACTTTTTATTTTCAGGTAGTATTTTTTATTCATATATTTTTTTGTAATATTACATTTTTAGGTATTATAGGTAGTAGTAGTATTTCCATTTTTAAAATTTTTCTACTTTTTTATAATGATATTTATTCTTATTATTAAGAATAATTATTTATATATAGGTAGCGGCGGGCTCCTGAAGAGCTCGCGCTATGTGTTTTTCAAAGTTAAACTTTACCCAAACTACGGTTTGGTTTGGGTCTATTTGCCTAAATTGGACTTCTGTGTCAGTCTGACTGGACTGTGAGATGTTCAGCCTGGCCACAGGGGGGGCGCTGTCTCTGGTGGCGGGCGTGGAACTATGGTCTGGTCAGGCCCTTAAAGGGGTTGTAAAGGTTTGTTTTTTATTTTCTAAATAGGTTCCTTTAAGTTAGCGCATTGTTGGTTCACGTACTTTTTCCTTCCGATTTCCCTTTGTCTGAATTTCTCACTTCATGTTCCTCCTCGGTAAGCTGTTCAGTAAGCTGTTCTGGCTGACTAAACACCACCCGGATGATGGTGTGAAGTTTACCGAGGAGAAACAGGAAGTGAGAAATTCAGACAAAGAAAAAAAAACATTTAGAAGGGAAATCAAAGGAAAATGTAAGTGAACCAACAATGCACTAGCTTAAAGGAACCTATTTAGAAAATAAAAAACAAAGCTTTACAACCCCTTTAAGCTACTCTCTTTTGGAGCCCGCCCAGTGGGAGTGGCCTTCTCGCTCGTGCCCTCTGAGAGAGGGTATTTAAGATACGGACGTCACGTGGTTCCGGGTTCCAGTCTAGTAGGATGTGCTGACTTCATGGTCTTGGTCCTCCTGACCAGCCCCCCAGGAATGCTATGGTTCCATCCAACTTTGATGCCTCGGGGCTGGCTAGCCCAAGGCAAGGAAACTAAAGGAGGATTCTGAGGTGGTTGGGTGCCGTCTCCGGTTCGGGAGAGACCCATTGAGGACTCTCTAGATCAGTGATTCTCAACCAGGGTTCCTCCAGAGGTTGTAGGGGTTCCTTCAGCATTGGGCCATTTCTGCCTCTCAGATAAGTTCCCACCGACACCATTGATTTTTTTAGCTCTCTGTAAGGAGGGAATTCTTCCCACTGACCATCACACTAATGTATCATGAGTTGTAGATTTCAAATTTTTAGTAGGGGTTCCCTGAGACTGGAGAACTATATCAAGGGTTCCTCTGTGTTGAAAAGGTTGAGAAAGGCTGCTCTAGAAGAACACTACGCACGGGTTGGTTTTCTTAACAAGAGCCTGGAAGGGCTGAAGTTACGGAGAGAATCCGGTCTTGTGGATATCGCCAAGCAGGCTGAGGGATCCAGGTATCCTACAAGTGTTCTACAGCTTAGTTTCCTATGTGTTCTGCAACAACGTCTGTGACAAAGACTTTGTTCCTGAGTAAGCACCTTGTTGGCTGCTAGGCCTTGTGAGAGAGGGACTGTCCAACCTGAGTGATCATCCATCTGCGAATGGCTATTCTCTGGATGCAGTCAAAGTAAGCAAGTTCTTTAACGTTTTCTGGACTTTGACATTGAGAGAACCTGAACTTTCCTTCCCAACCCTCTGATCCCAAGTTGAAAGACTGTTCAATGGTTTGCGTTTTTGCAAATAAAATCCATTCAAGTGGATCTGTTGTCAGTCTCCAGTTACTGGGCCATCTACCACGGGACATCACCTAGACCAGTGGTCATCAACTCCTGTCCTCAGGGCTCACTAACAGGCCAGGTTTGCAAGATAACTGAAACACATCACAGGTGATATCATTTGCTGCTTAGTAATTGCAGTATTCTAGTCTGCATCTCCTCAAGGTAACACATAAAACCTGGCCTGTTAGTGGGCCCTGAGGATAGGGTTGATGACCACTGCCCTAGACGTGTCACAAGGAGAAGTGGAAGGTAAGGGTAAGCCCAAAAATAACCAGCAGCTCCTTCGGGGGTTAGTGCTACATATATATTATTATATTAAACAGGATTTATATAGCGCAGACAGTTTACGCTGCGCTTTACAACATTAGGGCAGACAGTACAATACAATTCAATACAGGGGGGAATCAGAGGTCCCTGCTCGTTAGAGCTTACAATCTAGGAGGGAGGGTCAAGTTATACAAAAGGGTAATAGCTGTGGGGGGGGTGAGCTAATGGAGAAAATAGTGCAGTTGTTAGATGGAGGCAGTATAGGCTTCTCCAAAGAGGAAAGTTTTCAGGGATCGCCTAAAAGTGGATACATTTGGATACAGTCTGACAGATTGGGGTAGGGAATTCCAGAGGATGGGCGAGGCTCGGGAGAAGTCCTGGAGGCGGATATGGAAGATATCCTTGGATATCTTTTTATATCCCTTTCCTGTTTTATACAGTTCAACTACCTTTTCCCGCAGATCCTTTGACAGTTCTTTTGGCTTTCCCCATAACTCAGAATCCAGAAACGTCAGTGTAGCACTGGATGAAAGATGCAAGGGTCTGTCAGGAGTCCAGGAATGCACTGACCTTTTATACACACACACACTAATTACAAGTAAACAGACCACAGGTGAGGATGGTTATTAATAGCCATTCAATCCTCTTTGTGTTGACTTCTGTGCAGGTTATCAGGCCAAAATCACCACCGTATGACTTAATAAACTTTTGATCAGGTTCATTGGGGTAGTTTCTGTTGCCATTATGATTTAAAAAGAGTAAAGACAGCTGATTGATAATAAATGGCTTCAGCCAAACACTAACCATGAGTGAAAGAAAAGTTTTTGTTTTATCATTCATATTCTCTGAAAAATGGCCAAGAAATCATAAATTCTGCCAGGGTGTGTAAACTTATGAGCATAGCTATATATATGTATATCATTACACTGATTTATATTCACTTTGCCACTGCGGCAACCTTTGACATACACATTTATTTTTACAGCTGATATTCACAATGGATACAATGAGACTGCCGGTCTTCCCGACAGACCATTTTCAGCAGAGGTCCGACAGACTTTCTGAATGAGCGGACTTGGCCACACACGACCGGACTAAGTCCGTTCGAAAGTCCATTCGTTTTGAGCGTGATGAGGTAAGACGGGACGAAACAAGGAAGTTCAATAGCCAGTAGCCAATAGCTGCCCTTGTATCGTATTTGGTCCGTCGGACCAGCACACTGAGGCATGGTTTTCCAGATTTTTAGATATTGAGTCTGTCGGATAGATTTAAAACATGTTTTATTTCTCGATCCGTCTGACTTTTGGGGAGAAAAAAGTCAGCTGGAGCCCACACACGATCAAATTGTCTGACGGATTCCGGTCCGCCGGACCAAGTCTGACGGAAAGTCCGATCGTGTGTACGCGGCATTAGGGATACACACCTTTCATCCTCCCCATGTCAGCCCTCTGGTTCCCCCCTGGTGGGGTTCAGTCTGGTTCTGCCCCCTCAGCCCCCAGGCGAGACCTATGTTGCTGTCGCCCTCTGAGAATTGTGCATCTAACATTCTGGTTTTGCCATATGGCGAGTATGGGGTTCATCTATCCAAGGCCCCATTTACCATGTGCTAATACAACTACTATTGTACTATACATTCTTTTTGTTCTATTTTGGATATATGATACATGCATCCACCCCTGAGGAAGCGAGCTGTGCCTCGCAAAATGCGTTGGGTTTACTAGATGCTTGTGTGTTATTTTATCTGCCATTCTACTTGTACTACCCATGTTATAGGTATCATTCCACCAGCTTGGCATCCATTCATGCTATTATGTATGTATGCTCCTTTTTTAATACATTTCAGATTGTACTTACCTCTGTTATGTTTATTGGCTAAACTGTGCTCACCTCACTCAAAGTCCCAGGGCGAATTTCTGTTGCTTTTGTTGTATATAGGGATGGCGGTGCGTCACCGGTGACGCCAGACCTTTCTTTTTGTTTACGCTAAACACTCTAAAAACACGTTTATTGTGCTTAGCCAAGAGTTCTTCTTTATAGTATGTTTCTATATTGGGAATTCCCACATCGCCCCCATTTTTCTGACTTCCCATCATTATTATTCTATTTATTTGCGGCTTCTTCCTGTTCCAAATAAAATAGATCATTTTCTTTTATCATCCAACGCCTGAGGGTGGGCGGTGCAATCTGAAGATCTCTAAATAAATAATGGAATCTTGGAAGTGAACGTATTTTTGCGAAATTAATTTCATGGTGGAAGCTTTCCGCACCCTTTTCATGTGAATTCCTGCATTTCGGGGCCGGATATACAATTAGTATGGACTTTTTGTCTGGCTCACCAACAAAAGGAAGGGTCCTATTTATAACACTGGAAGACGTGACCTAATTTGCCCTTGAGGTTGTAGTTTTCTGGTCACGGGTGAATAGTTAAAGGGGGGGGGGTCTGTTTTTTTTCTCTCATTTGCAGTTAACGGTACTTTTTAAAAACTGCAGCTTGCTGCAGCTTTTAGGCATTTTCCATTTGGTGCAGTTAAGGATCGGCTGCAATGCCAAAGTGGGAAGGGGCCCCCTAAGGAGATATGTGAGATCGAGGGTATCATACAGTATATAAAAATGTCAGGCCGCAACCAATAATATTGGACGTTTGATGTGGACGGGGTCTGTATCCTCAAGGAGAGAGACAGTCTAGCAGATACAAGGGTGAACCTGTCAGGGCTGGCTTAGCCCTTCCTCCTCTGGGCTGGCCGCTCAGCTGTCGGCTAATTGCCAGATCTCTTCTCTTTCCACAGTTACCAGCTGTTCCCGATGATGCTCGTCTGACCTGCCTATTTAAAGTCTTCCAGCTCACTCTTTCATTTGCCTTCGCGTTGGTCACATCACTAGGAACCATCTCCTGCTGTTTGTTTCAAGACTGGCTTGCTGACATCCCTCCTGGCTTCTATCCTGCTTGCAGTTGCTCTCCTTGGATCCCTGACGTCTGGACTGGCTGATTACCCGATCTGGTTTATGAACTTTGGACTGGCTGACTACCCGATATGGCTACTGGACTCTGGCTATGCTTGACTATGCTTTTTTCTATTTACCTTTTTATTTTTATTAATAAACGAGTGTGATTTGATTGTACTTCTGTCTCTGTCTGTTTCATGGTTCCTGACAGCACCTGAGACTGCCTGAAGACATGGGTATCATGGAATGCCTAGTCACTGTGTGATACTGGATGGTTAGGGATTTGCCAGGGAGTCACCAGTGTAACAGGGGTTGCTGGAAACACTGGAGTGGCTGATGGCCCAGGATTCCCAAAGGGGTGGGGACTGGGGAGCACAGGAATCGTAGAGGTCTCTGGAGACACGTGGGTTGCTATAGACATTGCAGAGGTCTTTGGAGACACATGAGTCACAGAGGTCTCTGAAGACACATGGGGTGCTGAAGACACTGGAGTCTCCAGGGTCTCTGTAGACACAGGAATCACATAGGTTGCTGGAGACACAGAAGCCACTAGAGTTACATGAGTGCAGGCGTCACTGGAGACACAGTAGTCACAGGGGTCATCGGAGGCACAGGAGTCTCAAAGATAACTTGAGACACAGGAGCCACTGTAGACACATGGGCCACTTAAGACACTGGAGTCACAGAGGCCTCTGGAGACACACGAGTTACAAGAAACATGGGTTGCTAAAGACACTGGAGTCTCCAGGGTCTCTCCAGACACAGGAGCCTTCAGGGTTACAAGAGTGCAGGAGTCACTGGAGATACAGTGGTCACAGGGATCATTGGAGGTACGGGAGTGTCAAAGATCCTTATAGACACAGGAGTCACTTGAGACATGGGAGTCACAGAGGTCTCTGGAGTTGTATGGGTTGCTAAAGACACTGGAGTCACTGTGTAACAGGGGTTGCTGGAGACACTGGGGTGGCCGAAAGCACAGGATTCCCAAAGGGGTTGGGAGACACAGGAATAGCAGAGGTCTCTGGAGACACATGGGTTGCTAAAGACACTGGAGTCACAGAGGTCTTTTGAGACACAGGAGTCATATAGGTCTCTGGAGTCACATAAGTTGCTAAAGACACTGGAGTCTCCAGGGTCTCTGTAGACATAGGAGTCTCAAAGGTTGCTGGAGACACATAAGCCACCGGGGTTACATGAGTGTAGGCATCACTGGAGTCACAGGGGTCTCTGGAGACCCAGGAGTTACCAGGGTAACAGAGGTTGCAAGAGACACTGAAGTGGCAGAAGGCACGGGATTCCCAAAGGGGTCGGGAGACACAGAAATCGCTGAGGTTTCTGGAGACAGGTGGGTTGCTAAAGACACTGGAGTCTCCAGGGTCTCTGTAGACACAGGAGTTACAAAGGTAGCTGGAGACACAGAAGCCACCAGGGTTACACGAGTGCAGACGTCACTAGAGACACAGGAGTCACATGGGTCATTGGAGGCACAGAGGTCTCTGGAGACACAGGAGTCACCAGTGAAGTCTTTGGATTCACATGGGTTGCTAAAGACACTGGAGTTTCCAGGATCTCTGTAGACACAGGAGTCACAAAGGTTGCTGGAGACACAGAAGCCACCAGGGTTACAGGAGTGCAGACGTCACTGGAGTCACAGGGTTCTCTGGAGACACCAGAGTCACAAAGGTTGCTGGACTTAGAAGATGCCAGGGTTACACGAGTGCAGATGTCACTGGAGACACAGGAGTCACAGGGGAGATTGGAGGCACAGGGGCCTCTGGAGACACAGGAGTCATCAGTGAAGTCTTTGGAGACACATGGGTTGCTAAAGACACTGGAGTCTCCAGAGTATCGGGAGACACAAGTGTCATAGAGCTTGCTGGAGACACAGGAGCCACCAGAGTTACAAGCTTGCAGAAGTCACTGGAGACACAGATATTAGTGGTGCAAGAGTCTCAAAATCACTCAAGATATAGGAGTCACCGGAGACACGTGAGTCACTGAGATTACTAGAGACACAGGAGTCACAGAGGTAGCTAGAGAAATATGGGTAGTGTGGGCTAGCGGCAAAGTCAGCAGAGGCACCAACGTACCTAGAGGTAGCTAGAGACACAGGAGTCACTGGGTCACAAGAATGCAGGAGTCACTGGAGGCACAGGAGTCACTGAGGTCTTTGGGTCACTAGAGAAACAGGAGCCAACCTTGGAGATGGGGAGGATTGTTGAAAATACTGGAGTCACCAGGTTTGGTGGAAACAGTCATAACCAGGGTCATCATTGGAGTCTTCATGGTCACGGAACTGCAGGGGTCACAGGAGTCACATGGGTCTCTGAAAACACATGGGTTACTAGTGATACTGGAGTCACCAGGGTTGCTGGAGACACAGAAGTCAATAAGGTCAAAATATTTCAGGGGTCACTGGAAGCACAGGAGTCACAGAGGTCATTGGAGTCATGGAGAAGAACAGGAGTCACGGGATCGCTGAATCCACTGAAGTCAACTGGGGTCACCAGTGACAAAGGAGTAACCAGGGTCATTGGAGAGTCACTGGGGTTTCATAGGAGTCACTGGGGTCTCAGGGGACACTGGAGCCATCGGGGTCACAGCAGAGACAAGCATCACCTGGGTCACAGAAGTGTAGGGGTCACTAGAGAGCACAAGTGGTGACAATCATTGAAGGCTCAAGGCAAACTTGGGGGGGCTCAGCTTAGGCATAGGCACATGTTGATATAACACATAGGAATATGTGGTCTAACCCTTTAAGGCCGTACCTGCCAGCTGATTGGCTGGGCCTGCATTCTCTTTTTTTGATAATTTCTTCTTTTTCAGTAAACATGAATGTGATTGGTTAAATCAGGCAACACAGCAAGTTTTTTTTTTTGTAATTCCTTTAAATAATACAAAGTTGCATCAAACAAATATGTTCAAAAACCTTGCGTAATACAACAACAGAGATAATCTGTTATCTGAATCATTGAGCAAGTTTTTTGTTTTTTGTTTTTTTTAAGTTTTTAGGACATGGATAAAGATATCTCTGTATGTGTTGCAGATTGCCCGCTCTGTAATGTTTCATATATACATCCTGATATAGGAGGCGTGAGCACTACACCACGGAAGGATCAGGAGCAAGGCCTGGAAATAAACATTCAGGGCACTCAAATCTAAATTTAAACTAATAACTCTCCTACATGTAAACATTGAACACCTCCGTGACGGAGTTTTGCCGAAAAAAAAAAAAACATAAGTAGGTTTGAATGACGATTTCCAGAAGAGATGCAAAATCTTCCACTGCAGATTTCATTTACAGCTTGGAGGGATGCCTAAATCGCACCTCCGATCTTCCCTTCAGTCTTGCACAGTTGAAAAGACTCCTCTCCCGTATTGACATCCCTCACTCGTATTTCACTGCACACTGTGAGCTTCTCACAATGTGCATTAGAAGCTGCAGTAAGTCAGATAGAGCCCGGCCTCATTTTCTTGGCTGGAGGACATTCAGCATTATCTAGGGGATGGGCCATGGGTGATCAAGCTGTGGCCCTCCAGCTGTTGCTTGCAACTGTCAGCCTTGCGATGCATTATGGGACTTGTAGTTCCACAAAAGCTGGAGGGCCATAGGTTGAGCACCCATGCAATAGGCCAGAGATATGTAATTAGCGGACCTCCAGCTGCTGCAGAACTACAAGTCCCATGAGGCATAGCAATACTCTACATTGTAGCAAAGTGTAATTTATTCAAGAGGAAGTAAACCCTGATGAGTTTACTTCCTCTTTCATTCCCTGCAAAGGCAAAGCATAATGGACTGCTATGCATCGCATCGCATCGCATAGTAGCCCATTATGTGTCACTTACCTGACACAGGAGCCAGCGAAGTCACCGCTGTCCCCTGTAGTTCGGCGCATCCATCTTCTCGGTGGGGTCTCGCAGCTCCGCCGCTGTCATTCGGCGAAGCCGCGATGACGTCACTCCCGCGCATGTGCACGGGAGCCGAGACGCGCGGCATCTTCGTCATCGAGGATGCCACGCTCAGTGCGCCTGCGCGCCGCTGCGCCGTAGACAGCGGTGCCCGTCTTCGGGCAAATATCTCCTAAACCGTGTAGGTTTAGGAGATATTTCTTGGACCTACAGGTAAGCCTTAATTTATGCTTACCTGTAGGTCAAAGTGGTTTGTAAGGGTTTACAACCACTTTAAATGTTGTCACATGAAAAGATAAAATAAAATATTCACAAAAATGTGAGGGGTGTACTTACCTTTGTTAGATACTGTATGTGTAATATAGGCCCCATATAAAGTTAGGGATTACATAGAAGGAAAAAAATATATTTCATTAACTTTTATTTATGTATTTTTTTTTTGGTTTGTTAAAGTGTTACTAAACCCACAACACTAAAACCAGTCTGTATATACAGTAAAGCATGCTTGTTATACTCACTGTGGAACCTAAGGGGTTAATCCTCTGCATTGTGTAAAAAGGCTATTTGATCCTGTCGTCTGTGATCCTCCCCTTCTTCTACAGTCCACAATCCATCTCCTGATAGTACAGAGCCTTGGGGACACTCTGCACTTGCTCAGTTCGTATATTGCTAGAGTTTTTTTTTTCTTGGCAGGGTGCATGTGATCATCACAGGGCCAGTCAGCACTGTCCAGACAGAGGGTCAGGGGTCATGCAGCCTCATAGGACAAAGGAGAATGAAAACTCCTCCTACAAGCTTTAAACAGACACTGATAGAAGTCACAAGACTGCTCTATACTGCTGATGAGAAAAAGTATTTAGCATGTTATATTTACTAAAATAATTGAATTTCCATTTTCGATATACTATGGGAGACCAGATATAGTGAATGCAGGCTCCTGGGTTTAGTAACACTTTAAACTTTGTAAAAATAATTTGAGTCTGTTATCTGTGAGCACCTCAAAAATTCAAGTCCATCCAATGCAGCTCCCTGTCATGGGGTTGCAACAATAGTGTGCTGCTCCTGGTTAATCTATTTGAAGCTGAAAATACTTACTTTGGCCACTAGATGGGGCTAAGCATCATAGCAATTTCCTGTAAAATGGAGCTCCACCTAGTGCCCAAATGCAGTATTTTCCATTTAAAATCAATTCTTTAAATTTGAACAGCACAGGATATCGTTTTGTTGCCTTCGGTTTTTGCCCCATTCACACAGAGAGCGAATGTACATTCTTTATAAAACAGCCCCTTGTTTGCTGCATTGGGTTTTGGCTGTTTGGAGTTGCCCTTCAAATATGCAGCTTTGAACTATAGACATATTTTCTGAGCTGAGAGCAATCTCAGTGATTGCTGTGCAGTCAGATTTACGGTACAACTGTCACAATGACTGACAGTTAGACTAATTTACTGACAATCATTCTTATTGATGTAATGCCAGCAACCTCAGCCAAGCAGAATACAGTAAGACATATTGAGCAACAGTTACCGGGTAGGATATTAGCTGATGAGCCGGTGATCTGATTATTGCAGAACCAGCAGTCCCAATAGAACTAAAATCTGCATTTTCATTTATAGGGATAATTTGATAAAGTCATGTACAGGACCGTGTGATTCCCCCAATTCCTGCTTTATACTTATAAATAATAAAAATTATAATTGTGTTTTTTTTTCTCTCTAGATGTTAGATTTTGAGCCATTCTAAAAGAAGCCCTTCACAGCTGCATATGCGTTGACTTCCTGCCCCCCCGTTGGGAATTTGTGTGAATACCGGTTGGCCCACTTGGCACTGGTTGGGGCCTACTTACATCTTTGGCGCATGCTTGTATTGGTTTTTATGCCCCCATTACAGCAGCTTTTTCATACTTTGACTTCTTGATGGTATGTCCTTGTACAGTGTTCCATGATGTATGTCCTAAGAATGTAATGCACTTACCTGTAATTTTGTTATTTATAATATGTATTCTTGATTTTATACAGTGTGATTCCTCCCGACTATTGCCCCTGACGAAGGGACGTTTGTGTCCCGAAACGCGCTGGGCTGTCTGGATTATGTTGGAATTTAGCGTCAAGTTCTATCCAACTTGTAATAGGTTTGACATTTTGTAATGTGTATTTTTGTATATATGTATATTAGTCTCAATAAAATTATATTTATTTTGTAATTCTTGTACTTTGTTGCCCTTAAAGCCCCACCCTATTGGGGGGGGGGTACTCCTTTTTCTTCTTTGAATTGGTCATATAAGGGATGTTGGCAACTTTTTGATATAGTTGGATGTTCTTCTTTTTATTTTTATGCTTTTATCTATGGATATTTATAACATAAGTAAGTGATAACACTTTTGACAGTTCTGAAGACACTGTGGGGTAGATTTACTAAAACTGTAGCGTGCAAAATCTGGTCCAGTTCTGCATAGAAACCAATCAGCTTCCAGGTTTTATTGTCAAACCTTTATTGAACAAGCTGAAGTTAGAAGCTGATTGGCTACCCTGTACAGCTGCACCAGATTTTGCACTCTCCAGTTTTAGTAAATCAACCCCTGTGCCACTGCTTTGCCCTCTACTTATACCCAGCCTACAGCCCGTTGGTCCTCCTACAGACTATAACCTCCAATCACTTTCTGGAATACATTATGACAGCAATGGTTAAGGGAAATTCACACCTGTGTATTTTTATTATCCATTAACATCTTAGCATCAGTGTCTTGTCGAATACTGTCCCCCGTCGGATACTGTCCGCCCTGTTTTGCGCTTGCGCAGTACGGAGGACAAAGAGATGCCGAAAGTCTCAGAAGATGAACGGCGCCTGCGCACTGAGTCCAGGTTTAAGCCCCACCATCCAAGTGGACATAGAGATAGAATAAAAAATTGCAGAGCGAAGCGAGGCCGTGCCCAAACAGTGGCGAGTGAAGCGAGGCTGTGCCCAAAGAGTGGCGACCGAAGCGAGGCCGTGCCCAAAGAGTGGCGACCGAAGCTAGCCCTGTTACTAAGTGCTACCATATGTCCACTTGCATGGTGGGGCTTCAATCTGGACTCAGGGCAGAAGGTACTATTAAGTGCGCAGGCGCCGTTCATCTTTGGAGACTTTTGGCGTCTCCTTGTCCTCCGTACTGCGCAAGCGCTGCGCCTGCATGCTACGAGGCGGACACTATCCGATGGGGGGACAGTTCTCGGCAGAACACCGGAACCTTTAGGATGTTTATGATGGGAGGAGCTTAAGATCACTTGACCCGCGTGATTGGCTGTCATGGTGGTCACGTGATCTGTAAACTCCCGATCGCATCTTTCAGTTAGGTGACAGTAACTGTGGTGGAACCGCACGCTCTTGGCACAGGTGTAATTGCAGCGATTCACGCATGCAAGCGCACCCTCGGCGCTAAGGACCAGGCGTCGAGGGGGCGTATATTTGCGCAGCCTGGCGCCAAGGGGTTAAAGGCTAAGTTCACCTTTAGACAGGTTTCCCAAAAAGCTCCCTATGTACCACAGGGAGGTCCAAGCTTTCAGGCGGACAGCGCTGTGCTTAACCCTTCCCATCCCTTGCCCTGGGAGATTTTCAGAGCAACCAGGTGGGCTGGTGGACAAGCAGGGCTGGTAGTTTCTGCAGGCAGTGGAGCTGGGAGCAGATCTACAAAGAAGATTTACGAAGAAGAGGAGTTACACCTGTATGCAGCCTACTACATACTGTGCTACTTTCTAAGGGGACTAAGAGCTCCGAGTCCTCAAGGGACTTTTTGCTTTTGATCACTAAGACCTGTTGGAGGCCAGGGGGGATAACAGTCCAGGATTTTGCACATGAGGAGGAAGAGGTCCCCATTCCTTGTTGTTACGGTCAAGCTGGGCATCCATAACCGCTTTACCCTGTCCAAGTTATTACCCCTAATAAAACCACAAAACCAATCTCAGAGACTGTTTCCTGTGTCCGGATGCGAGTGGAATATGCTTGTTGCCTGGCTGTGCAGGAGTAGGGGAGCCAAGTACCAGCAGCCCCCCGTGGGGGTTGTACTACACTGGTATCAGAATGCAAAACCCATTTTATGCAAGCAAAATCCTGTTGACCCAGGGCCTAATAAAAAAAACAATAAAAAACAAACAAACAATGAAGTCACATGATTTATGACAATACGTGTGGGGTGGAGCCACTTGACCCCCGATCAGATGACCTAAAGTATAGCGAGTGAGGTGTATGTCTCCAGTGATTTATTGAACTCAATGCGGGTTTTACATTTTTTTTATCTGTGAGTTTATTTCTTAAATACATTTTCTGGTGTTTTTAACTACAACACTATGGTGGTGCCTATGTGGCTCGGAGTTAACCCTTTAGAGACATACAGTGGTGCAGCAGAGTTTTAAAAACACAGTAACCTGGAAAAATGGGGAGGGCAAGCAGAGTTTCTGTCAAAACCGAAGGGCATTCCATATGACCCCTAGGGTGGGCAAAGCGCATCTTGACCTATTATTTAGGTGAGGGTACATCCTTATTCACTGCAGGTTGTTGCACATACGCTTGAAGAGTGTTTGGAGCGCTTGGATTTTGGGCTCACTATTCATGTGAAGAGTGCACTTTGGAACTGGAATCACGTTCTCATAAGATTGTATTATTATTGGAAGTGGATGCAGATTGGTGCAATGTCTTGGTATGCTGACACCTTAAGAGTTCCCTTCACTGGAACTAAGGGGCCAAGCCCAAACCCTGAAAAACAACTCCCACACCATAATCCCCCCTCCACCTAATGGTTTGGACCAGTGCACAAAGCAAGGTCTATAAAGACATGGATGAGCGAGTTTGGGATGGAGGAACTTGACTGGCCTGCACAGAGTCCTGACCTCAACCCGATAGAACACCTTTAGGGTGAATTAGAGCAGAGACTGCGAGCCAGGCCTTCTCGTCCAACAATGGTGCCTGGCCTTACAAATGCGCTTCTGGAAGAATGGTCAACCATTCCCATAGACACACTCCTAAAACTGACCTCATATTATATGGTTTTGGTAAAGGAAAATTGTACAAGAGAATTTTATAATAATGTATATGCATGGTATAATGTATGGCCAGCCTTTAATTAGGATTTATTTAACCAGTTGCCGACCGCCGCACGCCGATGTACGTCGGTACAATGGCACGGGCAGGCATAAGGACATACATGTACGTCCCTTGCCTCCCGCGGGTCGGGGGCCCGATCGGGCCCCCGCCCGGTGCCTGCGGCGGTCGGAATTCGTACGGGAGCGATCCCGGACGAGGGGACGGCCATTCATTCATGGCCACCCCCTCGCGATCGCTCCCGACGAATAGAAATCCCCGGTGACATCACTTCCTCTCCTGTAATGTAAACACAGGAGAGGAAGTGATGTATTCTCTCCTCCGTGTCGGTATTTTTCGTTCCGACACGGAGGAGAACGGATCAGTAAGTTGCACCAACACTCACACACACAGTAGAACATGCCAGGCACACTCACACCCCCCCTTTACCCCCCGATCACCCCCCCAATTACCCCTGCCCCCCAGTCACAGTGACACCAATGTCATTTTTTTTTTTTGCATTGGTGTCATTTGTGACTGTAATAACTGTTAGGGCAGTTAGAGTTAGCCCCCTTTAGTTCTAATGTACCCCCCTAACCCCCCCAATAAAGGTTTAACCCCGTGATCACCCCCCGTCGCCAGTGTCACTAAGGCTGGGTTCACATTGCAGCGGTTTATGAGAACGAATGTGATTCGCACCGCACTGCAGTGCAAATCACATCCGATCTCTGTGCGATTCGAGTTCAGCCATTCGCCGCACCCGCCACACCCGCCGCACCCGCCGCAAATTCGCACGGGACCCTTTTTTTGGCCCGCAGCAGAATCGGATCGCATGGGTGTTCACACCATGCGATCCGAGTTTGCAGATCGCACTGCGATATGCGAACTGATCTGGGGGTGTCAGTAACATTTCACTGACACTCCCAGCAGTTCGCATAGGGCAGTGTGAACTGCCGCCGGGAGGCATGCGATGCGGGAACCCGCCGCGGATTCGCGGCGTTTCCGCATCGCTCCAGTGTGAACCCAGCCTAATAAGCGATAATTTTTCTGATCGCCGTATTAGTGTCACAGGTGACGCTAGTTAGGCAGGTAGGTATTTAGGTTCGCCGCAGCTTTTTATAGCGCCAGGGACCCCCATATACTACCGCATAAAGCCCCCTGATTGCCCCCTAGTTAACCCTTTCACCAGTGATCACCATATAACTGTTACAGGTGACGCTGGTTGGTTAGTTATTTTTTTATAGTTTCAGGGCACCCGCCATTTATTACCTAATAAAGGTTTAACCCCCTGATCACCCGGCGGGTGTCATTTGTGACTAATAACTGTTAGGGCAGTTAGGGTTAGCCCCCTTTAGTTATAAGGTACCCCCCTAACCCCCCCAATAAAGGTTTAACCCCGTGATCACCCCCCGTCGCCAGTGTCACTAAGGCTGGGTTCACATTGCAGCGGTTTATGAGAACGGATGTGATTCGCACCGCACTGCAGTGCAAATCACATCCGATCTCTGTGCGATTCGAGTTCAGCCATTCGCCGCACCCGCCGCACCCGCCGCAAATTCGCACGGGACCCTTTTTTTGGCCCGCAGCAGAATCGGATCGCATGGGTGTTCACACCATGCGATCCGAGTTTGCAGATCGCACTGCGATATGCGAACTGATCTGGGGGTGTCAGTAACATTTCACTGACACTCCCAGCAGTTCGCATAGGGCAGTGTGAACTGCCGCCGGGAGGCATGCGATGCGGGAACCCGCCGCGCATTCGTGGCGTTCCCGCATCGCTCCAGTGTGAACCCAGCCTAATAAGCGATCGTTTTTCTGATCGCTGTATTAGTGTCACAGGTGACGCTAGTTAGGCAGGTAGGTATTTAGGTTCGCTGCAGCTTTTTATAGCGCCAGGGACCCCCATATACTACCGCATAAAGCCCCCTGATTGCCCCCTAGTTAACCCTTTCACCAGTGATCACCATATAACTGTTACAGGTGACGCTGGTTGGTTAGTTATTTTTTTATAGTTTCAGGGCACCCGCCATTTATTACCTAGTCTCACTAGTGTACCCCTAAATTTAGGGGTGTCTACTTTCCAAAATGGGGTCATTTGGGGGGGGTTTGTGCCATCTTGGCATTTTATGGCCTTCAAAACTGTAACGCCCTTAGAAAGCCTGAAGGCGGTGCTTGGTTTTCGGGGCCCCGTACGCGGCTAGGCTCCCAAAAAGTCCCACATATGTGGTATCCCCATACTCAGGAGAAGCAGCAGAATTTATTTTGGGGTGTCATTTCACATATGCCCATGGCATGCGTGAGCAATATATCATTTAGTGACAACTTTGTGAAAAAAAAAAAAAAAAAAAAAAAGTTTGTAATTTTCCCGCAACTTGTGGCAAAATATAAAATATTCCATGGACTCAACATGCCTCTCAGCAAATAGCTTGGGGTGTCTACTTTCTAAAATGGGGTCATTTGTGGGGGTTTTGTGCCATCTTGGCATTTTATGGCCTTCAAAACTGTAATAGGTAGTGAGGAGTGAAATCAAAAAATTACGCCCTTAGAAAGCCTGAAGGCGGTGCTTGGTTTTCGGGGCCCCGTACGCGGCTAGGCTCCCAAAAAGTCCCACATATGTGGTATCCCCGTACTCAGGAGAAGCAGCAGAATTTATTTTGGGGTGTCATTTCACATATGCCCATGGCATGCATGAGCAATATATCATTTAGTGACAACTTTGTTAAAAAAAAAAAAAAAAAAAAAAAGTTTGTAATTTTCCCGCAACTTGTGGCAAAATATAAAATATTCCATGAACTCAACATGCCTCTCAGCAAATAGCTTGGGGTGTCTACTTTCTAAAATGGGGTCATTTGTGGGGGTTTTGTGCCATCTTGGCATTTTATGGCCTTCAAAACTGTAATAGGTAGTGAGAAGTGAACTCAAAAATTTACGCCCTTAGAAAGCCTGAAGGCGGTGCTTGGTTTTCGGGGCCCCGTACGCGGCTAGGCTCCCAAAAAGTCCCACATATGTGGTATCCCCATACTCAGGAGAAGCAGCAGAATTTATTTTGGGGTGTCATTTCACATACGCCCATAGCATGTGTGAGCAATATATCATTTAGTGACAACTTTGTGTAAAAAAAAAAAAAAATTTTTTTTTTTGTCATTATTCAATCGCTTGAGGCAAAAAAATAAAATATTCAATGGGCTCAACATGCCTCTTATCAATTTCCTTAGGGGGTCTACTTTCCAAAATGGGGTCATTTGGGGGGGGTTTTGTACTGCCCTGCCATTTTAGCACCTCAAGAAATGAGATAGGCAGTCGTAAACTAAAAGCTGCGTAAATTCCAGAAAACGTACCTTAGTTTGTAGATGTGACAACTTTTGCGCAAACCAATAAATATACAATTATTGACTTTTTTTTTACCAAAGACATGTGGCTGAATACATTTTGGCCTAAATGTATGACTAAAATTGAGTTTATTGGATTTTTCTAATAACAAAAAGTAGAAAATATCATTTTTTTTCAAAATTTGCGGTCTTTTTACGTTTATATCGCAAAAAATAAAAATCGCAGAGGCAATCAAATACCATCAAAAGAAAGCTCTATTTGTGGGAAGAAAAGGACACAAATTTTGTTTGGGTACAACATTGCATGACCGCGCAATTACCAGTTAAAGCAGCGCAGTGCCAAAGTGTAAAAAGACCTCTGGTCATTTACCAGCAAAATGGTCCGGTCTGAAAGTGGTTAAAGTAAACTAAAAATCCATCCAAACATTAGTACACAGCAAACATAAAGATAAAGTGAACCAAAAACCTATTAACAGAATAGCTAACTAAACAACCTAACATAAAAAACTAGCAACCAACTACTGTGTATACAGTACAATATATACAAAATGGGGAACACAAACTGGAAAATAGGAGATGCAGGGAGCAGATGGGAACAGGGAAACCAAAACTGAGATCAAGGGGAGCGTGTACAAGGCAATAGTGTACAGGGCAGGAGTAATGCTCAGGATCAAGAGCAAACAGTACCTGGCAGCAGCAAAACACTGGAGCGAGAGGCACTAGAAGGGGAGCACCTAAATACCCTTCCAGCAGCCAGCATCAGGTGGAAACTAATTACTGGGATCTGGTGGCTGCTGGGAGACACCTACTGGTGGACACTATAACTTTCCGCTCTGGAAGGCACAGTGCCACCAGCAGGAGATCCAGGTCCTCAAAGTTCTCATTCCTGGAGTTGAAATTTGTAAGTGTTTCGGACCCTGATTATGCTTCAGTCTATAGATTCAGTACAGTCCTTGGTTTGTCTACCAGTCATCTGTCACAAGCAGAACTTCTGTGTGTTGCACCATGGGAAAATAGCAGCATATTGTCCACACAACTAGCATATCTGGTGACGACGGCTCAAAGGCTGTGCCACCAAGGGAATCCAGTTTTACTTATGGCAAAGATGGTTAAAGAGGAGCTCCAGGCTCCTTCAAAAAATAAAAATAAAAGTCTTTTAATGTCAGGACACTTACCTGTCCACAAATCCAGTTAAATCGGCTGTCGGGGTGCTGCCGTCGGGATCTGTACTAAGGGAAACCAGCAGTTCCCTACTCCTTCTGACTTTGCTGCAGGGAGATTAGCCGGAAGTGGGAGCGGGTACCTGTCATAACCAGGTACCCCCCAGAAAAACGCCAAATGAGGCAGCGGAGGGAGGTCAGAAGGGAAATAGGCAGGGTTTCCCCTTTTTTTGGTGGAGCGCCGCTTTAGTAAATCAGGACATCCTGCACCCGGTTCCTGGTCCATTAGAGTGATAGATAGCCACCTCCATGGCCAGTAGTGAGGCTCCTACTGTACTTTTCTAATGTGAGTTTGCTCATTTTAGGTTTAAGACATGGTTGCGTTAATACATTATTTTGTTTATGGAAGGCAAAGTCTTCTGAAGTTAGCAATACTTAGAAATTCAAGATATTTTATTGCAAATGAGTTGACGTTATTAATAAAATAAAGCGTTAACATAGAAAGACCCGGCCCGATCCGGGTGACTTCACTCCCACCATTGAGAAATGATTTTGTTCACCCTCCATCCGGAGAGGTCAACATTTGCCTGAGGATGAAAACTTGGTGGATTTCTTTCCGTCTCTGGAGTGGCGGCCCTGATCGCCTCCTGCCTACAAAAGACCTTTCCACTTCCTCTTCATTATATGCTAATTATGCTAATTTCCACCGGGAATTATAAGATAGCCATGGCCAGGAGAGGCCTCCGATTGACCGCAAGAAGGGATTGAAGGTCTCCATGAGCATCGAAAACCCATCTGGGTGACCCTACGTCAGAACATTCACCCAGCTGTTTGAGGCCATTGTAAAGTATACTCGGTGAGGTGGGCAAAACAATTCTCATTCTGGTCTCCAGGACCAAAGGAGGGGTTAAAGAACATTACCAAGCTTTGCTAAGTTCTGATTTTATTACAGTGACTTAAAGAAGAACTCTGGAACAACTTTTTTTTTTTTGCTTCCACACGAGTGCTGTTGAGATCCATATCTTGTTTTCTGATGGGGTGGCTGCTTATGTCTGAAAAGAGAAATGGACTAAAATAAATAGACTATACATTTATTTACTTGATTACATAAGAACATTTAGCTGCAGTTGAGTCTTCTGGGCATGCCAAGTAGCCCAAGCCACAGCTTTCAGCTTTTGGCATCAACAACCTCAAGTACCTACTACACCATACAATAGTCCTAGCATGGGGCTAAAGAAGATTTGGGAGCTATTACTAATATATACCTTATAGGCTTCAAGTACCATCCATCTTTAACCAATCGCATTTGAAAAAAATGTTGACAATAATGGGGCACAGTTGTACGATATACATGGAATAATCAGTGCATAAGTGGGCTCTTAGATCAATGTCTCTCCCCCCCCCCCCCCCCCAGGGTGACATTTTGGGTTCCACCAGGGGGGGAAGAGGTGTCCTGAGAACAAGACTGAGCCCTTGTACACACGGTCGGACCGTCCGATGGAAAATGTCCGATCGGACCGTGTTGTCGGATAATCCGACCGTGTGTGGGCTTCATCTGACTTTTTCCGTCGGAATGTCCGACCAACAAAGCTTGAGAGCTGGATATAAAAATTTTCCAACAACATGATCCGATCGCACTTTGTTCGTTGTAGAGAATTCCGATCGGACAAAGTGCCACGCATACTCAGATCAAATTCCTAGACCAAAGCTATTGGCTACTAGGCTGAACATAGTCCCGTCGTAACTAAATAGCGTCATCACGTTACGAGTATATTATTATATTATATTATATATATATATATATAATGTATGGGATGTATGGGATGTATGGGATTTATGTGATGTATGGGATGTATGTGATGTATGGGATGTATGTGATGTATGGGATGTATGGGATTGATATGATGTATGGGATGTATGTGATGTATGGGATTTATGTGATGTATGAGATGTATGGGATTCCTTTAAAGTCCCTTTATATTAGCACCCCCCCTTAGAGACCCCCCCCCCCCATTAGATAAGAGTCCCCTTATATCAGTGACTCTCCTCTCTAAGGGGAGTTCGCTGATACCGTATGCTTACCTGCTCACCCACGTGCCAACTGGAGGCAAATCATTTTTTGCTGAGAGGCCACAGCCTCTGCTCACATGATCCTGTGCTCTGCAACTTCCCTCTATAGGAGCAACTGTGAGCGGTGCTTGGAACTCAAGAACATTTTCCCAGGATTGGGAAATAAGGATTTTAGCAACTACACCGATTTAGCAAGAAGCGCACCAGGTGCAGAAGATGAAGGGTAAGTAATTCCTGAGTTTTAAATGCAAATATTTGATGATGTGTGTCTGGTGGGTATAAATGATGCCAGTTACAGGCGGCTGTTGGCAGACGCTCCTCTTCTCCTTTTCACCTCACCGGGTTCCTCTAAATGAGTCAATTATATTAGAGCAGGACGGCGGAGTCACTTGTATCTGGCTGTGGGGCGCTAACCGGTCCTACAGGGCACAGCGGAGGATTGGAGGTACTTCTGTGGCGTCTCTGGTTATCAGCTGCTTTTCTTGAGGCTTCGATTGACAGATTGTCGCTCCCGGGGCACTCCGAGAACAAAGAGACGCACGCAGGGCTCATATCTCAGAGGATTTCTATCTGCAAAATGCCTGAGATGGTTGGTGAAATAAAAGCTTGCAGGACGAGGCTGTGATAAGATCCAGAGGAATACGGTCTAATAAAGCTGGGCATTTCTGTGCCAAGAAAAAAAAAGGAGAACCTCTAAATCCCCCCCCCCCATACTTCGAACCTCAGTATGACCCAACCCATTCTGTCCACCCATGTACATGCACCCATGGGAGCACCTGCTGAGTAATCCTAACGTGCATGCTATGTCTTAATGAAGGGGTCTCCAAACTTTCCAGTACAAGGGTCACTTATACATATATTCCTGGGTCAAAAAAAAGGCTTCATCGGGGTCCCCCTTATATCAGACTTCTCATCAGAGTCCCCCCTCACATCAGGTTCCCCTCACAGTCACCCCTTACAACGGGGTCCCTTTTAGAGTCCTCCCTTTTATCAGGGTCCCCATCAGAGTTCCCTCATACATCCGGGTCCCCATCAGAGTTCCCTCATACATCAGTGTCCCACCTCACATCAGGGTCCCCATCAGAATCCCCATTTATATCAGGTTCCCACCAGACCCCCCACATCAGGGTCCCCATCACAGCCCCTTCTTACATAAGGTTCCCATCATAGTCCCCTCTTGCATCAGAGTCCCTCCCGATCAGTGTACCCCTTACATCAGAGTTGCCATCACAATCCTCCCTTACATCAAGGTCCCCATTAGAGTCCCCTCTTACATCAGGGTCCCCATCAGAGTCCCCCCTTACATCAGGGTCCCCATCAGAGTCCCCCCTTACATCAGAGTCCCCATCAGAGTCCCCTCGTAAATCATGTTCCCCAAATAGAGTTCCCACTTACATAAGAGTCCCTTCCTTTCATTGGGATCCCTATCAGAGTTCCCTCATACATCAGAGTCCCACCTCGCATCAGGGCCACCATCAGAATCCCCATTTATATCAGGTTCCCATCAGAGTCCCCCCCACATCAGGGTCCCCATCAGAGTCCCTCTTTACATCAGAGTCCCCCCTCTCATCAGGGTCCCCATCAGAGCCTCTTCTTACATCAGGTTCCCATCAGTGTTCCCCCCCTTGCATCAGAGTACCTCCTTACATCAAGGTCGCGATCAGTGTTCCCCTTACAACAGGGTCCGAATCAGAATCCTCCCTTACATCAGGGACTCCATCAGAATCCTCCCTTAAATCAGGGACCCCATCAGAATCCTCCCTTGCATCAGAGTCCCCTCTTAAAGCAGGGTCCCCATCAAAGTCCCCTCATACATCAGAGTTCCTCCTTACATCAGAGTCTCCATCAGAGTTCCCCCAACATCAGGTTCCCATCAGTTACCCCTAACATCAGGGTACATCACAGTGGTGGCTGGTGGATTTTTTTTTTTTACATCACATACATCCGATCCCATACATCACATACATCACAAACATCCCATACCTCACCTAAATCCCATACATCCCATACATCACATACATTACATACATTACATACACCCCATACATCACATACATCACAAACATCCCATACACCCCATACATCACCTAAATCCCATACATCACATACATTACATACATTTCATACATCCCATACATCACATACATCACAAACATCCCATACATCACTTAAATCCCATACATCCCATACATTACATACATCCCATACATCCCATACATCACATACATCCCATACATTACATACATTACATACATCATATACATTACATACATCCAATACAAGCATGTGGGCTGGATGCGAGAGGTGGATCAACAGGGTGAGTGTGCCAGGACAGGTAGATGTGTCTCATCTCTGCTTCATTTCACCACTCTGCATATCATAAATGAAAAGAGGGTACAGTGGTGGAGCAGATGAGCAGGAGGGGTTCAGAGGTGGAACAGAAGAGCAGGAGGGTACAGTGGTGGGGCAGATGTGCAGGGAGGTACAGTGGTGGAAGAGATGAGAAGGGGGTTCAGTAGTGGGACAGAAGAGTAGAGGGGTGCAGTGTTGGGCAAGATGAGCAGGGGGGGTTCAGGGTTGGGGCAGAAAAGCAGGGGGGTAGAGCAGTGGGGCAGATGTGAAAGGAGGTGTATTGGTGGGACAGATGAGCAGGGGGTTACAGTGGTGGGGCAGGAGAGTAGGGGGAACAAAGGTGGGGCAGGAGAGCAGGGGGGAACAAAAGTGGGGCAGGAGAGCAGGGGGTACAGAGGTGAGACTGATGTGCAGGAGCTACATTGGTGGGGCAGATGAGCAGATGGGTTCAGTGTTAGGACAGATGAGAAGGGGATTCAGTAGTGAGACAAAAGGGCATGGGGATACGGAGGTGGAGCAGATGTGCAGGAAGGTACAGTGGTGGGGCAGATGAGAAAATGAGTACATTGATGGGGCAGATGAGCAGGAGGTTACAGTGGTGGGACAGATGAGCAGGGCATACAGTGGTGAGGCAGATGAGCAGGGGGGTACAGTGGTGGGGCAGATGAGCAGGGGGTACAGTGATGGGGCAGATGAGCAGGAGGTTACAATGGTGGGACAGATGAGCAGGGGGTACAGTGGTGAGGCAGATGAGCAGGGGGGTACAGTGGTGGGGCAGATGAGCAGGGGGTACAGTGATGGGGCAGATGAGCAGGGGGGTACAGTGGTGGGGCAGATGAGCAGGGGGGTACAGTGGTGGGGCAGATGAGCAGGGGGGTACAGTGGTGGGGCAGATGAGCAGGGGGTACAGTGATGGGGCAGATGAGCAGGGGGTACAGTGGTGGGGCAGATGAGCAGGGGGGTACAGTGGTGGGGCAGATGAGCAGGGGGTACAGTGATGGGGCAGATGAGCAGGGGGTACAGTGATGGGGCAGATGAGCAGGGGGTACAGTGATGGGGCAGATGAGCAGGGGGTACAGTGGTGGAGCAGATGAGCAGGGGGGTACAGTGGTGGGGCAGATGAGCAGGGGGTACAGTGATGGGGCAGATGAGCAGGAGATACAGTGATGGGGCAGATGAGCAGGGGGTATAGTGGTGGAGCAGATGAGCAGGGGGGTACAGTGGTGGGGCAGATGAGCAGGGGGGGTACAGTGATGGGGCAGATGAGCAGGGGGTACAGTGGTGGGGCAGATGAGCAGGGGGTACAGTGGTGGAAGAGATGAGAAGGGGGTTCAGCAGTGGGACAGAAGAGCAGGGGGGTGCAGTGTTAGGCCAGATGAGCGGGGGAGTACAGAGGTGGGGCAGATGAGCTGGGGGGTACAGAGGTGAAGCAGATTGCATAAATTGGGGCTCATCTGAGGCGTGAGAGCGCAGGGTGGTAATTTTTTCTCACTACTAAAGTCATTTACAGCATTTACCTTATAAAAAATACTTTTTCTGATTGAGAGTGTAAAGTTTACATTTTTTCATTATAAAATCGGCACACTGAATTTCTTTGAAAACATTCTTCTCCACACTGTGCTCAAAAGTTTTCCTACCCCTGGTATAGTTTATAATTAGTAACACTTTCCCTAAGCTTTTTTCAAAATAAAGAACTACACCAAAGTGAATCTGTAACTAGGGGATGGACATTCAAGTATTTACATATCCTTCACAAGCAAAAAATAAACTTTATTTCCACAGTTAAAGCGGGAGTTCTGCGTTTTTTTTTTTAAGTCAGCGGCTACAAATACTGCAGCTGCTGACTTTTAAAATAAGGACACTTACCCGCCCAGCGCGCCCGCGATGTCTGCACCCGAAGCCGGTCTCTCGATCGTCTCTCGATCGCTGCCGCCATCTTGGGTATGGGAATCAGGAAGTGGAGCCTTGCGGCTTCACTTCCCGGTTCCCTACTGCACATGCGCGAATCGTGCTGCGCAATAAGGATGGTCCCCGCTGTCCCTGGGATCCGTGTGTTTCCCAGCGGACAGCGGGGGACCCACAGGAAGTGGCATAAATATCCGCAGATTTTGCGGATATTTATGCCGGAAGTGGGTGCAAATACCTGTACTGTACTGAAAGGTGCCAATTGTGGCGCCGGAGGGGGGGAGGGTTCCGATGAGCGGAAGTTCCACTTTAGGGTGGAGCCCCGCTTTAATAATCTTCAAATGATTGTAGGCAGTAACCAGAGCTACAAATGTAAAGTTTGGGCCCTGAAGCCATCACAGTGATACATTTAAAAAAATGTGAACGTTTAAGCAATTTGTAACATAATTTTTATATGTAAATAAATATTTAAATTTGGAGAAATAAAATGAATAAATAAATAAACTATAAAATAAGCCTCAAGTGACTGTAGAGCATTTAATCATCAAACTTAACAATAAAACACCTAAATCACCTAAGTCTCTTAGCAGATCAGCCCCCATCCCACCCCAGCATAGAATCAGAAGCTCCCCTTGCCCCCCCCCTCCCCCCTTTGGCTGTGGCTCAGCATCTCAGCTTACTCTTCTTCCCCATCCAGAACACATTTGACATTAGAGCTGGACGGTTTTTCAGTGATTGCTGGGAGGGTCAAGCGGGGGCAGCTGAGCTGGTAGGCCAATTCTGGGAGAAGAGCAGGTAAACTGAGCTGCTGAGTCACTGTTGGAAGGAAGGAGCAGAAAAAGCTGAGCTGCTGAGTCACTGATGGAAAGGAGAGCAAGTGAGCTGAGCTACTGAGGGAGCAGGGAGAGCTGGGCTGCTGACGGAGCAGGGAGAGCTGAGCTGCTGAGTCAATGCTGGACGGACGGAAGAAGCAGGGAAAGCTGAGCTCCTGAGTCACTGATGGAAAGGAGAGCAAGTGAGCTGAGCTGCTGAGCAGCTGCTGGAGGGAGCAGGGAGAGCTGTGCTGCTGAGTCACCAATGGAAGGCAGAGCAGGGAGAGCTGAGCTGCTGAGTCAATGCTGGGAGGAGGGAGCAGGGATGGCTGAGCTGCTGAATCACTGATGGAAGACAGAGCAGGGAGAGCTGAGCTGCTGAGTTAATGCTGGGAGGAGGGAGCAGGGAGAGCTGAGCTGCAGAGTCACCAATGGAAGGTGGAGCAGGGAGGGGTGAGCTGCAGAGTCAATGCTGGAAGGTAGAGCAGGGAGAGGTGAGCTGCTGAGTTAATGCTGGGAGGAGGGAACAGGGAGAGCTAAGCTGCAGAGTCACCAATGGAAGGCAGAGCAGGGAGAGCTGAGCTGCAGAGTAAATGCTGGAAGGTAGAGCAGGGAGAGGTGAGCTGCTGAGTTAATGCTGGGAGGAGGGAGCAGGGAGAGCTGAGCTGCAGAGTCACCAATGGAAAGGCAGAGCAGGGAGAGCTGAGCTGCAGAGTCAATGCTGGAAGGTAGAGCAGGGAGAGGTGAGCTTCTGAGTTAATGCTGGGAAGAGGGAGCAGGGAGAGCTGAGCTGCAGAGTCACCAATGGAAGGCAGAGCAGGGAGAGCTGAGCTGCAGAGTCAATGCTGGAAGGTAGAGCAGGGAGAGCTGAGCTGCAGAGTTAATGCTGGGAGGAGGGAGCAGGGAGAGCTGAGCTGCAGAGTCACTGATGGAAGGCAGAGCAGGGATAGCTGAGCTGCAGAGTCACTGCTGGGAGGTAGAGCAGGGAGAGCTGAGTTGCAGAGTTAATGCTGGAAGGTAGAGCAGGAAGAGGTGAGCTGCTGAGGTAATGCTGGGAGGAGGGAGCAGGGAGAGCTGAGCTGCAGAGTCACCAATGGAAGGCAAAGCAGGGAGAGCTGAGCTGCAGAGTCAATGCTTGAAGGTAGAGCAGCGAGAGGTGAGCTTCTGAGTTAAAGCTGGGAAGGGAGAGCTGAGCTGCAGAGTCACTGATGGAAGGCAGAGCAGGGATAGCTGAGCTGCAGAGTCACTGCTGGGAGGTAGAGCAGGGAGAGCTGAGTTGCAGAGTTAATGCTGGAAGGTAGAGCAGGAAGAGGTGAGCTGCTGAGGTAATGCTGGGAGGAGGGAGCAGGGAGAGCTGAGCTGCAGAGTCACCAATGGAAGGCAAAGCAGGGAGAGCTGAGCTGCAGAGTCAATGCTTGAAGGTAGAGCAGCGAGAGGTGAGCTTCTGAGTTAAAGCTGGGAAGAGGGAGCAGGGAGAGCTGAGCTGCAGAGTCACCGATGGAAGGCAAAGCAGGGAGAGCTGAGCTGCAGAGTCAATGCTGGAAGGTAGAGCAGCGAGAGGTGAGCTTCTGAGTTAAAGCTGGGAAGAGGGAGCAGGGAGAGCTGAGCTGCAGAGTCACCGATGGAAGGCAGAGCAGGGAGAGCTGAGCTGCTGAGTTAATGCTGGAAAGAGGGAGCAGGGAGAGCTGAGCTGCAGAGTCAATGCTGGAAGGTAGAGCAGGGAGAGCTGAGCTGCTGAGTCACTGCTGTGAGGAGGGCGCGTGGAGAGCTGAGTTGCTGAGATAGCCACCTTAAATTACCTCAATGATTCCACTGTGAACTCTGAGGGTGAATTGCTCCACAGCTGCAGAAATCAGAAAAGGCTTGTTTAAAAACTAATTTACTGCTTAAAGGGTAAGTTCACCCTTTGTAACATTACATGTTCAGACCATATTCAGGGTGTAACATTACAGATGCAACCGGCCCCTGGTCCCCCGTTCTGACAGCTAGCTGGGGATCTTCTCCTTTCCCGCTAGCTGTTACAATCTGCAAAAAAACGCAGCTGTGCAGAGCTCCGCCCCGCTCGGCTGCATCATCCATTCATAGTGTTCTATGAATGGGAAAACTACAAGGCCTTTGTCGCTGTCAGCTTGTAGCTCTCAATGAACTACCATGGCACAGTCTTCCTGTCACAG
Source organism: Lithobates pipiens (assembly GCF_037356315.1). NCBI lineage: Eukaryota > Metazoa > Chordata > Amphibia > Anura > Ranidae > Lithobates > Lithobates pipiens. Next base: position 50,494,241 of record NW_027507785.1, read on the forward strand.
TGCAACTGCCTCTCCATATCAGAGGTACGGCCAGACAGATATACAGACAGTAGGCAGGACCGTGGCATCACTGTGCAATTCTTTATAGGTCCATTACAAAAAAATAATACATGCATATTTTTTTACCTGCAAAAAGATGTGCATTTATTTATTTTTTTGTTGTAAAGGTGAAGTTATCCTTTAAGCATTACTCAATACTTAACCCCTTCCCGCCGAGCGTACGCAGATGTGCGTACTCTGCTTCCGGGGGTTATACTGGGATGATGCCCGCACCTGCAGGCATCATCCCGGTACCGTTTTTTACAGCGGGCGATTGGCTATCCAGCCATAACAACCAAAGCGGCTAAAAGCACCGATTCATGATACGATGCCTCCGGCTGCTGGGCAGGGACTGGAATTCCAGTCTCCTAATAGTAAACACGGAAGCGACGTCATGACGTCACTTCCCGTTTACTCAGCTGCCAATGGCGCCAGTTTAAAAAAAATATACAGTATTCAGAATCGCCATTTTCAGTGATCTGAATACATTGAAGTGTAAAGGAGGGATCGGGGGTCCTCCATAAAGAGTACCTGTCACCACCTATTACTTGTGACAGCAATAAAAGTGATCAAATTTTTTATTTAAAAACAAAACAAAACAATTTATCCATTTTAACCACTTGCCGCCCGCCCTATAGCAAATGGACGGCGGCAAAGTGGTTTCATAATCCTGACCGGACGTCATATGACGTGATCAGGATTATGAGCCGCTGCGCGCCCCCGGGGGCGCGCATCGCGGCGATCGTTGTTGCGGGGTGTCCATCTGACACCCGGCAACTACGATCTCGGTAAAGAGTCTCCGATGGAGACTCTTTACCACGTGATCAGCCGTGTCCAATCACGGCTGATCACAGTGTAAATAGGAAAAGCCGGTGATCGGCTTTTCCTCACTCGCGTCTGTCAGACGCGAGTAGAGGAGAGCCGATCGGCTGCTCCTCTGACAGGGGGGGTCTGTGCTGATCGATTATCAGCACAGCCCCCCCGAGGATGCCCACACTGGACCACCAGGGACGCCACCAGACCACCAGGGATGCCAAGGACAAGGTATGCCACCCTAGACCACCAGGGATTCTAGTCAGTGCCACAATGGATGCCAATCAGTGCCCATAATGGATGCCAATCAGTGCCCACAATGGGCATCACTGATTGCCATGCATTATTGATTGGCACTGATTGGCATCCATTAGTGCAATATATTATAATACAATGCCGCCTATCAGTTCCCATCTGTGCCGCCTATCAGTGCCTACCCATGCCCACCTGTGCCGCCTACCCATGCCCACCTGTGCCACCTAACCATGCCCACCTGTGCCGCCTACCCATGCCCACCTGTGCCGCCTACCCATGCCCACCTGTGCCGCCTAACCCATGCCCACCTGTGCCACTTATCCATGCCCATCCATGCAAATCCGTGCCAATTTGTGCCACCTATCAGTGCCCATCCGTGTCGCCCATCAGTGCCACCCATCAGTGCCGCCTATCAGTGCCACATATCGGTGTCCATCAATGCCACCTCATCAGTGCCACTTCATTGGTGCCACCTCATCGGTGCCCATCAGTGCCGCCTTATCATTGCCCATCAGTGTAACCCCATCAGTGCCCATCAGTGAAGGAGAAAACTTACTTATTTGCAAAGTTTTGAAACTGAAACAAAAAAAAAACATATATTTTTTCAAAATTTTCGGTATTTTTTTATTTGTTTAGCAAAAAATAAAAACTGTAGAGGTGATCAAATACCACCAAAAGAAAGCTCTATTTGTGGGAATAAAATGATACAAATTTCATTCGGGTACAGTGTAGCATGACCGCGCAATTGTCATTCAAAGTGCGACAGCGCTGAAAGCTCAAAATTGGTCTGGACAGGAAGGTGTTTAAGTGCCTGGTATTGAAGTGGTTAAAATAAATAAATAATAAAAAAAATGTGAAAGCGCCCGCTGTCCCCACGAGCTCGCGAAGCAAAGAAAACAAATACGGAAGTCGCGCCCGCACATGTAAACGGTGTTCAAATCACACATGTGAGATATCACCGCGATCGTCAGAGCGAGAGCAATAATTCTAGCACATCCTCTGTAACCCTAACCTGGTAACCGTAAAAATATTTAAATCGTCGCCTAAGGAGATTTTTAGGTACCATACTTTGTCGTCATTCCACGAGTGTGTGTAATTATAAAGTGTGACATGTTTGGTATCTATTTACTCGGCATAACATCATCTTTCACATTATGCAAAAAAATTGGGCTAATTTTACTGTTTCGTTCTTTTTTAAATTCATGAAAGTGTCCCTTTTCCCAAAAAGTTGCGTTTAAAACACCACTGCGCAAGTACCGTGTGACATAAAATATTGCAACAATCGCTGTTTTATTCTCTAGAGTCTCTGCTAAAAAAAATATATATATAATGTTTGGGGGTTCCAAGTAATTTTCTAGCAAAAAATATGGATTTTAACTTGTAAACACCAAATGCCAAAAATAGGCTTAGGCCCCTTTCACACTGACGCCCCGTTCAGGCCTGCCTGTCAGTTTTTCAGGCGGACCTGAACGGGTGCTCCATAGAGCTCTATGGAGCGTCGGATGTCAGCGGTGACATGTCCGCTGACATCCGACCCGCTCCGTTTCGAAAAAGTGTAACGGAGGAAAAAGCTATTTTTCCATCCGTCTGCGGATCGGATCGGATGACGACGGGCACTGCGGTCCGTCGTCATCCGATCTCCCATAGGGGAGAGCGGCGCTGTGACAGGTCTGTCCCTGCGCAGTGTGCAGAGACGGACCTGTCATCTTCCTGCTCAGCGGGGATCGACGGAGTGATCCCCGCTGAGCAAACGGATATCCACGGGGCGGATCAGAACTGATCCGCCCCGTGTGAAAGGACCCTAAGTCATGAAAGGGTTAATATAGTCTATAGCAGTGATGGAGAACCTTGGCACCCCAGATGTTTTGTAACTACATTTCCCATGATTCTCATGCACTCTGCAGTGTAGATGACCATCATTGGAAATGTAGTTCCAAAACATCTGGGTTGCCAAGGTTCGCCATCACAGGTGACAGATTCTCTTTAAAATTATTATAAATTTAGAACCAAAACTGTTAATATAATAAAATTAGAAGCTTTATTGAGTTAAAATGTCTACTTAACGTACCTCAATCCTTGTCGGGACTCTCTTAAACTCTATAATTTGTGTCTTCCTGGAGAGAACCTTTTGTTCACAGATGTGTACAGGTTTATTTGGCTTCTCCTGCTGATCTAAAACCCTTTCTTTAGTTAAATACCCCTCAGCACGGCTCTGCCGTTGAGGGTGACGTGTGTTGCGCACCCCGGCAGTGACTACAGAATGGAGGGAATATTTCGGTACAGGACGAAATCAGCAAGACAAAGTCATTGTGTCGCTAATTAGCACCTTTTCCTTCATCTTGTCTGGTGCCTTTAGAAGAACTCTGCAAACCTGGCAACCTGCAAGCTGTAATTTGCACTTGCGTGAAGCATTTTATTTTAGAAATCAAACCATTGTGTGCGCTCTTTAAATGCGTCTATGAAATGCAGGGTAACTGGGGCTGGGAATCGGGCATGGCGGAGAGCATTATCTGAACAAACTGCTGCATCTATGGTCTTGTTATAGAGGAGTTTATGAAAGAACAATGCCTTTTCAACAGATGTCCTCAGTACAATAAACGGACACGATTTAGAAAGGTTCTGCACACAAACGTTTCATTTTGTCAATGCTACCTGTGGCCGTTGGTCAGCAATTATCGCTCCATACCATTTCCTGCTGTCTATATTTCAATTTCCTCTTGTCTGCCATTGACAAGAGTTGAAAAAAAAAAATAATGTGTCCGTTTCTATCACTTAAAGTGGTTGTCAAGGTTTTTTCTTTATATCTATCAGAAGGTGTGTATAAATATAATCAACAATCAAATAAATCGTGATTAAGTAACAAAAAAATGCAATCAAAAAAATAAAAATTACGGTTATTGCTCCTCAATAATTGTATTTGATTGAAGATCAATCTAATGCACTTTGGAACTGCACATCTTCATTAGAGCACTATTTGTTATTGTGTTCATTTTTTATATTTATATTTACCTTTTGTCACATATTCACTGCATCACTTTTGTGCGATTTTTATTTTTTTGATTGCATTTTTTTGTTACTTAATCACGATTTATTTGATTGTTGATTATATTTATACACATGTATTTATAATTTTTATGCTGGGTAATTTTGGGCATCATAGCACACTGCTTTCTAACAGTGTGTAGTTTTTATAGCGCCACTAGGTGTCTTTTGCATTTCAAGTGGTAGATTTGTTCTTTTTTCACCTTCTGATAGATATATTTAATTTTTTAAGTGGCAGCTGGGGGGAGGGGGAGTTTGAGCGCTGTGATGATATACTAATCGGGAGGTCATTGATAGTGTATCTTGAGTTGTTTCTAATTAAGGTTTTTTCTTTGTATAAAAATAACAAACATGCCTATACTTACCTGCTTTGTGCAATTGTTTTGCACAGAGCAGCCCCGATCCCTTTCTTCTGGGATCCACCGCCAGCACTCCAGGCTCCTCCTCTTCATTGAGTGCACAGAAGGCCGCTTTTCATGGGGGGGGGGCACCTGTGTGGGGGCTCGCTCCCGAATGCCGCTGCTGTGTCCATTAAGCGTTCAGCTGTGTTTTATCACTCGGTTCTGAGTGTAAGCCCTTGTACACACGGTCGGAGAATCCGTCGGAATGTGTCCTATCGGACCGTGTTGTCGGATAATCCGACTGTGTGTGGTATGCATCGGACTGATTCCGTCGGAATATCCGTCGGACCCAATTTTCCAACTTGTTGGAAATATTTCCCGACCAACTGGTTCGATCGGACATACTCCGATCATGTGTAGCGAATTTTGATCGGACCAAGTGCCACGCATGCTCAGATCAAATTCCTACATCAAAGCTATTGGCTACTAGCCTGAATGTAGTCCCATCGTAACAAAATTACGTCATCACGTTCTGAAAGATCGGATTTTTCGACAACTTAGTCCGACCGTGTGTATGCAACAGTTTCGGACAAGATCTGACGGACAAAATCGACGGACAAAATCCGACGGATTTGGTTGTCAAAATCTCCGACCGTGTGTACAGGGGCTTAGAGGTGCCGGGGGACAGATGCAGCATCCACCTAGGTATGTATGATTATTATTATGGTAAGCAGGGGCAGTCTTGTTTTTCTAATAGAGTGGGCAATACTTTCAAGATTAAACAGTTCAATACATGCTCTTCCGATTTACAGTGCCCCTGTAATCTTTTATATGTAGGCCAATCAAATGCACTTAAAGTGGATGTAAACCCAACATGATGTCTGTCATGGTTATGCAGTGATCTTCCTGTGTTTGCTTACCTCTCCTCATGTGTTCAGACTAAGAGGCCAGCCACTTCCACCTGGTGGTTTTTATAACCTCTCCTCTAAGCATGGCTCCACCCCAGGCCCCATCAGGGAACCCTATATTAACCTGTGCACTGCAAGCCATCGGCGCTGATCAACCATTGTGTATTCATTGTGTGTTTGGCTTCCTGGTTCCTGCTTGCCGTGTGCTCTACGTTTGTCTCTGTTACCGACCTTGGCATGTTCTCAACGATTCCTGTCTGCTTGTGACCTTGACCTTTTGCATGTCCCTGACCATCCCTGTCTGCCTGTGACCCTGAACCTTTGGCGTGTACTCTGTTGTTCCTGTCTGCTAGTTGCCCTGACCTCTACCATATCCCCTTACTATCCTTGTCATTCCAGCCTGCTGCTTCCTTCTCCTGTAGTCTACTGTGAGCGTGAGCTGTGAGACCCTAGGGGCCGTGACCTGGAGCCAGACTGCAGCGAAGTCCATCCTCACCACTGGAGGCTCTGGCGAACACCCGCTGGCTCTTAGACTCCGCGCACTGGGGAATCTATGCTCCAGCTTCCATTGGGATCTGTGTTAGTGATCCTGTAGACCTGTGTCCTGAATCTCCCTGGGTACAATCCGCAGCAGTCAGTCCTAAGGTCCACTACCTAGCGGTGCACTTCTGACTCCTACGGAGTGCATCTGTCACCTGGTCTCAGGTGACCTGACAATGTCATAATGTAGAGTATACGGTTTCCTATCATTTGGGCCCAGTCTTGCCACAAAGAGTTAATCCAGCTCTGAGCAATCCTCTTTTATTGTTCAGTGAGATAAATCTTGACAAACAGAGAAAAACTTTGTCAAATCCTCCGCCTTGCTGTGAGTGACAGGTGATTTACATATCTCTGGACTAGCCTAAGAGACATGCATTATTTTTTAATTCTTTCCCACTCCTTTCTTCTGCTGCTCTGCAAGGATTGGCTGTTCCACACCTCAGCATGATTTGGCATGCTGAAGTCATGTGATGACTTTTCAGGGTTTTGACTGAATGTTAGTGATCATAGCAGAAGAAGTTCAGTGTAAGAAATACACAGGAGAAAATGCATGTTGATAAGGGGAGTATAGAGGTGGGCGGGGAGTCTACTGACATCACGAGCTCCACCCACTGAGCCCTGGAAAACAGACCCACCCAGAAAATCTGCAGTTTTTCGGGTCTCATAACAGACAGAGGGGAGACATTTGACAGATAAGTATACATGCAGGAGGCATGTATAGCCTTCTAGATAACCAATATTGCAGTAGTTTAGAAAGGATGAGAGTGGGTTTACATCCACTTTAACATAAATGGGTGTCAGGGCTGGGCTCAGCCCTTCCTTCTCTGAGCTGGCCGCTCAGCTGTCGGCTAATTGCCAGCTCCTATCTCTCCACAGTTACTCAGCTATTGATGATATCCTGTTTGTCATTCCTGCCTACTTAAGCCGTCCAGTCCAGAAGCTCTCTGCCTTCGCCTTGGTCAGCATCACAGAGACTATCTCCTGCATTCCTGTTAAAGACTTGCTTGGCTGACATCCCTTCTGGCTCCAGATCCTGCTTGCTGTTTTACTACGCTCATCTCCGGCTCCCTGACGTTTGGCTTGTCTGACTATCCGTTCCTGAACTCTGGCTATGTTTTGACTACGTTTGTTCTATTTACTTTTATTATTAAACAAGTGTGATTTAACTGTACTTCTGTCTCTGTCTGATTTCATGGTTTCTGACAATGGGAAGATGAGCATCATAGATTTATTAAAGAAGGCTCAGATAAGCATAGTGTGCCTTGCCATTTCGCGACATGTCACCTGTCCTGGAAAGGATATAAAAGCTTTACGAGTCCCTGCTATAGAACATATACCCGAGGGTCTCCTGACGGCCAATGAGAGATTTTCTCTGTTGTGCGGAAGAGAAACCTTCTGGATATATAAGTCGGCCACCATGTCGCCAATGGTTTAAATGAAGGGTTGGAGGGACATAGTGTCATATGATTTACCTTACATGTTCCTGGCAGGTAGCCCCTTACTGTCCTTTGTAGTTCCTTTGAATTGAACTTTTACAAAACATTTATTTTATATTGTCTAAAAATTGTGTTGTCTCCTTTGGATGAATTGTCCCAAAATACATGTAGGGATGGCTTTTAATTATTATGCATAATTTTATATATATATATTTTTATTTTTTAGATGGTCAAGTCCTTTCCTCCCTCCCTCTTGAAATAAATCACCTAGAAATCATGTTTAGTTCCCTCATGGGGTAATTTTCTTTTTTATTATTCAGTTATTTTTATTACTGAATATAACTTTTTTTATATAACTAATATTTTTAGAGCACTGTCTTGTATGTTTAGATTGATATAGATCTGATATAGTACCGTTAAGTAGTCACCCCAGTATAATGAATTGTTTGTAACTTTATCTAATTTTTTTGATTATTTAATCCTTGTTGGGTTTAAGGGTGTGCCATATAATGTTTTTACATGAACTATAATTATTCAGATTATCATTTATCTATTTCTAATTTAAAGTGGAGCTCCACCCAAAAGGGGAAGCTCAACTTGTTCGCACCCTCCCTTCCACCACTGCCACATCTCGCACTTTTTGTTGGGGGGAGGGGGTACTTGGTTTTCACAGGTACCCGCTCCGACGTCCGGAAATCTCTGAGCATTTCCAGCCCCTCCTCCTTCCCCCTGCTGCCTTCTGGGACACACACAGGTCCCAGAAGATGGCGGCACTATTCATAAAGTGCAATGCCAGTGCCTGCACCCAAAGCTGATTGACAAATCGGCTGGGGGTGCCGACATCGTGGGATCCCTGGTCAGGTATATTTCCTTATATTAAAAGTCAGAAACTACAGTATTTGTAGCTGCTGACTTTTAATTTTTTTTAGACAGAAGCTCCTCTTTAGGGATGTATGGAGTAAGCCGGTGTTATGGTTCTAAATATAAAGGAGCAATGTGCCTTTAATAGGGTGCGGGCAATCTGGCTGGTAGGGATGCTAACTGATGCTGATGCTATTTAATGTCGCTAGTGACACTAATACAGTGATCAACGATAAATGTTCTACACTGACACTGTACTGACACTGGCTGGGTGACAGGTGTGATCAAAGGGTTAATGGAGGGGAATCAAGGGGTTAGTTGTGCCCAAATAATGTGAGCAACTGTAAGTGTGACAATGACAGCATGGGCCAGTGGGGGGGCTTGTGCATGCACCAGCACGTCTGGCGGAGCTATGTGTAGAAGGCAAGTAGTTAAGAGTTTGGGATTTAAAAAAATAAACTTACATACACCTGAGTGGTCTGCACAGAACCCTACCGAATACCTTTGGGATGAACAACATGACTATTCCCCCATGATTGTACCCTGTACAAAAAGCCAGCTCCATAAAGACATAGGGTAGTTTGACCAGTTTGGTTTGGAATAACCCAAGTGGCCTGAGCGGAACTCTAACCTCAACCCTACTGAACACCTTTGGGATGATAAACACCATGACTGTTCCCTGTACATGAAGCCAGCTCCATAGAGACATAGCTTAACCAGTTTGGTGTGGAGGAACTCAAGTGTTTTGCACAGAGCCCTAACCTGAGCTCTACTGAACACCTTTGGGAGAAATTTGAATGTTGCTTGTGGACCAGGTCTTCTCATTCAACAATGTTATCTGACCTCACAAATTCTCTTTTGCCTAAATGGGCACAGAATCGTACGGAAAACTTTCCCAGAGGAGGGGAGGTTGTCGTAGCCTCCAAGGAGGTCAGCTGTCATGGTTATGTAGTAATCTTCCTCTGTCTGCTTACCTTTCCTCATGTGTTCAGACTAAGAGGCCAGCCACTTCCACCTGGTGGTTTCTATAACCTCTCCTCTAAGCATGGCTCCACCCCAGGCCCTATTCCAAAAGCCTATATTAACCTGTGCACTGCAAGCCAGCGGTGCTGATCAACCATTGTGTATTCATTGTGTGCTTAGCTTCCTGGTTCCTTCTTGCCGTGTGCTCTACGTTTGATCTGTTACCAACCTTGGCGTGTTCTCGACTATTCCTGTCTGCTCGTGACCCTGACCTTTTGGCATGTCCCCGACTACTCCTGTCTGCCTGTGACCCTGAACCTTTGGCGTGTACTCTGTTGTTCCTGTCTGCTAGTTGCCCTGACCTCTGCCATATCCCTTTACTATTCTTGTTGTTCCAGCCTGCTGTTTCCTACTCCTATAGTCTACCGTGAGTGTGAGCTGTGTGACCCTAGGGGCAGTGACCTGGATCCAGACTGCAGCGCAGTCCATCCTCACCACTAGAGGCTCTGGTGAACACCTGCTGGCTCTTATGCCGCAAACACATGATCGGAATTCTGGCTAGAAAAAGACTGATAAGAGCTTTTCATTGGAAAATGCGACCGTGTGTATGCTCCATCGGAATTTAGCTGTCCGAATTTCCACCAGCAAAAAATTGATAGCATGTTCTCAATTTTCCAGACGGAAAAACTTTCTATCGGAAATTCCGATCGTGTGCAATTCCGATGCACAAAAACTCATGCATGCTCAGATTCGTACGTGTTGTACGTCACCGCCTTCTTGACGGTCGGAATTTGGTGTGACCATGTGTATGCAAGACAGCTTGAGCGAAATCCTATCGGAATTCCGTCGGGAAAACCATCAGAGCTTTTTCCGACCAAAATTCCGCTCGTGTGCACGTGGCATTAGACTCCGTGCCATGGGTAATCTATGCTCTAGCTCCAACTGGGATCTGTTTTAATGATCCAGTAGACCTGCTTCCTGAACTGAACCTCCCTGGGTACAATCCGCAGCAGTCAGTCCTAAGGTCCACTATCTTAGCGCTGCACTTCCGATTCCTATGGAGTGCATCTGTCACCTGGTCTCAGGTGACCTGACATCAACTCCATATCATTGACCGTGGGAGAAATCCATATTATTTGCCATGGTTTTGGAGTAGGATGTCCAACAACCTCATAGAGTCCTCCAACATTTTACAATATAAAGTATCCACTGTTGCAATTACCTCTAAATAGGAATCCTACAAAATACATTCTTTTGGGTTAAAAGTATTGATTCAAAACTTTGTACAGGTTTGAAGATTTAATGACATATTTTCTTTCCATTTATCTGTCTTGTGCCAGCATCTTGGAGCAATGACGCAATTCCATACAACATTCCAATTAAACTGTCTGCAAACAGCCACAAAAGGCAAATTAAAAGTAAACAGATTGTGATCTATACATTTGTAACTAATTGTCGTTGGTACAGAACGTGGGCGGAATTACGACCGACTCCCAGATTCTATTTTATGTGACAGGTGCACTTTAACATCAAAACTAGTTCAGACTTTAACAGCCGAAATAAAAACGCAAGACATATGTTGCAGGCTGTCACACGGCGTAATCATATTCATATACAATACCAGGATCTCCGGCCATATATGCTATGAAATATTCTGGGATGGAACGCTCAGCTGGGAGCACTTAGAACAGAAGATGTACCGTACGTCCATAACGCTAACATCTCTCTTATGTCTATAATGAGGAACACAAATGTTAAATAAGAGAAGCATGGCTACTGAATTGTATGAATATTAACATCTAAACTGTATTTTTTCACAAAGAATTTATGAGTCCGCAGAGGACAAATGTCGTAAGGTTTGCACTAAACTGAGCAAGAAACCAATACAAAAATGCCATAAACCTCCAGCTGGGGAAATATCTGTCTATTAGGGTTTTTTGTTTTTGTTTTGTTTTTAAACACAAAATATAAAATAAGAAGTATAAATCTATACAAAGGTCTCATTGTACAAATACAGAATAGGAAGTATCAACATCTACAATATAAAGAGTTTATAAATACAGTGTCTCACATTTTTGCAAATATTTTCTTCTATCTTTTCACTGAACAAATGACACTTTGCTACAATGTAAAGTAGTGAGTGTACAGCTTGTATAACAGTGTAAATTTGCTGTCCCTTCAAAATAACTCAACACACAGACATTAATGTCTAAACCGCTGGCAAAAAGTCAGTACACCCCTAAGTGAAAATGTCCAAATTGGGCCCAAAGTGTCAATATTTTGTGTGGCCGCCATTATTTTCCAGCACTGCCTTAACTCTCTTGGGCATGGAGGTCACCAGAGCTTCACAGGTTGTCACTGGAGTCCTCTTCCCCTCCTCCATGATGACATCACAGAGCTGGTGGATGTTAGAGACCTTGCGCTCCTCCACCTTCCATTTGAGGATGACCCACAGATGCTCAATAGGGTTTAGGTCTGGAGACATGCTTGACCAGTCTATCACCTTTACCCTCAGCCTCCTTAGCAAGGCAGTGGTCATCATGGAGGTGTGTTTGGGGTCGTTATGTTGGAATACTGCCCTGCAGCCCAGCCTCCGAAGGGAGGGGATCATGCTCTGCTTCAGTATGTCACAGTACATGTTGGCATTCATGGTTCCCTCAATGAACTATAGCTTCCCTGTGCCAGTGTCCTGTCAAATACTGTCCCCCGTTGGATAGTGTCCGCTGTGTACTGCGCATGCGCACTACACATGACAAGCAGATTCTGAAAATAGCCGAAGATGAACGGCGCCTGCGCCATGAGTCCAGGTTCAAGCCCCACCATCCAAGTGGACGTAGAGTTAGAATATAAAAGAGCGAAGCGAGGCCATGCCTGAAGTGTGGTGAGCGAAGCGAGCCCGCGAGGGGGCCCTCAAACTATGTGCAGTCCTATGTCCACTTGGATGGTGGGGCTTGTACCTGGACCGTACCTGAAGTGTGGTGAGTGAAGCGAGCCCGCGAGGGGCCCTCTAACTATGTGCAGTCCTATGTCCACTTGGATGGTGGGGCTTGTACCTGGACTCACGGCGCAGGCGCCATTCATCTTCAGAGATTTTCTGAATCTCTGCACAGTACGGGGCGGACAGTATTCGATAGGCGGACATTTTTTGACAGAACACCGGCAGCACTCATGCAGCCCCAGACCATGACACTCCCACCACCATGCTTGACTGTAGGCAAGACACACTTGTCTTTGTGCTCCTCACCTGGTTGGCGCCACACACTCCTGACACCATCTGACACCAAATAAGTTAATCTTGGTCTCATCAGACCACAGGACATGGTTCCAGTAATCCATGTCCTTAGTCTGCTTGTCTTCAGCAAACTGCTTGTGGACTTTCTTGTGCATCATCTTTGGAATTCCGCCAGCAAAAGTCCGATGGAGCATACACACGGTCGCATTTTCTGACCAAAAGCTCTCACGAGAGTTTTGCTGGCGGCCTTTCCGATCGTGTGTACGTGGCATAAAACTAAATCCAAATTTGATGCCAAAATGAACACTGGCTGTATGTCTCTGAGTTTAAGTTTCCATTATGTAGAGTCGGGGTTCCCACCACAGAGGACCCTCATGCAGCAGTGCGGCATCAGATTTGGCCAAATTGGTTCAGTAGAAAAAAAAAAATGGCATCACGGAGCTTGGATGTATTTTCAGACAGCTGACAGCATCCTATCGCCATCATTCGTAATCTTGTTAATTATATCAAGCAATGAGTCAGGCATGTCATCCGGGAGAGCACCTTCTGTCCATGAATCTTTAATTGTGACCTTTGAAGGTCTGCACTTCTCCGACTGCTGTCACATTAAAGGGGGATTCTTCCCCTGCCATAATGTTTGAACTGATTATTATTATTATTATTATTATTCAGGATTTATATAGCGCCAACAGTTTGCGCAGCGCTTTACAATATGAGGGCAGACAGTACACTTACAATACAAATCAATACAGGAGGGATCAGAGGGCCCTGCTCGTTAGAGCTTACAATCTAGAAACTGATAGAAATGATCCCCAACTATTAAATATACAGTATATGTTGTTAAAGTGGACCTGTGCTCCAAAATAAAGCTGAACTGCGGATAAGTAAATATTTTCTAAATCCATTCCTCATGTGTATCTTCTTCTTGAAGAAGGCACTTCTTGAGCTTGGTGTAATTCTCTGCAGTAATCCAGTGTGAGACTTCCTGTAATAAAGACCGCTCACTGCTGCTCTCTCACCTTGTGCAGGGAGACCGGTCTTGTCTCCGCCCCCTCCTGTAGTTTCCTGCAGGCAGCCTGTAGTGGGTGGAGTCTGCGGGGCCCCTCCCACAGCTTCTGCTCTCTCTCCTTCTGCAGTGTGATTGGTCTTGTCTCCGCCCCCTTCCTGTAGTTTCCTGCAGGCAGCCTGTAGTGGGTGGAGTCTGTGGGGCCCCTCCCACAGCTCTGCTCTCTCTCCTTCTGCAGTGTGATTGGTCTTGTCTCCGCCCCCTTCCTGTAGTTTCCTGCAGGCAGCCTGTAGTGGGTGTTGTCTGTGGGGCCCCTCCCACAGCTCTGCTCTCTCTCCTTCTGCAGTGTGATTGGTCTTGTCTCCGCCCCCTTCCTGTAGTTTCCTGCAGGCAGCCTGTAGTGGGTGGAGTCTGCGGGGCCCCTCCCACAGCTTCTGCTCTCTCTCCTTCTGCAGTGTGATTGGTCTTGTCTCCACCCCTTCCTGTAGTTTCCTGCAGGCAGCCTGTAGTGGGTGGAGTCTGTGGGGCCCCTCCCACAGCTCTGCTCTTTTTCCTTCTGCAGTGTGATTGGTCTTGTCTCCGCCCCCTCCTGTAGTTTCCTGCAGGCAGCCTGTAGTAGGTGGAGTCTGTGGGGCCCCTCCCACAGCTCTGCTCTCTCTCCTTCTGCAGTGTGATTGGTCTTGTCTCCGCCCCCTTCCTGTAGTTTCCTGCAGGCAGCATGTAGTGGGTGGAGTCTGCGGGGCCCCTCCCACAGCTTCTGCTCTCTCTCCTTCTGCAGTGTGATTGGTCTTGTCTCCGCCCCCTTCCTGTAGTTTCCTGCAGGCAGCCTGTAGTGGGTGGAGTCTGTGGGGCCCCTCCCACAGCTCTGCTCTCTCTCCTTCTGCAGTGTGATTGGTCTTGTCTCCGCCCCCTTCCTGTAGTTTCCTGCAGGCAGCCTGTAGTGGGTGTTGTCTGTGGGGCCCCTCCCACAGCTCTGCTCTCTCTCCTTCTGCAGTGTGATTGGTCTTGTCTCCGCCCCCTTCCTGTAGTTTCCTGCAGGCAGCCTGTAGTGGGTGGAGTCTGCGGGGCCCCTCCCACAGCTTCTGCTCTCTCTCCTTCTGCAGTGTGATTGGTCTTGTCTCCACCCCTTCCTGTAGTTTCCTGCAGGCAGCCTGTAGTGGGTGGAGTCTGTGGGGCCCCTCCCACAGCTCTGCTCTCTCTCCTTCTGCAGTGTGATTGGTCTTGTCTCCGCCCCCTTCCTGTAGTTTCCTGCAGGCAGCCTGTAGTGGGTGGAGTCTGTGGGGCCCCTCCCACAGCTCTGCTCTCTCTCTTTCTGCAATGTGATTGGTCTTGTCTCCGCCCCCTTCCTGTAGTTTCCTGCAGGCAGCCTGTAGTTGGTGGAGTCTGTGGGGCCCCTCCCACAGCTCTGCTCTTTTTCCTTCTGCAGTGTGATTGGTCTTGTCTCCGCCCCCTCATGTAGTTTCCTGCAGGCAGCCTGTAGTGGGTGGAGTCTGTGGGGCCCCTCCCACAGCTCTGCTCTCTCTCCTTCTGCAGTGTGATTGGTCTTGTCTCCGCCCCCTTCCTGTAGTTTCCTGCAGGCAGCCTGTAGTGGGTGTTGTCTGTGGGGCCCCTCCCACAGCTCTGCTCTCTCTCCTTCTGCAGTGTGATTGGTCTTGTCTCCGCCCCCTTCCTGTAGTTTCCTGCAGGCAGCCTGTAAGTGGGTGGAGTCTATGGGGCCCCTCCCACAGCTCTGCTCTCTCTCCTTCTGCAGTGTGATTGGTCTTGTATCCACCCCCTTCCTGTAGTTTCCTGCAGGCAGCCTGTAGTGGGTGGAGTCTGCGGGGCCCCTCCCACAGCTTCTGCTCTCTCTCCTTCTGCAGTGTGATTGATCTTGTCTCCGCCCCCTTCCTGTAGTTTCCTGCAGGCAGCCTGTAGTGGGTGGAGTCTGCAGGGCCCCTCCCGCAGCTCTGCTTTCTCTCCTTCTGCAGTGCGATCGGTCTTGTCTCCACCCCCCTCCTGTAGTTTTCTGCAGGCAACCTGTAGTTATTATTTATATATAGGATTTAAATAGCTCCAACAGTTTACGAAGTGCTTTACATGATAAAGGGGGAAAATACAATTAAGTTCAATACAGAAGGACTAGGAGGGCCCTGCTCATGGAGCTTACAATTTTTAACCTCTTCAGCCCCCGGAAGATTTTACTCCCTTTCTGACCAGAGCACTTTTTTACAATTTGGCACTGCGTCGCTTTAACTGACAATTGCGCGGTCATGCAATGCTGTACCCAAACTAAATTTGCGTCCCTTTTTTTCCACAAATAGAGCTTTATTTTGGTGGTATTTGATCACATATGCGTTTTTTTTTTTTTGCGCTATATTATAAATAATATTTTTGTACTTTTTGCTAAAAAAACGAATTGCTTACTCAGTTAAGACCAATATATATTCTTCTACATATTTTTGGTAAAACAAAATCGTCTACAAACTATGGGAAAGATTTTTGGCATTTTTATGGCATTTTTATTATTTTCTTTTCTTTCACAAGTAATGTTGGCGATCTGCGATTTTTAGCACTGCGACACTGCGGCCGACAGATCGGACACTTTTGACACTTTTTTGGCCCAGTGACATTTATACAGCGATCAGAGCTATAAATAGCCACTGATTACTGTATAAATGTCACTGGCAGGGAAGGGGTTAACACTAGGGGGGCGATCAAGGGGTTAAATGTGTTCCCTATGCAATAGGCAACGGGATTTTGCATTTGAGGTCAATGGGACGTGATTTTGCATTTTTGCAAGTCAATAGGAGGCAGCATGCTATTATCTGCACTTTTTTTTTTTTCTATCTGCACAAGGCCAATAATTTTTGGTGACTGATATATCAGTGCATCCCTAATGAATATATATATATCTATATATATCTATATATATATATATATATATATATATATATATATATATATATATATATATATATATATATATATATATATATCTATATATATATATATATATCTATATATATATATATATATCTATATATATATATATATATATATACTATACAGTATGCTGTAGCTCATCTAACACAGTCACAAAGAGTTGGAAAGTTTCTGCACAATTTTGGATAAATGGTGGGCAGCGGTTGAGTTAATGATGGATTCTGGAGGGGGAGGGGATGTCATCCTGGTCCTTTTTCAACAATCTATCATCCTCTTTTTCCAAAGCCGGTTCCTATTACATGTACTCGCAGAAAATTTTAAAATCAGACGTCTTCCAAGGATGATCTGTGTCATTCCTGGAGCAGACTTTAAGCTTATTTTTGGCCAAGGCAGCCCCGTGAGCAAAGGATTCTGGGATTTGGTTGGCTGCAGTTGCTTGGAGCAGAAGGCACTTGTTAGAGAAGTTTCGAACCTCGCTTGCGCCATCAGAGAGAGGGAGCGGTCTGGTGCTAATCCATAACCCCGTGCTTGAAAGGATGTTGTTTTAGGGCTGCCGTATGGCGAGAAGGGAAAGTTGGCCGGCGCTCTCAGCTAAGTGAAGTGCAAACGAAGCTCTGCGTGACTCAGACGCAATTATAAACCTCAACGCTGATTTTTTTTTTTTTTTCCTGTTTGTTTTTGCAGAGGGGAATTAAGGTGAACTTGTTTCTTTGCCCATTAAAGGTTTCATTACAGGAGGCACAATAAGCTTCCCGTGGTCATCATCCTCAAAATTCCCTGATGCCCAATTCACAACCAGAGCAACCAGAAACTTCTCCATAAGTCCTAACTTTATGTCTAAACTTATACAAGGTTTTCATGCTATCCGTCACCCACATGTGGCTGTGTGCAAGCTTGGTGATTGGACAGAAAGGCACTGAGAGAGTATTTAGGGAAGGGTGAAACGTGTCATGTGGCCTGCCATGCAACATCATGTAATGGATAATGATTGGTGCTGTTGGAAATGGATGGTGTGGCAAGCTTACCAAAGAGTATAGGATACTTAAAAATAACCGCCTGGCTCCCCTTCCCGCTTTATTTATCATATTTATTAGACTTCACCCCCCCCCCTCAAGCTAATGCCTTAATTACATTTTGAATACAGTTATTCTATTCCCTGCTGATGTTAGCTGTCTATTGGTGGGACCTCCCCGGGTCCTGAAGAGTTTAACAATGATGTGATGATGTAACAATGAGGGGCGGTAACAAGACCGGGAGCCATTAGGGCTGGACTGCATAAGAGGATTACCGGTCTGCATGAACCACCAGGTCCTGATTCTTCTTAGCTTTGCACTGAAGAGTGGGCGAGTTCTCCTTCAAGCAGCCACATCCCTGGTGATGTGGATGCTTCGTATTAGTTGTCCATTGGTGGGGATCTTACATGGTTCTGAAGATTTAAACAGTGATGTGATGACTAAACAATGGGGGGGGTAACAAAACCGTGAGGCAGCAGGGCTGGACCACATAACAGGATTACCGGTCTCCATGAACCCCCAGGCCCTAAATCTTTTTTGCTTTGCACTGAAGACTTGGAGGGTCCTTCTTCAAGTAGCCACATCCCTGGTGATGTGGATGCTTTGTATTAACTGTCTGTTGGTGGGGACCTCCCTGGGTTCTGAAGACTTTAACAGTGACGTGATGATGTAACAGTGAGGGGAAGTAACAAGACCAGGCAGGGGAAGGGCTGGACCACATAAGAGGATTACCAGTCTTCATGAACCACCAGGCCCTGACTCTTTTTTGCTCAGCACTGAAGAGTGAGAGGGTCCTTCTTCAAGCAGCCACATCCCTGGTGATGTGAATGCTTTGTATTAGCTGTCTATTAGTGAGGACCTCCCCGGGTTCTGAACAATGAGGGGCGGTAACAAGACCAAGAGGCAGCAGGAATTGACCACATAAGAAGATTACGAGTCTGCATGACCTATTAAGTCTTGACTCTTTTTTGCTTTGCACTGAAGACTTGGGGGGGGGGGTCCTTCTTCAAACAGTGACCTCCGCGATGATGTGTATTAGCTGTCTATTGGTGGGGATCTCCCCGGGTCCTGAAGACTTCAACAGTAACATGATAGAAGTAACAACACTGGGCGCCGATAGCGGTGGACCACATAATTAGATTACTGGTCTCTGTGACCCAATCGGGCCCTGACTCTGTACACTTGCTGTGCCCATTATAACTGTCCCCACTCCCCACTGATGCAGCGCATCAGCAATAGGCCACTGACACCTTGTCCAGCAGCAGCACATATGCCCTGGCTGATGGCCATGGATGGTCACCGGCCAGCTGCTGACTCCTTCTGGCCTGTTCAGGCCTTGCGTTCCATCCCTCTGAGGCGCTCGTGAAACCATAAGGGAAAGCCCCGCCCATGTTTTACGGCAGTGCCAATCAAAACAACACATCAATGAAGAAAAAAACCCTACAATTGAAGCGTCTCATCTGCAATCATGTGATTGCACTGACGTCACGCTTCCCATAGTGCACCGTGTCCGGCCTCCGAACATAGTGCACTTAAAGGACCTTTTTTTGTTTTTTTGAATGGCCTTTTTTCTATATATATATATTTTTTTCTATCTCAGTTTAGGCTGATACGTATTCTTCTACATATTTTTGGAAAACAAAAAATCGCAATAAGCATATATTGATTGGTTTGCGCAAAAGTTATAGCGTCTACAAAATAGGGGATAGATTTATGGCATTTTTTTTTTTTTTTTACTAGTAATGGCGATGATCTGCGTTTTTTGTCAGGACTGTGAGATTGCAGCAGACATATCGGACACCTTTGACACTATTTTGGGACCATTGACATTTATACAGCGATCAGTGCTATAAATATGCACTGATTACTGTATAAATGTCATTGGCAGAGAAGGGGTGAACACTAGGGGGTGATCAAGGGGTTAAATGTGTTACCTAGGGAGTGATTCTAACTGTAGGGGGAGGGGACTGACTGGGGGGAGGTGACCAGTCAGTGTTCCTATATACAAGGAACACACGATCAGTCTCCTCTCCCCTGACAGGACATAGATCAAGCAATCACGAGTGCCCGGCGGACATTGCGGTTGCCAGGCACGCACATTGGCTCCCGGGGGAGACAGCGCGCGCGCGGCTGGAATGCCGAGGACGTCATATGACAGCTGCCCAGGATGGCAGAGCCACCTTGCGGCCGTCATATTACTATATGTGGGATGGGAAGTGGTTAAGAGAGTGCTCCTAATCTCAGATCGTTACCTGTATACAAGACACCTGGCAGCCAGAAATCTTGCTGATTGATAGGGGGATCAAATACTTATTTCCTTTAACCACTTTCCACCCGGCCACTGCATATGTACGCAGGGCCATCTTTAAGGCAGGGCAAAAGGGGCAGCTGCCCTGGGCCCTGTCATTGTTGTGGGGCCCAAAGCAGCTGCCTCATACTTGCCAACTATCCCAGTTTAAATTGCCTTGTCCCTTGAAGTTTTAACCCTGTTGTTGTGTGCAGGTGACTCACCTGCACACCCTGTGTTTACATGTAAATAACTGGCATTCATATGTAAATAGCAGCGGCATTACTAAGCAAAGAGCTGGGACCATCTGCATTGATATGTAAATAAAGGTGGCATTCATATGTATATCATGCTTCCGTGCAGTGAGAAGATGATGTGCTGTAACCTCTAGCAATCAGTGAGCAGTATTACTGTACAGTAATCTCTAGCAACTAATTAACAAGCAGAAATCATTTGCTGTAACCTCTAGCAACTAATCAGTGAGCCGTAATGTGTGCTGTAACCTCTTGCAACCAGTCAGTAAGCAGTAATGATATGCTGTAACCTCTGGCAACCAATCACAATTTCTGCCTGATCGGTACAGTAAACTGATTTTAAGTCCAGCTTCTATTTATTGTATGTCTCAGAGCAGGTGGAGAGTGAAATTGCATGGGAGGGGGCCCCCAAAAAATTTTTTTGCCCGGGGTCCAATCAATATTAAAGACGGCCCTGTATGTACGGCCGGGTGGGCGCTCTCCCTTTCTGAGTGCACATTCAGAGACGTCCCTCAGAAGGAGGGGGATCGCGATCACAAAATAAAAAATTTGAATATTCGAAAATTCTTATATTGGAAAATTCAGAAATTCGAAGTTCGAAAATCCAAAATATGACCCTGTGTACGATCCATCAGACAATTGTTGTCAGACTTTCCGCTGACAAATGTTGGATGGCAGGATTATAAATTTTCAGCGAACAAATGTCTGTTGTCGGATTTTCTGAGCATGTGCACACAAGTCCATCGGACAAAAGTCCAAAGTACAAACACGCATGCCCGGAAGCAAGGAGGAGCCGGAATCGGTGGGTCTTGTAATGGAGAATTAACATTCGTGACGTGGCAAATTATGAAATCTCTAAATGCAGCGCACAATTCTCTTCTTCTTTAATGGGATAATAATGAAGCTGCTTTGCTGGTAATACGAATTGAGTTCTGCCAAACATATTTAAAACGGCTTTTTTTTTCTAGTGATACCAAGAATAATATTATATATATATATATATATATATATATATATATATATATATATTTTTTTTTTTTTTTTGTGCAAGTTACCACAACACCATTGTCCCGCAGTTTTTTAGAAAATGTAACTGCCTACCCCCAAACTGTCATTTGAAGTAAAACACACAGCCAAGTATTATTCTACACAATTTTTTTTATTTTGCATTAAAAAAAGAAAACAAATAATATTAGACATGCTATCTGCCAATAGAACTTAAGCAAAAAGTGCATTCTATGCATCCAAAAATATAGAAAATATACCAAATCAAATAATTATTATTCAACCAAAAAATAAAATAAAAGCCTCATGCATGTGTCCTACTTTTTAATATAAGGGGTCAACAATGCCAAGAGTTGGTGAAAGCAGGGGTCCGTCATCCGGAGATAATTCCGAAAATCATCCTGATTATTCTCCTGGAGCTCCCGCAGCAAAGGCATATGACATAATTGGTCACGATTAATAAAGCAACCTATTTTTGGCCCAAGAAATCCTCCTCCTCCAGTTCCTGGACCGGACTTGGGTCAAAGCAATAACTCCGATTCCGCAACATGGCTGGTTGACGAACGGCCATTCAGAAACGAACTGAAAAGCGCGAAATGAAAAGCGCAAAATGAAAAGTGCAAAATGAAAAGCATGAATCAACACTCGCCAAACTTCTACTAACACAAAATTAACAGAAGGAACCCACAGGATGGCGCATGACAATTGAACTTCCTCTTTGTAGTCTCGTAGTACATCTCATGCCGCGTACACACGACCAGACTTTCCGGCAGACTAGGTCCGACGGAATCAGTACGTCGGACAATCCGATCGTGTGTGGTCTAATCCGATCGTTTTTCATAAAACGAATCAGACGGACCTAGAAATAGAACATGTTTCAAATCTGTTCGTCTGTGTGCTGGTCCGACGGACCGAATACAACGCAAGGGAAGCTATTGGCTACTGGCTATTGAACTTCCTTTTTTAGTCCTGTCTTACGTCATCACGTTCAAAACGAATGGACTTTCGAACGGACATAGTCCGTTCGTGTGTGGCCAAGTCCTTTCGTATGGAAAGTCTGTCGGAACTCCACCGAAAGTCCGTCGGGAAGACCATCGGACCTAGTCTGCTGGAAAGTCCAGTCGTGTGTGTACGCGGCATAATACGTCACAGCATTCGTGTTTGTTGGCCAACAATTCCTTGCCGTTTGTATGCGAGACAAGTTCCTGGCCAACGCCCTTCGGACAAAATAAGTCTGACGTTTTGTCTGTGGAAAATCCCATCGTGTGTACGAGGCTTAAGTGTCTTTTTTTTTGCTTTTAGTGCCCTCTAAGGGCCGGTTCACACTGCAGGCGAGGCGAGGCGACTCCGACTTGCCTCGCCGCGACCTGCCGCGACCTCAGCGGCAACTTGCAGATGACTTCTGTATAGAAGTCAATGCAAGTCGCCCCGAGGTCGCCCAAAAGTAGTACAGGAACCTTTTTTCTGAGTCGGAGTGACTCGAGTCGCTCCTCTCAGAACGGTTCCATTGTACGGAACGGGGGCGACTTGCGAGAGCGAGGCGAGGCGAGTCGTGTCGCCTCGCATCGCCCGCTGTGTGAACCGGCTCTAAAGCTCAAATAGATTCAGTCTTTCAGTTTCCAACTGATATTTTTTCTAGAGCATTGCTGATTGGCAATAAACCCGGGAAAAATATTTGGAGCCCTCGGGAATCCATCCAGACCCTCAGATTTAGGATTAGATTGCCAGAAACGGGCAGATTGTCATTGCATTGCAGTACCTTTCTATCTCAAAAAACAAATTTTTGGAACGTTCCTTTAAGAACCAACACAATTGTTGGTGACACGTCGTATCGAGGCATTCCTCATTTGCTTGGCGACCTCGGAGGTCTCGGCTCACTCAGTTCCCTATCAGCCGGTGAAATGGAGACGGCTGTTTGGAAATCAAACAAACGCGGTATTTGTGTGCGCCGGCTGGAAAGCGAAGGTTTGGCATTTCGGCGGGATTATCGCATAATGATTGCGGTATTTTACTGAGAATTGTGATATTTTAGCCGCCCTTGGCACGCAGAAATAGAGCTGAAATCCCCGGACTGCCGTAAGACAAACACGTTTCGTTTGCTTTATTTTCGCAAGTGAACAAGTAAAAGCCACTTAAAGGGAAATGTAAGCGACGCCGGAAGATATTCCGGCACCGGAGGAACATTTAACGGCAGCGCAATGATTTCTGTGACCTGAATAGAACATGCAGCTGTAAAGCAAGGAGCGTCATTTGTAGGCACCCTGTGAGCTTGGGCAGCCAGCAGGGGGCAGTAAAAGCAGGTGGTTGAGCTGCAGTTTTACCACCCCCAATGGCACGGATGCGGTGGTAAGGGCTAAATAGGTAAGACTGGCCATAGAAAGGATACTTTTTCAGCTGATCTGATGAAGTTTTGACAAAATAAAGTTGATACAATTATATTTATATTTTCTAAAAAACAAACCAAAAAAAAAAAAAACGCTGCTCTCATGGTATATGCTGAGATTGTCTAAACGTAGCGCACCTTGGGGCTAGGTTCACATATATGAGAAATGGATGTAGCCAGTTTGCATGACAGGCGAGTGTGACCGGTGTTCTGGCATATTCAGTCTGGCGATCATATAGCGTCCGCCCCGTACTGCGCATGCTTTTGAAATGAACGGACTCGCCCACACACGCGGAGAAAAGTCCGCTCATTTCGATCGCGTCTCCAGGTAGGCGGGGCCCGCGAAGGAGATGTCGCTGGCCCCGCCGCCTGGTATGGACTTAAAGGGGAACCCCAACGCCAAAAAAAATCGGCGTGGGGGTCCCCCCCCCAAGTCCACAACAGACCCTTGTCCGAGCACGCTACCCGGCCTGCCAGGAAAGGGGGGCGAGCGAGCGCCCCCCCCTCCTGAGCCGTACCAGGCCGCGTGCCCTCAACATGGGGGGTGCCTTGGGGAAGGGGGGGCCTCGCAGCCCCCCCACCCCAAAGCACCTTGTCCCCATGTTGATGGGGACAAGGGCCTCTTCCCGACAACCCTGGCCGTTGGTTGTCGGGGTCTGCGGGCGCGGGACTTATCGGAATCTGGGAGCCCCCTTTAATAAGGGGGCCCCCCGGATACCGGCCCCCCACCCTATGTGAATGAGTATGGGGTACAATGTACCCCTACCCATTCACCTGTAAAATAAAAGTACAAAAAAAACACAACACACGAGACTATTTAAGCCTGTTTGTCACAGACGGTCCCCGCTGTCTGCTCTACAGCGTTGTGTGCCTGAGAACCTGATCTGAAGTACTTACCTGTGATTTAGACCCAGCTTGTCTGTGACCTACCTGTTATCTGCCTGCACCCGACCCCGGCCTGTCTGTGACTACTCTCCTGCCTGCTCCCTTGTACCTCGCTTCCAGCCTGATACCTGACTCGGCCTGTTTGACGATCCTATCTGCTAAGCTGATCCAGTGTGCTGAAGCTGATCCTGTCTGCGGAGCTGACCCAGCCTGTTCATCCCTTCCGGTCTGTTGATCCTGCCAGGCACCCGTGCCCCTCCTTACTCCTGTGTCCCCTGTTACCTTACCAGGGAACCGGTAGTGGGAGCCCTAAGGGAGGCCTCCCTCTGCAATACGGGCTAAAAACCACTAGGTATGTGACACAACTACTGCTCCCACACGGCATCAGATCGTGATTGTAAGCCTTTATGACCCACTGTCGTACGACATGTGTGTCCAACTATATCGGTAAGAGTACCCACATTTTTTCCTTGAATGGTCGGTGTTGATGTGATTTCAGACAACTAGTTCCAGCCTCTGTTATTTGCAGTGCTTTTTCCAGACTTCTTTCTGTGTTTGGCATCATCCTACAGGAACATTCATTTGCACATTTGGGTTTATTTGGACTATTCCCAACATAGGATACATTGGAGTTAAAGCGGGAGTCCGCCGGGAGTCCGCGTTTTTTTTTTTTTTAAAGCCAGCAGCTACAAATACTGCAGCTGCTGACTTTTAAAATAGTGACACTTACCTGTCCAGCGCACCCACGATGTCGGCACCCGAAGCCGATCTCTCGATCGTCTCTCGGGTGCTGCCGCCCCCATCTTGGGTATGGGAATCAGGAAGTGGAGCCTTTCGGCTTCATTTCCCGGTTCCCTACTGCGCATGCGCGAGTCGCGCTGCGCAATAAGGATGGACCCGCTGCCTCTGGGATCTGTGTGTTTCCCAGCAGACAGCGGGGGACTTTCGGAAAGGGGCGTAATCTACGCCCCTTTCCGCAGAGAGCTATCCCGGAAGTGGGTGCAGATACCTGTACTGTACAGGTACCTGCACCCCCCTCCCCCCTGAAAGGTGCCAATTGTGGCGCCGGAGGGGGGGATTCCAATGAGTGGAAGGTCCACTTTAGGGTGAACCTCCGCTTTAACCCCTTCAGTGTGAACTACATTCACTAAGTTTTCACTGTTCAATTTTTTGTTTTGCACTTCCACGCAAAATTCATTATATTGTGCATTGTTTCCTTATGTGTTTCATTATACTTGTTTGCACATTTGCGTATATAATATTTAGTGCTACACTAATTTATCACTTCGTTTAGCTTTGTTTGCTTGAGTGTTAGCCGCTTTACCACCTTTGTCATATTGTAGCGCAGTGTTTTCTTTCCTTTTATTTACCCACACACATCCCCGTTCTGCCTCTCGTGCCCGTGATCGCTCGTGGCCGGCTACCCCCTGCTGTCCCCATTAACGGACCCGAAATCTAGCTACGACGGCTCGCGGGATCGCGCCGACCTGCTGCAGTATGATGGCAGCTGGTCAGCAAGCGGTTAAAGTAACGCAGTGCCGTATCGCAAAAAAAAAAAAAAGGCCTGGTCATGACGGTGGGGGTAAATCTTTCATGCATTTCGCTGATGGAGGTGTGTTATTTTTTATTTTTATTGTGTTATTGCAGCACCGAATATGTAGAGGACCTACAGCCTAGAGAGTCTCTTCCTTCCCCCGGCTGCCCGGAATCCGTACATTTCTGATCCTTCATAGATGAAACCACAAGAAACAAAATAACAAAATTGTTTTCCTTCCAGAAAATGATAAAACGGAGCAATTTAGAAGCTGTAACCTTCCAGAGAGATCTGGACGTTTCTCGCCGGGGATTGCGATATTCTGCAGATTTTCGGATCTCCCATGGTACCATACATACATAAACAGAATATGTGACCTTTGTCTCTGGGGTAGGTCGGGGGGGGGGGGTGTCTCCCTCCCACACAGCCCACCCAGAGAACGAGGGACAAACACGGAACGCGGCGTTCCCCGGAGTCTGCGGATTATTCCGGAGATGGAGAACCGGTTGAGCCGCAAGGTGCTAAAAATAAGGATGATTCTTCCTTCCTGAGCACAGAACTCCCAGAGCAGCACTCAGGCTGGTTCTTGTTTTATCTCGCCGCGATCGGAACGCGTCCCCTTGTGCCGCATCCTGCGAGGAGGACGTACATTTTCCATGGCTGAGGACACCGTCATAAATTATATCAACGAAACCTTTCTGGGAGGAAATAGTGCAAACAGGTTATAATATTATTTACAAGGATACTCAAAAAAATATATACATAGTAATGTATAATGTAATGTAGTCAATCATTAATACATCATTGAATGTATCTTATAAGTACCTGGATGTGAGCTTCTTATTGGCCTCTTGCAGTCCCTGTACAACAGAGTTCCGACTGGGAGAAGAAGAAGCATCACTCGGCGTCAATCAGTTCATGTACTGACTTTAACCACTTCAATACCGGACACTTTTACCCCCTTCCTGCCAGGCCAATTTTCAGTTTTCACTGCTGTCACATTGCCAGTAAATAATCTTTCTTCATAAAATTAGGGCCAAATATATTCTGCTACATTTCTTTGGTGAAAATAACCCAAATCAGTGTACACCACATGTGCCAAAACACAAGACCATTAGGCCAAATCCAGCCCTCCAGGCCATTTCATGTGGCCCTCGCACCCAGGGGGAGGGGAGTAAGTGAGGTGTGAACAGCCTGTGAAACTGTACATAGCGCACCCCTAAACCCTGCACTCTGTACATAGTGCACCTCTGGACTCTTTATGTAGCGCTAACCTGCACTTTGTACATAATGCACCTTTAAACTCTGCACTCTATACGTAGCACACCCCTGAACTCTGCACTCTGTAAGTAGCGCACCCCAGAACTCTGCACTCTGTATGTAGCACACCCCTGAATTCTGCACTCTGTACGTAGCGCACCCCTAAACTCTGCACTCTGTACATAGCACACCCCAGAACTCTGCACTCTGTACATAGCACACCCCAGAACTCTGCACTCTGTACGTAGCACATCCCTAAACTCTGCACTCTGTATGTAGCAAACCCCTGAACTCTGCACTCTGTAAGTAGCGCACCCCAGAACTCTGCACTCTGTATGTAGCACACCCCTGAACTCTGCACTCTATACGTAGCACATCCCTGAACTCTGCACTCTGTATGTAGCAAACCCCTGAACTCTGTACGTAGCACACCCCTGAACTCTGCACTCTGTATGTAGCACACTTCTGAGCACTGTATGTAAGGCAACTCTGCTCTCTGTACATAGCACACCTCTGAACTCTGTACATACTGCACCTCTGAACTCAGCACTCTGTACGTAACGCACCTCTGCACTCTGTGTGTAGCGCAACCCTGGAGGAAAAAAGTGTAAATAAAAAAAAACACAACACAGGTTTTTAAAGTCGTTTATTAGACAGCTCCGGGGGTCTTCTTCCGACTTCGGGGGTCTTCTCGATGAGCTCCTCCCCTATCTTCTGCTCTTTTACTAGCGGAGGAGCCCGGCTTTCCGAACGAGTCCACAGGGCCCCCCCCCTTCCCCAAAGCAGCCACCCCCCATGTTGAGGGCACGCGGCCATGTACGGTTCAGGAGGGAAGGGGGCGCTCGCTCGTCCCCACCCCCTTTCCTGACCGGCTAGGCTGCTTGCTCGGATATGGGTCTGGTATGGACTTTGGGGGGACCCCCCACGCTGTTTTTTTGGCGTAGGGGTTCCCCTTAAAATCCATACCAGGCGACGGGACTGGCGATGGAGGCGGCGACATTGACTTCCTTCGCTAGTCCCGTCTACCTGGAGTCACGTTCAAAATGAACGGACTTTACTCCGTGTGTGGGCAAGTCCGTTCATTTCAAAAGTCCGGCGGATTGTCCACCGGACCTAGTCCGGCGGAAAAGTCTGGTCATGTGTGGGCGTGTGTGTGGGCAAGTCCGCTCGTTCGGAAAGTCCGACGGTCCTCTGCTGCAAAGTCCGGCGGATTGTCCGCCGGACTAAGTCCGCCGGATAGTCTGTTCGTGTGTACGCGGCATTATTAAATTCTCACATCATAAGGATGAATAGGGCCCCTGCCAGCATTAACACAACACAATACTGTTCCCTTTCTTTAGCACAGGTTATCTTCAAATATTGTGGATATAACTTCTGTCAAGTTACTTTTATTTTTCTGCCTGTGTCCCTCTTGGCAATGTGTCACCAGGACAGGAAGTGAGGGAAAATCTCCCCAGCGGGGCCAAATAAAGCAGTAAAAGCTGAAAGAGGTTCAAACCCATGCCTACCTAATCCAGACCTGAAAAATAAAAGTTTAGAGATACGCTAAAAAGGCACATACAGTATATACAGTATAAAATGTGACTTTTGCTGGTGGCGAACCAGTCACTGGAATGTAAAACACGTGAACCTGGAAGATTCACCTGCAGTGAATGTTTGGTAGAAATCATATTCACTGCTTTATAAATATGCCATTAAAGTCATCTGGTGATCAAGGTGATCTGGAGACTGGAGCACTTCCTCCTTCCCTTGCTTTAGTTTGTGCGTACTATAAAGAACGCAGCAGGAGAAGTGAGACTTTCTGTGCCGAAACAAGAGGAGTGAGACTGCAAGGTGGGTGAACTTACCTCTGTCGCCCTCATGATACAAAGTTAGTTGGGGAGTGAAATGATTGCCCAACATCGACGATACATTGTAACTTTATTATTAGGTGGATTCTCCTGAGGTTCAGACAGCGATGAACTGATCAGGGTTGCCAACCTCCCGCAGTATTTTTTACTGACAAATCATGGGAAATTTACTGGCGCAGCACATTTTTTTACTGGCAACCTGAGAAATGACAGAACTCCTATTGAAAACCAACACAGTGAATATTTGAACAGTATAAACATGATATGGAAACACTGACAATACCGAGAACAAAGTCATTTGCTGGATTTACACTTAAAAAGTCAACACCGCTTGAAATTATCAGCCCCTGATATTTACTGGCAGTTGCAACATTTTTTTTTTACAAAACTGTCAGTAAATTTACTGGCGGTTGGCAACCCTGGAACTGATGCATATTGGCCTAAATTTATGAAGAAATTTGTTGCAACCTCTGGTCCTGACTTCTGCCTGGATTCTGGATACTTTGGTATGCCAACCTCAAAAATAATAACAAATGACCACTTCTAGACCAGAATACCCAGAGAAGTAATTACGGTAAACTCCAAGTTCTGAGATTCCTGCCACAAACTCTACGAATGCAACAAAGACAGAAAACTTCCAATATTGACAGTTAGTGCAACGCTGCCCCCTGCAGAGCACTGCGCCACACTGCAGAGCCTAGGCAGATAAATATGGTTTATTTATACAGCATCAATGTACTCATCGCTACTTTTATAGAGGAGACAAACACAGGGAGATCATGGAAAGTCAATGTAGATAGAAGCTCTGCTGGGAACTGAATCCAGGATCCTGGTGCTGCAATGCAGGAATGCTAGCAATACTGGGTAACCTAGCCTAGATAGATAGATAGATAGATAGATAGATAGATAGATAGATAGATAGATAGATAGATAGATAGATAGATAACTAGATAGATAGATAGATCGTTTTTTAACTAGATAGATAGATAGATCGATAGATAGATAGGTAGATAGATAGATAGATAGATAGATAGATAGATAGATAGATAGATAGATAACTAGATAGATAGATAGATCGTTTTTTAACTAGATAGATAGATAGATCGATAGATAGATAGGTAGATAGATAGATAGATAGATAGATAGATAGATAGATAGATAGATAGATAGATAGATAGATAATTGATAACTAGATAGATAGATAGATAATTGATAACTAGATAGATAGATAGATAGATAATTGATAACTAGATAGATAGATAGATATATAGATAGATAATTGATAACTAGATAGATAGATAGATAATTGATAACTAGATAGATAGATAGATAGATAGATAGATAGATAGATAGATATATAGATAGATAATTGATAACTAGATAGATAGATAGATAGATAGATAGATAGATAGATAACTAGATAGATAGATAGTTAGATAGATAGATAGATAACTAGATAGATAGATAGATCGTTTTTTAACTAGATAGATAGGTAGATAGATAGATAGATAGATAGATAGATAGATAGATAGATAGATAGATAGATAGATAGATAGATAGATAGATAGATAGATAATTGATAACTAGATAGATAGATAGATAGATAATTGATAACTAGATAGATAGATAGATAGATAAATAATTGATAACTAGATAGATAGATAGATATATAGATAGATAATTGATAACTAGATATATAGATAGATAGATAGATAGATAGATAGATAAATTGATAACTAGATAGATAGATTTATAATACATTTATCAATGACAGATAATAATTAGATTGTAGACAGATAACAGGAAAATAGATAGAAAGATTGTAGCTTGATAACATGATAAGCAGGAAGCTAGATAGCTAAAGAGATAGATAGATAGATAGATAGATAGATAGATAGATAGATAGATAGATAACTAGATAGATAGATAGTTAGATAGATAGATAGATAACTAGATAGATAGATAGATCGTTTTTTAACTAGATAGATAGGTAGATAGATAGATAGATAGATAGATAGATAGATAGATAGATAGATAGATAGATAGATAGATAGATAATTGATAACTAGATAGATAGATAGATAGATAATTGATAACTAGATAGATAGATAGATAGATATATAGATAGATAATTGATAACTAGATAGATAGATAGATAGATAAATAATTGATAACTAGATAGATAGATAGATATATAGATAGATAATTGATAACTAGATATATAGATAGATAGATAGATAGATAGATAAATTGATAACTAGATAGATAGATTTATAATACATTTATCAATGACAGATAATAATTAGATTGTAGACAGATAACAGGAAAATAGATAGAAAGATTGTAGCTTGATAACATGATAAGCAGGAAGCTAGATAGCTAAAGAGATAGATAGATAGATAGATAGATAGATAGATAGATAGATAGATAGATAGATAGATAGATAGATACAGTGCCTTGAGAAAGTATTCAGACCCCTTGAAATTTTCCACATGTTGTCACGTTACAACCAAAAATGTAAATGTATTTTATTGGGATTTTATGTGATAGACCAACACAAAGTGGCACATAATTGTGAAGTGGAAGGAAAAGGATAAATAGTTTTCAACATTTTTTACAAATAAATATGTGAAAAGTGTGGGGGGGGGGGGGGGGCATTTGTATGGCGCCCCCGGAGTCAATACTTTGTAGAACCCACTTTCTCTGCAATTACAGCTGCAAGTCTTTTTGGGGATGTCTCTATAGATGATAAACAGATAGAAAGAATAAAGCTTGATAAAACAAGGATAAGGAGGAAAATAGATCATAGATAGATAGATAGATATATAGATAGATAGATAGATAATTGATAACTAGATAGATTGATATATTTATAATACATTTATCAATGATAGATAATAATTAGATTGTAGATAGATAATAGGCAAATAGATAGAACGAGTGTAGCTTGATAAAGGGATAATCAGGAAGATAGAAGGAAGGTAGATAGATAGATAGCTAGACAGACAGACAGACAGACAGACAGACAGATAGATAGATAGATAGCTAGACAGACAAACAGACAGACAGACAGACAGACAGACAGACAGACAGACAGACAGATAGATAGATAGATAGGTAGATAGATAGATACTTGATAACTAGATAGATGGTAGATAATAATTAGATTGAAGATAGATAATAGGCAAATAGATTAAAAAAAGATAGATAATGGGATGGATAGATATATAGATAATTGGACAAGTAGATAGATAATAGACAGATATAAAGAAAGAGAATATAGCTTGATGAAAAGAGGATAAGATAGATAGATAGATAGATAGATAGATAGATAGATAGATAGATAGAGTTAATAGATAATAAGTAGATTGTAGATAGATAATAGACAAATAGATAGAATACCTAGAACCAGATATCAGTTTTCATGTTATCTGCAGCATACTAAGCAATATATCGGTGTAAGACATTCAAATTATTACCACCTTTAAGGGTCGGTTCACACTGGGAATGAAAAAGGTCCTGGACTGCCGCACTCCGTGTAAAAAGCATACTTTATTGTAGACAAAATAATGAATAAAAGCGTTCCAACAGACAGTCATGACAGTCACTGGTGTGATGTCAGAGATCGGATGTGATTCGCAACGCACTGCAGTGAAAATCACATGCGATCTCTGTGCGATGCGATTTCAGCTATAAAGATCGTATGGCTGAATTTGCATCAAACTCACACAGGACCCTTTTTTTTTTTTGTCCGCAGCAGAATCGGATCGCATGGGTGTTCACACCCATGCAATCCGATTCCTGTCCGAGTTTCCAGATCGCACTGCGATATGCAAACTGATTTGGGGGTGTCATTAACTTTTACCTGACACTCCCTGCAGTTCACATAGGGCAGTGTGAACTGCCGCCGGAAAACATGCAATGCGGGAACCCGCAGTG
Source organism: Lithobates pipiens (assembly GCF_037356315.1). Classification (NCBI taxonomy): domain Eukaryota; kingdom Metazoa; phylum Chordata; class Amphibia; order Anura; family Ranidae; genus Lithobates; species Lithobates pipiens. Next base: position 50,527,009 of record NW_027507785.1, read on the forward strand.
GATTTGCAGAGTTCCCGCATCGCAGCAGTGTGAACCGGCCCTCACAGAGATCCCAGTCCTCCCCCTGACAATGCCTTCAGTTACTTTTATCTCCAGAAGAATGGCGCCATCATTGTTCAGGCATCATCCAGGGTCACCATCTACTCCCTGAACTGGATGCCGGCTCAGAGATCACACCGCCACGTAAATTCTGGTGTCTGCGCAGTTTTTGGCTGTGTTCAAAAATCAGTCCCTTTGCTGTAGGGTGACCACATTTCCAAACTGCCATTCAAGGATCACCCCACCCCCCCCCCCCCCCCCCCACCTCCACTTCCAAAAAATCAATCAGCTTGACTCAGTGACTAGACACAAGAGGCAGGATTTATAATTTCTCCAATCACAAGCAGGGGGTGGGGATTGTGCTCCTCCAGACATTCCCAGCCAGGACAAGTACTGCCAGTGAGTAAAGCTGTCATGTGGCGGCCTTTTTTGGGGGCATCAGATTGGCCTGGGGGGTGGCTTTGTCAGTTTCATTCTGGGACACTGTATTGTCCTGGAATGAAGGACAGACCTGCAAAATTTGGGACTGTCCCGGGCAATTCGGGACACGTGGTCACCCTACTTTGCTGTAGCTCACCTTGTGATTTGCTACAAAGTTACAATGTTGCAGTGATCGCTGGGAGGGAAAGGGCAGAGAGGAGACTGAGGAAATGCTTCCTCCTGCCTGCAGCAGACTGACATCATCTCAGCTTATTCAGCTCAAGGACACCTTTATAATTGTTTCTGTAAATGGTGTGACATACCTGGAATTTATTATGTAGACTTGTAATGTTTATGTCCTTCTTAGGCAGAGCTCTGTGTTTATTTCAGCGTTGCTCAATATTTCTCATGTTTATTATAATTGTCTTCATTTGTGATGTCTGGGTATTCCGGATGGTGATTGTAAACCCCTCTAAGCCTCTAAGCCGAGGCTTTGTGCAGTGACAGGATGTTCCTGGAAAGGCAGAATGACACAAATAAGTGAAGATGGAGCGAGTCGGCAGGAGGAGACATTTTTATAAGTTCTTGTCATCTTTACAAGCCCCATCATTTTATCCTATGATTACCCGGCAGCCTCCTATAACATGTCTCTTCATCCTTTTCTGTTATTATTAATCTGTATTCAATTTCCAATTTTGCTGCCAAATTGGGATAACACCTGCTTTATATTTGTTACATGTTCCCATTGACATAGCATAGCTTGTTTTGATCAGAAATTAATGCAAAACCCAATTATTTTTGTTAATTCTTGCAGTAAAGCCAAGGCATCTGACCCAGTAGTAGTATTAGTATTAATGTTCTTTTACTTATCAAGAATGCTGCAAATATGCATAGATAACAACAGGCTACCTATGCATTCCTGCTTAATAAAGATTGGAAATGGTCTGCATGTTATAGGAATATATTAAAAGTCACGTAGCTACCGTTATAGCTGGTCCGCTATTTCCATAGCAAACAGGACTTCAATTGCTAAGTTCACTTTTAAGGAAAAAAAATAATAAATGCACATATTTTTCAGGAAAAAAAAGGCCAATTTATTATTTTTTCCCAAGGGGGGCTGGCCTGGAAACCATTGCACCTGAAATTAAGTGCAGATAAATCTGGCAAACAGGGCATGCAGAGACATGGCTTAAAGTGGTTGTAAAGGCTGAAGGTTTTTTACCTTCATGCATTCTATGCATGGAGGTAAAAATCCTTCTGTGTGCTGCTCCCCCCACAGCCCCAATTATTCTCACCAGAGCCCCCCCCCCCCTCTTGATCCAGCAATGTGCAGAAGAGCCTTGATTGCCTCTCCTCATTGGCTGCCACTGCTGTCATTCACAGTCAGTGAGCCAATGAGGAGATCATGAGCGGCAGAGTCGAGCTGCGGCTCTGTGTGTCTCGGGAGGGCTCAGTAGGGAATATGCACCAGTGCCTTCATAGTAAGTGGCTTGCTATTGGGGGCACTGGTCAAAGGGGAAGTGCTAGGAGCACCAGCGGGGTACCCAAGAAGAGGATAATCGAGGCTGCTCTGTGCAAAACCATTTCACAGGGCAATTAAGTATGACATGTTTTTTTTTTTTTAAAAGCCGAACCTTAAATTAGGAAGTTCATGGGAAGAGCAAAGGGTTCAAAGTTCACCATGAACAGGACTCAAAACAAGGTTGTCCAAGGAATCAGGCAGGGAGCTGTCTCAGGTAGCAAAGTGAGAAGAGACACAAGATATGAAGGGGTTACAACCACTTTAACCCCTTGAGGTCCGGGCCTTGGCCGAATGACGGCTATAGAGCGGACCTCAATTTCCGGGAGGCCATCATAGGACGTCCTCCCCTGTGCATGCTCCCTGCGTGCACCCTGCAGGGTGCACGGAGAGCGCGCCCTCCTGGGCGCGCAGGGAGCATGCTGTGATAACCGAGTCACTGAGACTCGGGTGATCACCGGTCCCTTACCATATGATCAGCCAATGACAGCTGATCACATGATGGAAACAAAAGCTCTGTAATCGTTTTTTCACCGGCTTATGTTAAAGGGACATCGGTCCCGAAGAGGAAAGATCACAGGCACCTCATCTGTGCCAATCAGTACCCCCTGCCAGTGCCACCTGTTATTGCCACCTTCCAGTGCCCACCAGTGCCACCTATCAATGCCCATAAGTGCCACCTATCAATGCCCACAAGTGCCACCTATCAATGCTCACCAGTGGTGCCTATCAGTGCCACCTATCAGTGTAAGCAATCAGTGCCCATTATTGCCACCCATCAGTGCCCATCACTGCCACCCATCAGTGCCCATCACTGCCACCTATCGGTGCCCATCACTGCCGCCTCATCAACGAAGGAGAAAGATTACCTGTTTACAAAATATAGAAATAAAAAAAAATTTGTGGGGAAAAAAATGATAAAAATGTAATTTGGTTACAGTGTTTTATGACTCATCAATTGTCATTCAAAGTGCATCATCGCTGAAAGCTGAAAATTGGTCTGGACAGGATGGGGGTTTAAGAGCCCAGTAAGCAAGTGGTTAAAGAGGAGTTCCAGTTACCTATGGAAAAAATAAAAGTCAGCAGCTACAATAACTGTAGCTGCTGACTTTTAAAAACCAGCCACTCATCTGTCCCAAGATCCAGCAGCGTTCTCACCCCAGTCGGTCTCGCCCGCTGTCTTCGCTCCAGAATCTTCACTATGGGCACCCTGTTGTGACAGCTTGCGGCATAACAACTGGGTGCCCTCTGCGCATGTGCGAGTAGCGCTGTGCATCGTGACTGTTGGATGCAGTCTTCTGGGACCTGTCAGTGTCCCAGAAGACTGCAGGGGGGGGGGGAGGAACCTCTGTTCCCGAGCGTCGTGGAACAAAAGTGGGAAGCAGGTACCTGTCAAAATTGGGTACCTGTCCGCCCCCCCAGCTCCTCAAAATGCCAATTGAGCAAGAGGAGTGGGGAACGAAGCCTTAAAGCGGGAATTTCCCCTTTTGGGTGGGGCTTCGCTTTAAAACCCATTTCCAGCAACACCATGAGTTGGGTTGGGAAGAAGTCCAGTGCACACAGTAGTCTTATGCCGCTTACACGCGATCGAATTGTCCGGCAAACTTAGTCCGCCGAAATGCATTTCACCGGACAATTCGATCGTGTGTGGGCTTCAGCGGACTTTCTCAGCGTAAAGTCCGGCGGACTTAGAAAGTATTTTTGCAGTCCAATCTTACCGCCGGACTTGGGTTTCAGCGGACAATACGTTCGTCAGTATGCTAGTCCGGCGGACTAAGAATGACGCATGCTCAGAAGCAAGTACGAAAAGGAAGTGTCAGGTCACCTTGAGGCCAGGTGACAGATGCACCCCGTAGAGGATTAGGAGTGCACCGCAAGGTTGTGGACCCTACGGCTGACTGCTGCGGATGGGGGTCAAGGTGATAGGAAGGCAGGGCCGCCAGGACACCAAGATGGATCCCACCGAGGTTACAGCGTAAGATTACCTGGGGCGCGGAGTCTAAGAGCCAGCAGGTGTTCACCAGAGCCTCGAGTGGTGAGGATGGACTTGGCTGCAACTGGCTCCAGGTCGCGACCCCCAGGGTCCCCCAGCTCACACCCACAGTAGGCAAACAGGAGGATAGGGATGGTGAGGGACAAAGCCAAGGTCGGGGCCACAAGCAGACAGGAAAAGTCGGGGACACGCCAAAAGGTCAGGATCACAGGCAAACAGGGATAGTCAAGGACACGCCAAAGTCGGTAACGGAAAACAATAGAAGAGCACACGGCAGGAAACAGGAAGCTAACACACAAAGGTTGATCAGCAGGGTTGGCTAGCAGTGCAGAGGTTAATATAGATTTCTCTGATAGGAGCTAGGGTGGAGCCATGCCAGAGGATGAATTATAAAAGCAGTCAGGTGAGGGTCGGCTGGTCTCTAGAAATGAACACATGGAGACAGGTAAGCAGATGAACTCTGTTGCATAACCATGACAGGAAGCTATTGGCTACTGGCTATTGAACTTCCTTTTTCTAGTCCCATCGTACGTGGTGCTGTACGTCATCACGCTAGCAAACACTGGACTTTCTGTGAGTCCGTGTGTGGCCAAGTCCGTTCGGTAGAAAGTCCGCCGGACTATCCGCCAGATTGTTTGCCGGACTAAGTAAGCCGGACAATTCGATCGTGTGTACGCAGCATTTATTGTGTGTTTTAAAGTTTCTGCTGTTGAAGTGAAATAAGTCTAATCCTTTAAACACATGGTGAGAGCTGCACACATCTGGTGAGAACAGATATTAAAGGGGGGACAATTGTAGAGGACAGAAGGATGGACGAATTTGGGCCTGAATAGAAGACTGTCCTTTAGATGAAGGACATTAGGGAACTGCAGGCCAAGACTTGAGCTACTGCCGGGATGTGATGGAGCCAGGAATGGATGGAGCTGAGTAATACGGGAGCTTTATTTTATAAATAAGTCAAACCTGAGAAAACAATCGTTCCTTCCAAATCTATTTCTGAAGAAGAATGTTGGATGTCCATTCCTATTTCAGTACAGAAGGTTTGTTAACCATTTCAGTTCTAGAAGCTTTTCACCTCCTACAGGACAGAGCAAGTTTCACAGTTCAGCTGACGGCCTGGTCCCCTGGTGCCAACCTGGAGTCCAAGGGCCACATGTGGCCCTTTAGTTCATGATATGCAGCCCTCAGACCTCAGCAGTCCATAGAGGGAACATTAATTAGGGTAATATCATTGATCTCTACTAGCCTTATGTAACATATTCCCAGTTTGGTATTGTCTTCTGCAGCATATCCCAAGCCAACAATGTATCCTGTCCTCACTCTCTGACCCTCATCTCCTCTATTGGGTCTGCAGTCTCTGACACTCCTCTCAAGCATTACATACATTTACCAGACACTTTATTAGGTCCACCTTGCTAGTACCGGGTTGGACCCCCTTTTGCCTTCAGAACTGTCTTCATTATTGGTGGCATAGATTCAACAAGGTGTTGGAAACGTTCCTCAGAGATTTTGGTCCATAGTGACATGATAGCATCACACTCTATTGGATGAGATGTGGTGAGTGTGGAGGCCATTGGAGGACAGGGACCTCATTGTCCGGTGGTGAGATGATTGGAGCTTTGTGACATGGTGCATTATCCTGCTGGAAGGAGCCATCAGAAGATGGGGACACTGTAGTCATAAAGGGATGGACATGGCCAGCAACAATACTCAGGTAGGTGTGGTATTTAAACCATGCTCAATTGGTACTAAGGGGACCACAGTGTGCCAAGAAAATACCCCCCACACCATTACACCCCCACCACCAGCCTGAATCAGTGATACAAGGTAGGATGAATCCATGCTTTCATGTTGTTTACGCCAAAATTCTGACCCCACCGTCTGAATATTGCAGCTGAAATCCAGACTCATCAGGCCAGGCAACGTTTTTCCAATCCTCTATTGTACAATTTTGGTGAGCCTGTGCCAATTGTAGCCTCATTTGTCTGTTCTTAGCCAACAGTGGCACCCGGTGTGGTCTTCTGTTGCTTCTGCTTCAAGGCTGTGTTGCCTTTAGCAGGGAGGAGCTGAGACAGCCGCCGTGGGACCCCGAACAGCAGGATCTGGGCCACTCTGTGCAAAATAAACTGAACAGTGAAGGTAAGTATAACATATTTGTTATTTAAAAAAAAAAAACCTATACAACCATTTTAATCTGCTTTCCTTTCCAGAAGGCGCCATATTTGTTAAGGCATCATTCAGGGTCACTACCTACTTCTTGGACTGAGATGTCAGCTCAGAAATGGCACAATAACATCTGGGATGGGAAAAAGGCACACCTTTTACTGCAAGGTATAAAGGCAAAGGAAACATCACCACCCACAACCCCAGTTTTGCAGATTGAATGAAAGAATGAATATTCAGAAAACAATTGGGTACACCCACAAGTCATTTTTACCACTAATTCTCCTTCATACTGGTTGCTCTAAACCAGTGGTCTCCAAACTGTGGCTCGGGGGCCAGATGTGACCCTTTGCTTGCTTTTATCCGGCCCTTGGGGCACTATCAGCAGCAGTGGGGCATAGCTCCTGCTACTGACACTGACAATGGGGTACTTTTCCTCCCACTGATACCAAGGATGGGGCACTATGCCTCCCACTATTCCTCCCACTGAAAACAAGGATGGGGCACTATGCTTCCCGCTGACGCCAACGACAGGGCACTATTCCTCCCGCTGACGCCAATGACGGGGACCTATTCCTCCCGCTGATGCCAATGACGGGGATCTATTCCTCCCACTAACGCCAATGATGAGACACTATTCCTCCTGCTGATGCTAAAGATGGAGCACTATTCCTGTATATTGTATATTATTCCTAGTCAGTGATCCCAAAAGTCTTGAATCCGGGAGATTAGCACGTGGGGGGGGGGGGGGGGGGCAGAACCCGGCTAATCCAATACAGGTCTCCTTTAAAAGGACCAGGTCATACAGTCCCGGTACGGTAGATTTTGGGCACTTTTCATCTTAACATTAGTAAATGGCGGATAACACCCCAGAGCGGGCAGGATTAATTACGATATTTAATGTTCTCTCCAAAAGGCACAGCCAACAATTAATAGCTTAATGGGCTTTTATGATCATTATTCTGCAATTTAGCTCGTTAGCAGTAGACTGTAATTGCTAACGTCTCCCGAAATGAACTTTTAATTTGGCTCTAAAAGCCTTGATCTTTGATGAGGATTCGGGTTGAGCACTAAAGCTGCCGGGCTCCCTATTTTCCTTATTTCATAAATTAAAATTAAAGAACGATACAACCCAAACCTGGATATCCTGACCGTTCTTTGTGCCCCGGGTGGCTAACAAAAAGCTTTAAAGAGACCCTGTCACCAACCTAAAACATTGCAGGTAAAAGCATAGAAAAATCAAGTATTTCAAATACTTGCAGCATTTTTCCATATAAACATATAAAAAATGTTTGACTTGCAACACGCCACTGAACTTTTAGAAAGTTTGACTAAGTGGTTGAAAACCCTTCCATATACCTATTTTCTTGCAATTTTGTACCCAACAACCATCTCCTCTTAATAACTTGGTTTCCATAGGCTAAAAAAAAATGCTCAAACCTGAAAATTTGTAAAAAAAAAAAAATGTATGCATGTGCGTACATTAAAAAGAAAAAAAAAAGGGGGGTGGAAAAAAGGTCCGAAGTCGCCAGTGTAAATGTAGCCGGAGATAGAGGGTCCAGGGACCGTCGCAACGGCTGTCTGAGGATGGAGGAGATCGCCCAGCAGCACAGTTACATCATCATGTCCTTCCATATACCCAGTAAAGTGACTGGCCTCAAGTGATACACAGAGATGAAACAAATCCTCCTACATACAATATCTCACAAAAGTGAGTACACCCCTCACATTTTTGTAAATATTTTATTCTATCTTTTCAAGTGATAATATATATATATATACAGTGCCTTGTGAAAGTATTCGGCCCCCTTGAACTTTTCAACCTTTTGCCACATTTCAGGCTTCAAACATAAAGATATAAAATTTAAATTTTTTGTGAAGAATCCCCAACAAGTGGGACACAATTGTGAAGTGGAACGAAATCTATTGGATATTTTAAACTTTTTTAGCAAATAAAAAACTGAAAAGTGGTGCGTGCAAAATTATTCAGCCCCTTTACTTTCAGTGCAGCAAACTCACTCCAGAAGTTCAGCGAGGATCTCTGAATGATCCAATGTTGTCCTAAATGACTGATGGTGATAAATAGAATCCACCTGTGTGTAATCAAGTCTCTGTATAAATGCACCTGCTCTGTGATAGTCTCAGGGTTCTGTTGAAAGCGCAGAGAGCATCATGAAGACCAAGGAACACACCAGGCAGGTCCGTAATACTGTTGTGGAGAAGTTTAAAGCCGGATTTGGATACAAAAAGATTTCCCAAGCTTTAAACATCCCAAGGAGCACTGTGCAAGCGATCATTTTGAAATGGAAGGAGTATCAGACCACTGCAAATCTACCAAGACCTGGCTGTCCCTCTAAACTTTCAGCTCAGACAAGGAGAAGACTGATCAGAGATGCAGCCAAGAGGCCCATGATCACTCTGGATGAACTGCAGAGAACTACAGCTGAGGTGGGAGAGTCTGTCCATAGGACAACAATCAGTCGCACACTGCACAAATCTGGCCTTTATGGAAGAGTGGCAAGAAGAAAGCCATTTCTCAAAGATATCCATAAAAAGTCTTGTCTAAAGTTTGCCACAAGCCACCTGGGAGACACACCAAACATGTGGAAGAAGGTGCTCTGGTCAGATGAAACCAAAATCTAACTTTTTGCCCACAATGCAAAACGATATGTTTGGCGTAAAAGCAACACAGCTCATCACCCTCAACACACCATCCCCACTGTCAAACATGGTGGTGGCAGCATCATGGTTTGGGCCTGCTTTTCTTCAGCAGGGACAGGGAAGATGGTTAAAATTGAGGGGAAGATGGATGCAGCCAAATACAGGACCTGGGTGAAAACCTGTTGGAGTCTGCAAAAGACCTGAAATTGGGACGGAGATTTATCTTCCAACAAGACAATGATCCCAAACATACAGCAAAATCTACAAAGGAATGGTTCACAAATAAACGTATCCAGGTGTTAGAATGGCCAAGTCAAAGTCCAGACCTGAATCCAATCGAGAGTCTGTGGAAAGAGCTGAAAACTGCTGTTCACAAACGCTCTCCATCCAACCTCACTGAGCTCCAGCTGTTTTGCAAGGAAGAATGGGCAAGAATTTCAGTCTCTTGATGTGCAAAACTGATAGAGACATACCCCAAGCGACTTGCAGCTGTAATCGCAGCAAAAGGTGGCTCTACAAAGTATTAACGCAAGGGGGCCGAATCATTTTGCATGCCCCACTTTTCATTTTTTTATTAGTTAAAAAAGTTTCAAAAATCCAATAGATTTCGTTCCACTTCACAATTGTGTCCCACTTGTTGGTGATTCTTCACAAAAAATAAAAATGTTATATCTTTATGTTTGAAGCCTGAAATGTGGCAAAAGGTTGAAAAGCTCAAGGGGGCCGAATACTTTCGCAAGGCACTGTATATACTGAATATACACAAATGTTTTGTCTTTCATTTCTGTTTTCAGGCTGGACCAGAAAGTAATGTCATGATGTTGCTTCGGTCCTCCAAGACCATAGAGTTGATCAGAGTGTTAACTTTTTGATTGCCTATGGGAGTAGCCTGCCGCACCGCCGGTGAGCGGCGGGCGGGGGGGAGGGAGGGGAGGAGGTGGGTGACGATCCCTCTTGCCGCTTTCCAGCAGCTCATGAGCCACTCAGACCAGTTTTCTTGAGAAAGCCGGCTGTCTGCAGAAAAAAAACGGCACTGGGGGTTATGGGTGATATCTTCAGCCATAATTTTGGTAAACCACTTACAGACCGCAACGTATATATATATATATATATATATATATATATATATATATATATATATATATATATATATACACGTATTGGGGTTGGCAAGTGGTTAGAGTAGTGCAATAGCAAAAAAATGACCTAGTCGTCAAGAGGGTAAAATCTTCCGGAGGTCGAGTGGTTAAATGGCTCTGGCAGTGAAAGGGTTAAAGTCTCAGCAGCGGCTTCCAGTTTCGTAGCTCTGACCGGCCAAATCTCTTTATTTTTTTATATTTGCAAGGCAAATTTAGCATAGACTGTGAATGCGGGAGGTCCTTCTCCAGGGGGGTATATAAGGTACATTATTAGCAGTCACTTCATTTTATTATACCGCTGGATGTTTTTTACATTGATGTATGGCCGTTCTGCGGGAAGGAAACTTTTCGGGGAATCAAGAAGGAAAGTTCACGAAGAATTCAGAGGTTTCTGTCTGTGTCTCTCTGTTTGGAATTTGTCTAGAGGAGGTCGGAGTTACCTTTCCTGCCCATCGCTAAACTAAGGAAGGAAAAGTCCTAAAGGGTCTTACCTTCACCCGCTATATCCAAACCCAAAGATAGAATCTGGCTGGTGGTTCACTTTGAATGAATACCAGTCCTACCCCATGTTGTGTCGTGTATTTTTGTAGGACTGAAAAAAGTTTTCAACAAAAGAATGTATTGAAACAGAATAAATTCCTGCGAGAAATATAAATTCACGCGTACTTGAAGTTAGAGGTATGAGGTCACCAGAAAGGACAATGTTTTCTCCTATTAAAAGGCTGTCAGGTTTTCTGAAACCATTATAGATAATGTTAAGACTTATCTACAGCCAAAACCTGGCAGGATGTCGGACAGTCAATATGCCTGACTCGGGTTTCTAACCTACACATGGTGGAGGACTCCAGCAAGGCCAGGGCAAAACAGAAGAAGTGGCCACCTCAGGCACAGACTGCACTTGGTGGTCCCAGACAAATGACATATCGAAACTTGGGGTTCCTAGAACAATAACTTACTGACTCTAGGGGGGGTTGGAACATTGACGCATTGACACTTAGAGGTTCCTAAATAATCTCACGCTGACAATTAGGGACTCTGGAAAAAAAATAACACACATTTGCGGATCCAAGAGCAATGACACACTTGTAGACAAATGCAATCTAATTTCTCCACTGAAGATGGTGCTCGACATGATGGTGCAGTTGAACAGGAAGTCAAAAGGTTCCTCTATGATTTCCTGGGTCACTGGAGAAGCTATCCAATTGGATGCCACCACCCCATGTGACTCTGGCAGCCATCTTGAGTCCAGCAGAGCCTATTTAAGACCCTGGCTCCCAGGTTTGGTGCGTATTTCCCATTAGGGTAGTGTAGGGAAAAGGATAAGGACACACCATCCTTCCTGGAAACCTCCACATTCAGGCTACATTCTGCCCCTCAAAACAGATGCACATCTGAGACCCTCTCCACTACACACTGCTGATATATTGTGTGAGTGTTTCCAGCAGGATGCCTTCCCGTCAGGTATGTTGCGAATTATTGGATTCCACATTAATACAAGTTCTGTTCTCTGCAACTTGACTTGTGAGTGTTTACTGCTGCAGCACCATGCTGCACCTAGCCACACACTGATACCTGAGGACCCCAGAACAATGGCACACCAACACTTGAGGTCCGAGAACAGTGACACACTGGCACTTGGGGATTCAGAACAATGACACACTGACACATTTGAGGTCCCAGAACAATGACACATTGACACTTAGGGATGCAGAACAATGACACACTGAAATCTGGAATTCTAGAACAATGATACACTGACACTTAGGGTCCAAGAACAGAGAAACCCTGACATCTAGGGTTCCATAACATTGGCACACTGACACTTGGGGATCCAGAACAGTAAGACCCTGATATTTGGTGTACTAGTACAATGACACACTGAAAGTTTGGTTCCAGAAAAGTGACACCCTGACACACGGGCTTCTAGAACAATAACACATTGACACTTGGGGATCCAGAAAAATGGCACAATGACACTTGGGGATCCAGAACGATGACACATGGGGTCCCAGGACGGTAAGAGCCTGATATTTGGTGTACTAGAACAATGACACACTGACAGTTTGGTTCCAGAAAAGTGACACCCTGACACATGGGCTTCTAGAACAATAACACATTGACACTTGGGGATCTAAAGCCATTACTCATTGACATTTGAGGTCCCAGAATAATGACCCACTGACACTTGGGGATCCAGAGCCATGACTCACTGACATGTGGGTCCCAGAATAATTACATAATGACACATTGAAACCTTGGGTTCCTATAACAATAACTTACTGACTCTCTTGGGGTACTGGAACAGTGACAAATTGACACTGACACTTGGGGATTCAGAACAATGACACACTGACACATGGGGTCCCAGAACAGCAAGACACTGACATTTGGGGTACTAGAACACTGACACTTGGGTTCTAGAACAGTGACACATAGAGGTTCCTGAACAATATCACACTGTAACTTGAGCATCCCGGAACAATCACACACTGACACTTGGGGATCCCATAATATTGATATCAACACACAATCCAGAACAATGACAGAACACTCGGATTTCCTTGAACAATGGGATGCAAACATGTCTGGATTTGATGCAGATGTAGACTTTATCACTATTATTTTGGTCTTGCACAACAATTCCTTTTGGTTGCTTCTTAAGGAGGATGATTTTGGGCTGCCAAGGATCCTCGTCTGTGAAGGCTAGAATATAGTGAGGTCCATCTGTCAGTGATTCATGGACAAGACTTGGCTGACCACCCTTCCTCTTTGATGGACACAGTATCTCACTTGGATGTCTCTTAACCCCCTTAACCCCCCAATCCTAAATCAAGCCCGGGCCTGAGGTGGCCAAACTTCTCTGTGAGTCATTAAACCATCCCCGAGGATCGAAAATCTCACACCTGTTACTGAATTCAGAGAAAACCCGGACCTGACCTCCAGAATGGTCCTCTAGAGACTTCTCAGGTTATTTGCGAACTGTGGGCCTTCCATGGTCTCCATAACACGTCTCATAATTGTCTGGAACCGCATTGAAACCTCGGAGCCAGAGAGTGCTGGAACAATACATTGCATCCATTAATCAATTCCGACAACTGCAATATTCTACTGAGCCACGATATATGGCAGAACACCGGACTCTGCAACCAACCTTCTCATATCATTTCCCAGCATCCTCTGCACTTCCTCTGAAGTGAACTGTGATATTCTTTTCCTTCTTTACAGAGAAATGGAAAAAATTGATTCTTTTGTATAAAAGTAATCAGTAAAATCCAAATCCCACCCAACACTGCTCAGCCAGTTTTGCATTATTGCTTTCAATTTAAATCACAAACTAGCTTCCCATTTATTAAAATGTAGCGGATGACATTTGGGATCAAATGTCACACGCATTGTAAATTTAGTTTTTGACCTCAGGACAGTAAAGGTTCTGAGGGTTAATTATTGTAGGTAGGCCTAACACCAGTCTGGCCAGGCTCTGTTTGGATGTTCTGCCTGGTCATGTGAGCGGTGAGGTGCACATGACGGGCCAGAACCAAGTCTGGTTGGATGTTTTGGTATCGGCCCTCTCGGAGCCAATCGGTGGGAGTGCCGGGGCCCACTGAGAAGTCTGGGAAGGGGTACTTAAACAGGTGTGGGTCACGTGGTTCGGGGTTCCGGAGTTGTTCGTGAGACCCGTGTGGTCTGTAGGGGGCCCGGTCACGGAGTGGCATCCTGAGAAGTGCCTGGTTACTGAGTTGGGAAGGACATTGACAAATTCACAATTTTCCAGTACCACAAAGGAAGTGGGGAAACGTTCCAGGTACGGTTGGAAAAAGGTTCCTGTATACTCTCAGTTGATTGTTCAAGTTTTGAGTCAACGTGCTGACTGCCATGATCTCTGGCTAGAGATCTGTTCAGCCTTGAAGTGCCCAGCTGCGAGTGGCTACTCTCTGGGTGGAAGTAGAGACTTTGTTAAACCTGCAGTTCAAGGTGCCTGAGTTCATCACCCCGTGCCCTCTGTTCCCAAAGAGAATGTGTGTTGTGGAAGTTCTACTGCAAGCCCAACAAATCAAGGCCGCACAGCAAAGGTTGTGGCCGCTACAAAAATATATCTAAAGCAATTTTGTACCATCGGAGTTATTGTCTTGTTTGTTACGTCTGTCCTTTGTGAGTATTCATTTGTCATTTTGTTTTTTATTTTATTAATAAATCTTTACTGGGTGCTCCCCTGTGTGTGTTTTTTTGCTGTGACATTGTATATGTGTACACTCAACCTTGTGTGTCAGAGAGGCTGAGGTTCTGGAGAAGGTCAAGGCAAAGAATAGAGGACCCATGCTATCCAGCAGCTCCTGCGGGGGTAGTGCTACATGCAGGGCTTTTTTTCAGGGGGAACTTGGTGGAACTCAGTTCCACCACCTCCGGCTCAGTCCCTTTGGTGCCTGCTCACTTGTAAAAACCGAAGTCTGGTTTCTGTGTTTACAAGTGACAGCTCTGCACTCTGTATGTAATGCAATCCTGGTATTTAATGCCCCTTTGAGACCCTCTTACCGTTTTTCGTGAAATTTGACTGAACACACCCACTAATTGATGTGATTTGGAGGGTGTGTGTAGGGGAAGGGGTTTTGTGGGGCCGTGGTTAAGTTCCAGCACCTATTGTTTGAGAAAAAAAGCCCTGGCTACATTAGGGTTGCTACCTGTCCAGGATTCACCTGGACAGTTTGTGTTTGGAATCATGTGTCCAGGTTTCAGACTGTCTGAAACCCGGACACATTCTTTAGATTGGACTATGGCTTCCCAGCAGGGTTGCTGGCTGCAGTTGTCGCAGCTGAGAGTGTCTGTTACATTCTCTTTTACACTGCCCAAAGGCAGCACTAACAAACCATACCCTCCCCCCCCCCCCCCCAACACATACAGATGGGAGAGGAGAGAGGGCTTGATCTGCACCTCTTCCCCCATCCCTACCCCTCTGTGTCTGCCCACACTCCAATCCCAGGCGCTGTGCCTCAGAAAAGGAAAGTGGGGGCCGGATATTTGAAGTCCAGCAGCCTCAGATCCATCTGAATGAGAGGAGCTGACTGCCAAGGGGAGAGTGAGCTCACCATCCATCCCTTTCTCTGACTGAAGTCTCCCCCCTTCCCTCTCCCGCCTCTGAGTGAGTACACTAAGGCAAATCAGGGTTCTCAGAGCACCCCTTACATCAGAGTTACCCTTTACACCAGAGGCCACAGTGTTTCCCCTTACAGCAGAGTCCTCTCCATACATCAGAGTTCTCCATGTTCCCCCATAAATCAGGGTTCACAGAGCATCCCTTATGTCAGAGTCCCCAGAGTTCTCCCTTACATCAGAGTCTGCAGAGTCCCTCCTTACAGTGTAAGGGAATTCTGGGAGTTCAGATGTAAAAGGGGAACTCTGTGGACTCTGATGTAAAGGGGGACTCTTGTTATTAACTTCATATGATTACAAATGTTATTTAGTAGCAAAATATATGTATAGTTTATACTATAAAAAAAAAAAAATTGCTGTGCGCCGCAAAACTGTTCGGGTTTGACTTGAAGAAAAGGGGGCAACCCTAAGCTACATGTACATACACATGGCTCAGATTTCCCTAGATCCCCCTGTGTCCTTGATACTGGGGGCCCAAGTGCTTCCAAAACACCTTTTTTTGTGATCATGGAGCCTCTTAGTAAATTTGTTGGGAACGGTTCCATCATGCTGGGTCCTGCTGCTTATTAGAATCTAGTTACAATTTAACTCCCCTATCCAGAAGTTCTCAGCATCACCAAAAAACAAAAGAAATAATTTATTCCCAGGAAGGAATCAATAGAGCTTTAAAAGTCATGTTTGACCTGAATACAGAACAAGGCAGCGGAGAGGTGACCAGGCGACAAATGACAGGGTGATTATTGGTGGAATATGTGCGTTCCGCTGGAGCGCCGGACTCAATCGGATCTCAGAATTGCATTTTATTGATCGGCAATACTTAGTGTGCTACTTACTGAAGTCACCGGGCCTGGCTGACAAGAAGGGTTCTCTCATTTGAAGTCCATCTCTATTGTGAAGTCTTTCAGAAATAAGGAGCTCTATTGCTTTTTGGAGGATTTTCTCTTCTATACACAGAACTAAAGAAAAGTTTTCGGCAGGTGTGATGCTAATGCTGTAAATGAAGAATGTTCTCAGAAATAGAAGTGTTAATAGTTTATTTGTATCAATTAGCAAAATGTAAAGTAAATGAACAGATGAGAAATCCAAATCCAATCAATATTTGGTGTGACCACCCTTTTGCCTTCAAACCAGCATTAATTCAATGGGTAGGTTGTTCCAAACATCTTGGAGAACTAAGCACAGATCTTCTGTGGATGTCGGCTGCCTCAAATCCTTCTGTCTCTTTATGGAAGACTCCATGGTGGTGAGATCAGGGCTCTTTGGGGGGCCAAGCCATCACTTCCAGAACTCTTTATCATTCTTTGCACTGAAGATAGTTCTTAATGACATTGGTTGTATGTTTATAGAAAATGGTATGGTTCGGCAGGGCTGTGTAGGGTAGTTGTGCCACATCCAGGAATAATTGCGTAAAGAAGACCCCCTAGGAGTGGATTTTACTGGCACGTACAAACTAAGATAAAGAGCAATTCATTTACTTTATTGAATATAAAAAATCACATACATATACATGTAAATCAAGTGGATACATATCCTGAAAATTTATAACAGTGGATAACAAAGCACAAGACTATGCATAGTCAGTGTAGATGCGATCACCCTACGCATTTCGGAGCTGTAGGTAGTCTCCTTCTTCAGGGATGTAAATGCAACATAAATACAAGGACTAAAGCTTGTGACAACAATTACATGTATCCCACGTTTTTTTTTTTTTAAACAAGAACAATGAGCGATATCGGATGGATAGCAGGTTTTGCCAGTGTTCAGGGCTTCCCAAAGGGGGGAAAAAGACAGGGGAATATAATGGAGCAAAGGTGTATCATTGATATCCCAGATATACTTCCCTGAAGAACCCCTGTAAAAACGGCCACTGGTGCAGAAACAACGAATCGTCAGACTGGCGTCCCGCATGTGAAGTCTGAAGTCTGTTGGCTGTATGTTTGAGGTGGTTGCCCTGCTGCAGAATAAATTTGGGGCCAATCACACGCCTCCCTGATGGTATGGCATGATGGATGTCTCAGCACTTAACCCCTAATCCCAAATCAATCCCAGACCTGAGGGGGCCAAACTTCTCTGTTAGTCTTTAAACCATCCCAGAGGATCGAAAATCTTACACCCCTTACTGAAATCAAGGATCCTGACCAAATCTCCAACTCCATTTGCAGAAACACAGCCCCAGATTTGCAAGAAACCTCCACCATGCTTCACAGTTAGATGCAGACACTTATTATTGTACTGCTCTCCAGCCCTTCGCCAACAAACTGCCTCCCGGTACAGCCAAGTATTTCACTTTTTGACTAATCAGTCCAGATCACCCACTGCCATTTTTCTGCACTCCAGTTCCTATATTTTCCTGCATAGTTGAGTTGCTTAGCCTTGTTTCCACGTTGGAGGTATGGCTTTTTGGCCACAATTCTTCAATGAAGACCACTTCCCACCAGACTTCTCTGGACAGTAGATGGGTGTACGTGGGTCCCACTGGTTTCCGCCAGTTCTGTGCTGATGGCATTGCTGGGCATATTTTGAAGTGGAAGGGAACTAGTACGATATGTCTTTCATCTGCTGCATTAAGTTTCCTTGGCCAACCGCTGCGTCTACGTTCCTCAATGCTGCAATGTTTCTTTGTTCTTCTTCAAGAGCTTGAACAGGACATCTTGAAACCCCTGGTCTGCTTTGAAATCTTTACAACACAAAACAATCTCCTGCACTCGGGCCCTTAGTCCATGTGTAGGTGGTGTAGCCAAGCCTTTGGATAAAGTGTGGAAAGTCAAAGTTCTTGCTGCCCTCCTCAGTACAATGGGTGTCCTTAAAGCTGAAACATTTAGAAAAACAGGGAGAGCGCACCGACCTTGTGCATTGCCAGAGATAAAATTTATTTAAATAGTAAAAAGAAAGGTCATACTCACAAAAAAGCGGTAAAAAAGGCTTAACACTACTCCAAGAATTCGGAGCCGTGTCTTCTGGACACCTAGACCGGGTATTAGGGGGAACGCAGAACGGCTTACGCGTTATGAGGGAATATCCTCTTCATCAGAGCGTCAGTGATAGCGCAGTTAAGCCTTTTTTAACGCTTGTTTGCGAGTATGACCTTTGTTTTTGCTATTTAAATAAATGTTATCTTTGGTAATGCACAAGGTCGGTGCGCCCTCCCTGTTTTTCTATAGGCTTTGAAATCTTTGCCTGGGAGAGACCTTGTAACACGTTATAACTCCCTTGTGTCTTGTTGCTGTGTTCAGTCTTGCCATGGTGTATGACCTGTGACATGAAACTGACTCCCACAACCCTCACCTTAGTAGCTGAGCTTGGCTGTTCCTCGCCCGGTTTTAAAGTGGTTGTAAACCCTTACAACCAACTTTGACCTACAGGTAAGCCTAGATTAAGGCTTACCTGTAGGTCCAAGAAATATCTCCTAAACCTATACGGTTTAGGAGATATTTACCCGAAGACAGCCACCGCTGTCTACGGCGCATGCGCCATAGACAGCGGCGCGCAGGCGCACTAGGCAGGCCGCTGATCGCGGCGATATGCCGCGAGTGTCGGCTCCCGTGTGCATGCGTGGGGTTGACGTCATCGCGGCTCTGGGGAATCACAGCGCCAGAGCCGCGAGACCCGGAAGTCACTTCGGGATACATGGCAGCGGCGAAGAGGAAGACTAGGACCGCTTCGGGGGCTTCGTTCTCAGGTAAGTTATTCATAATGAGCTAGTATGCTATGCATACTAGCTCATTATGCCTTTGCCTTACAGGGTGCGTTTAAAAAAAAAAAATTGCCTTTACTTCCTCTTTAAGCCTCCTACACAACTGTTTCTTTTTCAATTAATGACTTTGTTTCAACCTACATATACATTTGATGATTGTTAGCACCTGGTTAGTATATAATTGGTTACTCATACGCCTGACTCTAATCCTACAATATCCTTGACTTTGTGCAAGTGTAAGAACTGACATTGGTTTGAAGCCAAAGGGTGGTCACGCCAAATATTGATTTTAGATTTGCCTTCTGTTCGCTCACTTTGCAATTTTCTAAATTGATAAAAATAAACTGTGAAAATACATACTGTATATCTATTTAGAGAGAGAGAGATATATATGTAGGATGCTATAGCACTTATTTAGCATGCCTGTAGTTAGCATGAAAAAAAGCTGATGCTAGGTCCACTTTAACCAAAAAGTTGATTTATTTGGAGGTCAGAGAGAAAAAGAAGATCAGCTGAGGTGGTAAAAGGGACAAGGGTTGGTTGGGAGATATGCACTCAAAGCTGAAGAAGAAATGGGTCAGGAGAGGTGCCGGACTTACCATTTGGCTTGACTGGGCTCCAGCCCATGGGCCCCGCTCAATAGTGGACCCTGCCGAGATACATAGTCGAGTGTACCGGCTCCGCTCACAATCACGCCTAGTCCCGCCCTATGATGAACATGACACAGAGACTGGGCGTGACTGTGAGCCGGCTACTCTCGGCTGTGCTTGGGACTGCAAGAGGACCCGAGAGCCACCGAGAGGACCCGAGAGCCACCGAGAGGACCCGAGAGCCACCGAGAGGACCCGAGAGCCGCTGAGATACAGAGAACTCTGTATCTCGGCGGCGCCATTTTTAAACTTCAAAACTGCAAATGACAAGGCTACACTGACAAGGCTGCAATGCAACTGACAAGGCTGCAGATGGATGGACAAGACTGCAGATGGACACTGATAAGGCTGCATTGATGGGCATTTAAATTTAAGTTTTTTCCTTAAACTTCACTCCTAAAAGTTTTTTTTCTTAAAATTCCCTGCTAAATTTGGGGTGCGTATTATACGCCGATAAATACGGTAATGCATAGAAGGTAGGGCCCAAAAGTGACTCAAGCCCAGGGGCCCCCACCACCCTAAGTCCTGCTCTCCCCAGGAGTTTGGCTGTAATATAAAGGATTGTGCTGAAATTATTTTTAGAGAAGAGAAGTATTTCTCAGTAATTGTCACCACTGATCACAGATGAACAGGGTCCTCCATTCATTCTATGCGGCCCTCTGCTCATCATAGCGGACCTTTCCCATCTGCTCCAGTTACATCTGAAGACATGGTGACCTTCCCTGTCAGATCTGATCTGAATATATTCCGAGTCCCAGAGCCAGGCTACCTTCTGTATAGCTGGAGACAGCTGCACGTGTGTCTACATCCCCAGGTACCAGCGAGGGAAGAGGGCTGTAAGAAGGAAATAAAAGGAGAACGGAAACACAAATTATCGTTAATGAGCAAGTTAAAAACGAGTGATCACCGGGAACAGAAGATCTCTGTCCTGTCACTGGGCAGAACAGGGATTGTCCTTGTTTACATAGGCAGTTCCCTGTTCTGCCCCTCCTCGCCGCGATCGCTGGCCGCCCATTGCCGAATATGGAGTCCATGGGACCCACTGCCCGGGCGCTATCCTGCTTTTTGTGGACTGACGTACAGTAACGTCAGTTTGGACAGGAGAGCCGGCCTGCCGCAGTATATCTGCATGAGCATGTCGGCAAGTGGTTAAATATTATATATATATTTTTGGTGTGCACTGGTTGAAGGTTTTGTTTTAAGTCCAATTTACATAAAATTTAGCTTTGCTCCTAGACTTTTATTGGGGTGTATTCATTTTTGCAGCATGGTTTTGAATGAATTTGTTAGGAAAGCTACTTTTGCAAATTAACAAATCTTGGTTGCAATCAACGGCCTGCGTTTGTGGGAGTATTTTGCAGTATAGTGTAGCTTTGGATGATAACCATAATGTATATTGAAACAAAGAAACATAATAGAAAAATAAAATATTCATAAAAATAAAATAAAAGGGTTCCAGTGCAGTGGCGGTGCGTCCATAACGGCGCACGGGCACCGCCCCCTCTCTCCTGCCACCCCCCCCAGCACCAATAAATAGATTCATGCATTGCAGAATCTGTCCCTCCGAGACAGGTAAGTGCAGACGGCGGGCCAGCGGGGGGCACACTAGCAGGATTTGATATGGCACATTGGCTGCGTTTGATGGGCCACAGTGGGAGCAATTGATGGGCACAGTGGTGGCAATTGATGGGCACAGTGGGAGCAATTGATGAGCACAGTGGTTGCAATTGATGGGCACAGTGGCGGCAATTGATGGGCGCGGTGGCGGCAATTGATGGGCACAGTAGTGGCAATTGATGGGCACAGTGACTACATTTTATGGGGCACAGTGGCTGTGTTGGTTTGGCACAGTGGCTGCGTTTGATGACACAGTGACGGCAATTGATGGGAACAGTGGCTGCATTTTATGAGGCACAGGGGCTGCATTTTATGGGGCACAGTGGCTGCATTTGATGGCACAGTGGCTGCGTTTGATGGCACAGTGGCTGCGTTTGATTGCACAGTGGCGGCAATTTATGGGCACAGTGGCTACATTTGATGGGCACAGTGGTTGCGTTTGATGGCACAGAGGCTGCATTTGGTGGACCACAGTGGCTGCGTTTTATGGGCACAGTGGTGGCAATTGATGGGCACAGTGGCTGCGTTTGGCACAGTGGCGGCAATTGATGGGCACAGTGGCGGCAATTGATGGGCACAGTAGTGCCAATTGATGGGCACAGAGGCTGCATGTGATGGCACAGTGGCTGCGTTTGATGGCACAGTGGCGGCAATTGATGGGCACAGTGGCTGCATTTGATGGCACAGTGCCTGCGTTTGATGGGCACAGTGGCTGCGTTTGATGGGTGCAGTGGTGGCAATTGATGGCGCAGTGGGGCTGCAATTGATGTTTTTTTTTCAGTTTGTTTGCGCCCTCCAGAAATTTGGAGCACCAGCCGCCACTGTTCCAGCGCTCCTTCTCAAGGACAAAAGGGGTTAAAGGGTCAGCCCTCTGAACTCGCTTTGCACCATATTGCAGGCCATCGTGGCGAGAACAACCCACCCTGAAATGTCCGATTTCCTTGTGCGCCAGGAGCGAGTGGAAAAACAAATGAGTATAAATGACGGCGGCGGTGCCAGCTTCCCGCTGCGGAACGGAGCCTGGAAAAGGCTGAAGAGAATTCCTCCGTCTTCTCCAAACAAGACTTCACACTGTGAGCTGTCACACATCACCCAGACTGCGCCTGGGACTCTCGCTAACCTGCACCTGCGGAGGATTCTGGGATATGACTGCTGCCAACCTGAAAAAAAAAAACATCTGCGAGAGGATCAAAACTTCAGGCATGAAAGCCAAAAACTCTCCCAAAAAAATACACAGAAACAAAGAGCATCTGCCAGGATTGGACCTGAAATAAAAATCGACAAGCTGCAGGTGGTTGGCAGGCTGGTTTGTGAGAAATTCGTTTTTTTTTTAGTTTTTAGAACTTTGTGAGAACTTTTTTGTTACAAATTAAATGTATTGAAAACTTTTACCTGGCTGTAGTACTTTGTCTCCACCTGCTGGTCATTACAGGAAAATGCAGCCACAGGTTACTTACATTAAAGAGGACCTAACATCATGGCAGGTGGGTTTACACTGGTGCTACAAACGCTCCGACATTGGGAGCTCATATCGCATGACGTGTGAAAATCAATGTTTCTCTATGGGAGCCGTCTTAACTGGTCCGACACAAATCGGTCCGACTTTGAAAAAAATGCTCCCTGTACTACTTTGGTCCAACTTTGATCCTACTTCCGCCCATTGAATATCATCGAAGTCGGATCAAAGTCGGATCACCATCTTACCTGATCCGACTTTGGCATTCGGCTTGTGCTCTGATGATCTTGAGGGGGGAACTCCGCACCAAATTTTTTATAAAAACCGACATGGGTTCCCCCTCCAAGAGCACACCAAGCCCTTCGGTCTGATATGGATTTTAAGGGGAACCCCCTACGCCATAAAAACAGCACGCAGCCTGGGCAATCAGGAAAGGGGGTTGGGACGAGTGAGCGCCCCCCCTCCTGAACCGTACCAGGCCTCATGCCCTCAACATGGGGGTGGGTGCTTTGGGGCAGGGGGGCACACTGCGCCCCCCCCCACCCCAAAGCACCTTGTTTATGTTGATGAGGACAAGGGCCTCTTCCCAACAACCCTGGTCGTTGGTTGTCGGGGTCTGCGTGCGGGGAGCTTATCGGAATCTGGGAGCCCCCTTTAATAAGGGGCCCCAGATCCCGGCCCCCCCTCCCTATGTGAATAAGGGTGGGGTACATCATACCCCTAACCATTCACCTGGGGAGGAAAAAGTGTCAATAAAAAAAACACACTAGACAGGTTTTTAAAGTAATTTATTAGGCAGCTCCGGGGGTCTCTTCCGACTCATCCGCGCTCTCCGTCCTTTTCTCCCGATCTCCGGGTCTTCTCCTGGTCTCCTGTGTCTTCTGCTGGGCTCCTCCGCTATCTACTGCTCTTTTGCAACGTTGGGCCGGTCTTCTTCTTCCGATAGTGACACAACACTCTCTCCTGGTGTAATGCCGTATGCCTGGTGCGCAACGACTTCTATAGGCATGGGGCGTGGTCACCGGATGACATCACCTGTGAACACGCCCCATGCCTATATAAGTTGTTTTTACACACGGCATTACATCAGGAGAGAGCGTCATGTCAACATCGGAAGAAGACTGGAGGGAAGAAGACGATGGAGAAGACCGGGCCAATGCTAGCAAAAGAGTGGGCAAAAGATCAGAAGATAGCGGAGGAGCCCGGCAGAAGACACAGGAGACCGGGAGAAGAACCGGAGACCAGGAGAAGAGGCCGGAGACCAGGAGAAGAGGCCGGAAAGCGCGGAGAAGAGGCCGGAGACCAGGAGAAGAGGCCGGAAAGCGCGGAGAAGAGGCCGGAGACCAGGAGAAGAGGCCATAAAGCGCGGAGAAGAGGCCGGAGACCAGGAGAAGAGGCCGGAAAGCGCGGAGAAGAGGCCGGAGAGCGCGGTGAAGAGGCCGGAGAAGTCAGAAGAGACCCCCCAAGTCGGAAGAGACTCATGGAGCTGACTAATAAATTAGTTCAAAAACCTGTCTAGTGTTTTTTTTTATTGACACTTTTCCCCCCCAGGTGAATGGGTAGGGGTTTGATGTACCCCATACTCATTCACATAGGATTCCGATAAGCCCCCTGCCCGCAGACCCTGACAACCAACGGCCAGGGTTGTCGGGAAGAGGCCCTTGTCCTCATCAACATGGGGACAAGGTGCTTTGGGGTGCTTTGGGGTGGGGGGGGGCGCAGAGCGCCCCCTGCCCCAAAGCACCCACCCCCCATGCTGAGGGCATGCTCGGATAAGGGTCTGTTATGGATTTTGGGGGGACCCCACGCCGCTTTTATGGCGTAGGGGGTTCCCCTTAAAATCCATATCAGACCGAAGAGCCTGGTATGCTCTTGAAGGGGGAACCCATGCCGATTTTTTATTTAAAATTTGGCGTGGAGTTCCCCCTCAAGATTCATACCAAACACAGTGCATGGTATTGGCGGGGATCCAAGTCGGATCCCCGTTCATTGAAGTCGGGCGCGTCTCTGACTTCAAGTCGCTGGGCAAAGTCAGATCCAACGAAGGACGAGTGTCGTGTCGCACCAGTGTGAACCCGGCCTTCAAAGGAATCTTGTACCTAAAACTTTCTGATGCCTATTAGTCCGTCATGGATAATCGCTATCGCCAAGTGAGCAGACTGCATGTTGACGGTAAGCGTCTAGTGCTCTTTTCTGCTATTTTCTGCTATAGGATTTTGGTTAGCAATTTTGATGTGTTTGATAGTTTTAGCTGTAATGTTTGCTTTAAATGTATTCATGCACAGAGGTGTAACATTTCCGGGTATTTATTACCTCTCACAGAGATCACAGGACTCCCCCTGACAATGCCTTTGTCTGTTTTTCTCTCCAGAAGAACAGCGCCATCTTTGTTCGGGCATCATCCAGGGTCTTCAACTTTCATTACTCAGATGCCTCATCTGAGCTGTCAGTAAAAGGGTGTGGAGAGCTGAAATTACACTCTGCAGAGCTCAGTGAGGAGATCTCTGAGAGCTGATTGGAGGGAAGGGACACACCTCCCCTCACACAGCACACGGGAACAGAGCTGAGGCTGTCAATTAGCTGGAGGTCCCTCCCCTGTCACCTTTTTTCTCTTGGTGTCAGGAAAACTTGGCAGAAGTGAGTCATACTGATAGCAGAGGAAGGAGACAGCAGACAGAAATTAGGTCCTTAGTTGAGACAAGTACAGACTATAGAGCAGTGGTCTCCTCTGTGGCATTGGGGGGGGGGGGGGGGGCAGGTGAGGCCTTTGCTTGCTTTTATCCGGCCCTCGGGGCACTATTTCATTCACTGATACCGACGAAGGGGCACAATTCCTCCCAATGACACCAACAATGGGGCCTGACCCCTTACCATGATCAGCTGTCAGCTAATGACAACTGAAGAGGAACATCGATCCCGATCGTGAAGGTACCGCCAGTGCCCATCAGCATGACCTACCAGTGCCCACCAGCACCACCCATCAGTGCCCACAGTGTCACCTCACAGTGCCACCTATCAGTGCCATCAGTGCCCACAGTGCCGGCTATAAATTAATCAGTGCGTCATTACAAGTGCTGCCTATCAATACTACCTACCAGTGACCATCAGTGCCACCTATCATTGCCCATCAGTGCCATCTGTCAGTGGCACCCATCAGTGCCACCCATCAGGGCCCATCAGTGCCCTCTTATCAATGCCATTGTATCTGTGCCTATCAGTACCGCCTTATCTGTGCCTATCAGTGTCGCCTTATCTGTGCCAAGCAGTGCGCTTGGAGGTTGGTAAGGGGTGGCGACAAGGGGAAGGAGCTTGGAGGTGTGTAAGGGGTGGAGACAAGGGGATGGCACTTGGAGGTGGGTAAGGGGTGGAATCAAGGGGATGGCGCTTGGAGGTGGGTAAGGGGTGGAATCAAGGGAATGGCGCTTGGAGGTAGGTAAGGGGTGGGGACAAGGGGAGGGTGCTTGGAGATGGGTAAGGGGTAGAAAGAAGGGGATGGCGCTTGGAGGTGGGTAAGGCGTGGAGACAAGGGGAGGGTGCTTGGAGGTGGGTAAGGGGTGGAGACAAGGGGAGGGCGCTTGGAGGTGGGTAAGGGGTGGAGACAAGGGGAAGGCGCTTGGAGGTAGGTAGGAAGCGGAGACAGCAAGTGACACCTATTTGCTGAGAAAAAAAGGCCCGATTGCCACCTACTGGGGTGCCATTCTAAATAGGTTACTGTCAGTTGTAGTTTTAGAACTTTTCAGCTCCGGGAAGGTTTACCCCCCTTCCTGACCAGGCCATTTTTTGCCATACGGCGCTATTTGAACTGACAATATAGTGGTCGTGCGACGCTGTACCCAAATAAAATTGATGCCCTTTTTCTTTTGGTGGTATTTTATCACCTCTGCGGTTTTTATTTTTTGTGCTATTAATAAAAAAAGAGCCACAATTTAAAAAAAAAAATTTTTTTTTTACTTTCTGCTATAAAACATTTCCAATAAAAATATTTAAAAAAATCTAATTTATTCATCAATGTAGGACAATATGTTATTAGATTGTAAGCTCTTCTGAGTGGGTCCCTCTTAATTCTCTTGTATTTTATTGTACTATAACTGTGTTGTCTCATTTTTATTGTAAAGCAACTGCTGGCACAATATAAATCCTGTAAAATAATAATAATAATAATAATATGTATTCTGATAAATGTTTTTGGTAAAACAAAAAATCCCAATAAGCGTGTATTGATTGGTTTGCGCAAAAGTTATTGTGCCTACAAACTATGGGATAGATTTATGGACTTTTTTAAATTATTGTTTTTACTAGTAATGGTGGCGATCTGCGATTTTTAGCGGGACTGCGACATTGCGGCGGACAAATCTGACACTTTATTAGGGACCAGTGACACCAATACAGCGATCAGTGCTAAAAACAAAAAAAAATGCACTTTACTTATGACACTGGCAAGGAAGGGGTTAACATCAGGGACGATCAAAGGGTTTAGTGTGCTCCTAGGGCAGTGATGGGGAACCTTGGTACCCCAGATGTTTTGGAACTACATTTCCCATGATGCTCTGGCACTCTGCAGCGTAGATGTTCAACCATGGGAAATGTAGTTCCAAAACATCTGGGGTGCCAAGGTTCGCCATCACTGTCCTAGGGAGTGCTTTCTAACTGTGGGGGGTGGACTGGATGGAGAAAGACAGAGATCCGTGTTCCTGCTTAGCAGAAACACAAGATCTCTGGCTTTCTTACTAGCAGAACGGCGATCTGCCTTGTTTACATGGGAAGAGCTGGAGTTTGAAAAGGGAAAAGCTGCACAAGGAGCCAACCAGGAGCGTGCTCATAGGAGGAGAGGGCAAAGTGCTGCTGTTTCTCTTTTCACTGTCCACTCACAGGATGGGGCGGGTCCAGAGGTAGTGGGTTGAATGATGCTCGCCATCAGATTGGGGACATCTAGTGGAGGTAAAGAAGTACTGCAGGGTAAAGATCCGATTTAAAAATGAATATTCAACAGCAGTTTTTTTTTTCTTTTAACGATCCATTCATTTTATCTTGTTTTCAACTGGAGATCTGCTTCCAGAACTTTGGAAATAACTTGGACATAGGAAGAGTGTCCCAGGGCCAAAGTGGGTAAAAGTGTATTCAAACAGTTGGCGCTATATAAATCCTGTATAATAATAATCATTTTCTAAATAGTTTACAGACTTTGGGTTGGACCTCAGGGGCTTTAGCGCCCTTCCATAGGTGTGCAGCTTATTGCATTAGGGTGCACCCCCCTACAATCCTCAAACACACACGTCTTTCTATGCAGCCTCAGCTGCACTGGACGGTGAATGAATGGGAAGTGCTCTGTGCTGAGAGGCTTCGTGTTCATTCACAAACTGAAGCATAGCAAACACAGGTTATGAATGGACACATTGAGTGAGCGTGTTCATTTAGAAAAAGAAGGGGCGAGTAATTTACATATTTACTAGCCCCTTCCCCCCCTCGCTCTCCATCCTGAAACATCCCCTGCAGCAGCCGGGGTGAGAGGAGAGGAGAGAAGCCAGCAGCACTGTGGGGTGGGGGGGCTTGAGTGGTATCTCATATAGTGATTATGGAGTGCCCAGGCACACCTGGCACCCCCCCCCCTGCGCATGCCTATGGGTCCTTTGATAATAGATCACACATCATAAAACCAGAGAAGGTAGGGAGAAAATTCTGGATCTCCGAGATTTTGCCTTTTATTCCAAAAACTGGATCACAAAATACAAGCCACAGCAGGGCAGACAGGAAGAACTAATGCGTTTCACACTACAAACAGTGCTTAC
Source organism: Lithobates pipiens (assembly GCF_037356315.1). Taxonomy (NCBI): domain Eukaryota; kingdom Metazoa; phylum Chordata; class Amphibia; order Anura; family Ranidae; genus Lithobates; species Lithobates pipiens. Next base: position 50,555,291 of record NW_027507785.1, read on the forward strand.
TCATAGCTATGAGTAAGCACTGTTTGTAGTATGAAACGCATCAGCTCTTCCTGTCCACCCTGCTATGGCTTGTATTTTGTGATCCCGTTTTTTGAATAAAAGGCAAAATTTCTTTCGGAGTGATTCTTCCAGAATTTTCTCCCTACCGTCATTGCTACATGCATTGCTAGCACCTGTGGCTTCTAAAACTGGAGGAGAGGTTTCAGTCTCGGCCGACCTGCCTGGAGCGGTGGTGTTTCTCTCTCTATCATAAATCCAGAGACGGTGAATATTGAAGCAACAGATTTCCAGGCTTCGGGGGACCCCAGAAGTCGGAAGCACCGGCGGGTGGCGATGATTTATAAAAACACGGCACACGTCTGAAAAGAAGAATTTGCTTTTTATTTGGAATCCAGTCAACACATTGGTTCTACACAGGTTTTAGTAGCATATATTAGCATATTGGATCAGACGCTCAAAGTTCCATACACAGTTTTAGCGGTAGTTAATAAGGGGGAACATTACACAGGGTTCAGCCAATCAGCAGCTGGGGGGGGAGGGGGGCGCCAACACTTATGCCAGTTGGAAGTGGCGGTCTTATGCCGTGCTTGTAACAACATACCAATTGGGACCAACATACCATTGCAAGCGTTTTTATGTAAATGGATACCCTGCGTTGTAATCCATATCCATTCACTTGCACAGGACGGCTCCATTAATCGCCAATCAATGGAATCACAATTAAAGTGGAACTTAAACCTCTTTTTTTTTCTATCAGCTTTGTATAGTGTGGGGGGAGAGTTAGCACCTCTGTGCTGTTTTTATTACGCTGTGACGGTTGGAATGGACATCCCCTTTTATAATAATAGCCACCTGGAAAATATGTCTTATGGGTTCACAGACCGCAATTAAATCCATGGAGGAACAGTAGAGGGCGCTGGAACCCTGGAATTTTCCTATTGGTATTAGCATCCAATAGTGTTGCGGTGATGTTTATAGTGGTAATCCGGATTCTGGGCTGGCGGCTTCTACATGCCAAATGGTTCCCAGTTTCCTTGTCTTGCAAAGCAAATACAGTGGAACCTTGGATAACGAGCATAATCCATTCCAGGAGAATGCTTGTAATCCAAAGCACTCGCATATCAAAGCGAGTTTCCCCATAGAAGTCAATGGAAATGAAGATAATTTGTTCCACATTGACTTCTATTGCATGCAATACTGCATGTAGCCAGAGATGGGGGGGGCGCCGGAGAGAATAAAATACTCAGAGACAGCTCAGATGCACTCGGAAAGGCACTGTAACTGAGTATTTCTGAGTGTTTCCGAGTATTTTCGAACTGTTGCCCCCGCACCTCTGGCCAAATGTGGTACGGTACACCACAGAGGCTTGAATCCTGCTTGTTTTGCGAGACAACACTCGCAAACCAAGTCAGGATTTTTTTTTTAATAATTGCTTGTATTTGCAAAACGTTGGTTAACCGCCTTGTTTGCAGTCCAAGGTTCCACTATGGGGTGAACTGAGGATACAATGTATATGGGGTGGACTGAGGATACAATGTATATGGGGTGGACTGAGGATACAATGAATATGGGGTGGATTGAGGATACAATATATATGGGGTGGATTGAGGACACAATGTATATGGGGTGGACTGAGGATACAATGTATATGTATATGAGGTGGATTGAGGACACAATGTATATGAGGTGGATCATTGAGGATACAATGTATATGAGGTGGACTGAGGATACAATGTATATGAGGTGGACTGAGGATACAATGTATATGGGGTGGGCTGAGGATACAATGTATATGAGGTGGACTGAGGATACATTGTATATGGGGTGGACTGAGGATACAATGTATATGAGGTTGACTGAGGATACAATGTATATGGGGTGGACTTAGGGTACAATGTATATGAGGTTGACTGAGGATACAATATATATGGGGTGGACTGAGGATACAATGTATATGAGGTGGACTGAGGATACAATGTATATGGGGTGGACTGAGGATACAATGTATATGAGGTGGACTGAGGACACAATGTATATGAGGTGGATTGAGGACACAATGTATATGGGGTGGATTGAAGACACAATGTATATGAGGTGGATTGAGGACACAATGTATATGGGGTGGACTAAGGATACAATGTATATGGGGTGGACTGAGGACACAATGTATATGAGGTGGATTGAGGACACAATATATATGGGGTGGACTGAGGATACAATGTATATGAGGTTGACTGAGGACACAATGTATATGGGGTGGACTGAGTATACAATGTATATGAGGTGGATTGAGGACACAATGTATATGGGGTGGACTGAGGATACAATGTATATGGGGTGGACTGAGGACACAATGTATATGAGGTGGATTGAGGACACAATGTATATGGGGTGGATTGAAGACACAATGTATATGAGGTGGATTGAGGACACAATGTATATGGGGTGGACTGAGCATACAATGTATATGAGGTGGATTGAGGATACAATGTATATGGGGTGGACTGAGGATACAATGTCTATGAGGTGGACTGAGGATACAATGTATATGGGGTGGATTGAGGACACAATGTATATGAGGTGGACTGAGAATACAATGTATATGGGGTGGACTGAGGATACATTGTATATGGGGTGGACTGAGGATACAATGTATATGAGGTTGACTGAGGATACAATGTATATGGGGTGGACTTAGGGTACAATGTATATGAGGTTGACTAAGGATACAATATATATGGGGTGGACTGAGGATACAATGTATATGAGGTGGACTGAGGATACAATGTATATGAGGTGGACTGAGGATACAATGTCTATGAGGTGGACTGAGGATACAATGTATATGGGGTGGATTGAGGACACAATGTATATGAGGTGGATTGAGGACACAATGTATATGAGGTGGATTAAGGACATAATGTATATGGGGTGGATTGAGGACACAATGTATATGGGATGGATTGAGGACACAATGTATATGGTATATTAACCAAATAAGTGATGGAGCACAGAGTTCATCAGCAGCTGTATACTATATACATTGTACCCTCAATGCAGTCTTGATTCCTATTCTTATGCCCTGATGAAGGAGGCGCATTTTGACCCCCGAAACGCATTGTGTTCCATCTGCTAACACTCAAATAAGTTGGTATCTGGACTATTAATTTATGTTGCAATGCTTCACGATGCTCAGATCCATTTTCACCAAATAAATCCCAAGAGAGGTTCTACTGTTCCCCCCTCTATCCAAAAACTAAAAAGAAAAGAGTTCTATCCGGAGATGCTCAATAGGCAGGCAGCTGAAACTGAGGAATCCAGAACAGGTCCTTCCTAAAGAGGATCTCCAGAACTCATTTTCTATCATTTTCTTTGGGAGGCTGGCCTCTGCTGAAGTGGGAGATCCTGGAGGACTGATATCAGGTAAGTGTTCAGGAGGACTGATATCAGGTAAGTGTTCAGGAGGATTTATATCAGTTAAGTGTTCAGGAGGATTGATATCAGGTAAGTGTTCAGGAAAACTGATATCAGGTAAGTGTTTAGGAGGACTGATATCAGGTAAGTGTTCAGGAGGACTGATATCAGGTAAGTGTTCAGGAGGACTGATATCAGGTAAGTGTTCAGGAGGACTGATATCAGGTCAGTGTTCAAGAGGACTGATATCAGGTCAGTGTTCAAGAGGACTGATATCAGGTAAGTTCAGTTCAGGCAGGTTGGTTCTCTCTAAGGGCGGCCACACACAATAAAACCCTTTAAGCATCAACTGGTACAAGGGGCTACATGATTGGGCAGGCATTGCACGGGGTGTTTAGTCTCGTTCTTGCAGTCCATTGTTGGTAAACCAAAGCCTCAGTTCACTCTGCTGCGACCCCCAATTACCTTGAGATTTCCAGTGCGACTTTCATGCGACATTAGAGTCTATGGGACTCAAAGTTGCATCAAAGTAGCGCAGGAACCTTTTTAAAAAGTCGCTGTGACTTGAGTCGCATTAGTTGCAACGGCCGCCATTGAAATAGTTGTGTTTTCGCTGGTCAAGCAACTTTATGTGTTGCAAGTCAAATGGAAAGTCGCAGCAGTGACTAAATTGTAACATATATGGCCAGTTGGAGACCTTGTCACCAAAGACCAAACATTGAGTTCTCTTAATTTGGAAACTGCTCTCAAGTCTTTTTTTTTATTTTTTTTGGGATGCAGGCTTTTGGCGCTAGGCACAGGCAGCCATGTTGAACAGCGAGCTAACGTAAATGCGTTCCGTTTCATGATATCACTGGCAGTGAACTGATTAAGCCGCGTCAATACCGGTTCAGCTATTTTGTGCTTCAGTTATTTCGGTGATTAGGTCATGAACGTTGGGGCCGCTGCTTCAAGGTGCATCTCTGCAGAGAGGAAGCAGAGGTCAGTCTATGTAAAATACAAAGGCGCGGCTGTTGGCCTTTGAAACATTAGCAGAGAGCGGTGCCGGACTAAGCACAGCACACACCTTTCAATCAATGGGCTTATAATAAAATAGCTATTAACAGTGATAATAGTGGAAATTACAGGATATATAGTTTTCAAAACTGCTATACAAAGGTTATCTGTAAAAGTAGAGAACTCCTTTAAGATCCCATGCCTTGGAAATACAGTCATTGCACAATGCACATTATACATACAAGCTGCAATCAATGAATATATTGTATTGGATCACATGGCGGACAGTGTGGGGTTTCTCTGCGATGGGGTACTTTGCTATGAATGGAAGAGTTTCCCGTCACAAATTAGAGGAAAATCCCAATACAGCAGTTTTTGTAATTCTTCCCGAGAACCAGCAGGTAGTGCTGTTTTTATGGCTTCCTATATAGACAGACCAAGTTAGTCATAGGATGGCAAATCCGACAGCGCTACCAACAGGCCAGTCAGGTGTACAGCAATGTGGGCATCAGACAACATTGCCGCTGTGATGCCAAGTATGGGGCGGATACACTTCTACCTGCTTCTGCAACACGAATTATAGAACTGGAGGTACCAATCTCAAACTAGTAATAATAACTTCAGTTTAGGGGAATGCAAGCTCTTAATTACGATTACTAAATGATACAATTTAGCATACAAAAATACGTCTAACATTCGCAAAATAGACCAAAACGCATGCTTTTTGCCTTACGGAGGACTCCCCAACTGCTAGTTCTGCGGGATAATAACAGGGCAAGACCAAAGTTGCTCTTAAGTGACCTTGGTCTTGCCCTGGGAAATACAGCACACCAAAAAGGCATAGATGCCAACAGGCTAGGATTTCCCGGGACAGTCCTGCATCTTGGACCTCCGTCCCGCTGATACGGTGTCCTGGGCCATGTCCCGGGATCACAGCCTCCAACTTACTTGAGTTACTGCACAAATGCAGTCAATTAAAAAGCTATTAACTATGAAGTTTGGGGCCAAGAGTGGGCAGCCCCTATATAGGGGTTGCCCCTTTATACAGTATATATATATATATATATATATATATATATATATATATATATAAAGTAGGGTCTGGGCAAGGCCAACCCATAGAGTGGGCATGATGGGTGGCCTCTGCATATTTAGAGTCAGGGATCTGGCCAGGACCATCTTCTAAAGTGATTTGGGCATGAAAGTAGTAATGCAGACCATGAGCAGGGTTAATAAGGTAAGTATGGAAAGGATGGGCAAACGTTGCAGAAATGTCTTGCAGCCTAATTTTGGGGGGTGAGTGGGAATCTGCCTCTGGGCCCAGGGGAGTAATACCCAAATACATTTCTGCCAGGGGATGAAAAGTGGTCTAGACTTCTTTATATTCCCACAGCCAGTCAGATTTTTATGGAAAATATTATTTCTTCCTATATAACACATGTTACATTTTTTTTTTCCATCCACAATATCTGAAATTCTTTATGTATATAATAATGCAGTGAGAACATTGGTTTATATTAGCCGTTTTTAATGTATTCCTTTATACGGATGCAATTATGGCCAGACATGCCATGTGGTATTGATTTAACAGCATTTGTTTGGGTGAGTAATAGGTAATATGCATGGTCTGCATTCAAACTACAGATGGAGAGACAAGGACCAGTGCTGGGACAAGGCCACCCAGTGCCCAGGACTGCCTCCCCCCTCCTCTGAGATGTGCATAGAATCTTCCTCCTATGTGGTCTCTGCTTCTGCCAGTCTGATTGTGAATAGCACCAGGCTGTCCAGAGGCAAAGCACAAGGTAGGGCATGCAAGTGATAAGTAGAGCGTGGCTCGCCCCCACAGCCCCCTCCTCCCCCCACATGAAAACACTGCTCCAGGGGCAGCTGCCCCCCTCTTGTCCCAGCTCTGGGGAGGAGCATAAGGCCGCGTACACACGGGCGGACTGTTCGCCCAACTTTGTCCGTCAAACAGTTTCGGCAAACAGTCCGCTCAAAATTAGCATGGACGGACATGGCCACACACGACGAACGAACAGTTTGCTGAAACGGTGCGCGATGATGTGAACGGCACGTACGACGCGACGAAAAATACGACGTCCTATACACTGCATTATAACTTTCGGCGTGTAAATCCTTTCTGAGCATGCGCGGAACTTAGTTTGACGAACAAGCCTACACACGGGCGGACTGTCCGCTCAAACAAAGTTTCAGCGGACAGTTTTACGGAATTTCCGAAAAACTTTGTTCGTCAGACTGTCCGCTGAAACTGTCCGCTGATATCCCACACACGAGCGGACTGTCCGCTGAAACACTGTTCAGCGGACAAAGTTGGGCGAACAGTCCGCCCGTGTGTACGCGGCCTCACACTATTGGGAGGGGATTGGAGATAGGGATTATGGAAATTATCATCATTTCAAATTGAGTACAACAGTGCTCGGAGGATCAAAGAAAGTGAAATCAGGTTGACAGAAATAAAAACAAACTTGTTTTGTACTTTAGAGACTCTTTCTTTTACTTAGGGGTCTAAAAATATGTATATATTTACTGTATATATATATATATATATATATATATATATATATATATTTAAAAAAAAACGAATTTAGGAAAATACATTATGGAGCTCATCGGATTATAAACATAATAGACACATTACGGGGATTTTTGTTGTGGTATACATAGACCCCATATTCAAGTACAAAACTAACCTTTAAAGTTCGTAGCTTTGTCCCTCCCACACAGAGTCTGAATCCGCATTTCCTCTGATGCAGAATAAATAAAAATGTATCTCTAATGCGAGACTCCTCTAACTGGTCATGGCAGGTGGGTGGACCTGGGAATACAGGTGCAAAAATCACTTCACTGGTGTCCTAAAGTGGAGTGAACCTTCAACTGCACCAATTAAAAAGTCTTCATTGTCTTAGCATATGGTAAGAACTTCCAGCATGTTGAAAAAAGGATTCTCTATTATAATTTACAGTGGAGTACAGGAGAGATGAATACTGTTAATGGACTTTATTTCCATGGTCAAAAGTACCACCTGTATCTTCCTGGGATGGATATTAAAAAAAGAAGGGCTGAAATATATATACCATGCTTGGGGAAAATGGAGTCTCAGGGTCCCCTCATTTCTAGTCACATTTTCGGAGTCTGAGGCGTTTATTAAGGGATCTCTGTGGAAAGTCTTGGATCAAAGTTTTGGTTTCGGGCTGACCAAATGCTTAAGCCAGCCTACATCAACCTTTTTACCCCGAGAGGAACCCTTAAAATTATTTTCAGGTCTCTGTGGTCCCTTGCTAAAACCGAATCATTGGAGATTATTGGGAAAAATGCCCCCTATATTGGTGGACAGAATGCCACGCTTACAAAAAGATAATTGGTGCCATCTTGCTGGCTCCGCCAAGTGGCACTAGTACAAAACGATGAGAGCACCACCAGACAGGAGGCCAATAATCCACAGCTCAAGAAACCCCTAACAGCTTCTGTAGGAACCCTAGTTGAGAAAAGCTGGTCTAGGCCTTCGGACATGAAGGCAAACTTTAAAGGGGGCCTGGAGCAATATCTTCTTCAGTATGCACATGTAAGCCCTTTCGGTACTTTTTCCACCCCCAAGAAGACTTTTAATGAAGAATACAGGTCTGCTTTAAGACAAAATATATACATCATGTCACTTTAGCTAACAGAATTTAGTCAAATGCATCTGGACTGTTTTGTTGAAGATGTTTCACTGCTTATCCAAGTAGCCCCCCTCAGTGTCTGAAAAAAATTCTCAGAATTATTAGGCACAAGGTTACCTTAAGGTGTCCAGGCCACACACCACTGTACATGTTTCTTACAATCAAAATAAATTATACTGACACCATTACATGGCCAATCTGACATCTTTACCACCGTAATACATGACACTTGACTGATGTCTTCTGCCCTCAATCCTAGTTTATTCATAGGTTAAACCCTGATTGAGGACTAAACACGCCAAGGTAGGAGTTATGGGAATAAAGAATAAAGAGGTCTGATTGCCCATGTAATGGTGTCAACAAAGTTTATTGTAATTGAAAGAAAAAAGTACAGTGGTGTGAGGCCTGGACCCTTGTTTGAAACTACAGGGAGGAAGAAAAACCCACACTGAGCCTGGCAACTGCAGCTGGTGGCTACCACCTAGTGATCCTGCCATTATTAGCCATTCCTGGCCTAGGGTGATAACAATGCCTTTACTTTTTATCTATAAAGTCAGAGCATTGGCACCCTTGGAATCTACTGTACGTGTCAACGCCAACCCATTCAGCTTGCTTTTTTTTTTTAAACTAAGACAGGCCCCAGCATAAGGACCACCCGCAAGAACTCCCGATGTGGAGCACTTTGGGATCGTCACATCATTTGGCACAGATGTGTACCTGCATTGGATACCACAAAAAAAAAAAAAGTTTGGAAACCACATCGAAAGAACACAAAAATGAAGGAAAGGCCATGATTTCATATGTTTATTCAGAGGCTATACATTATTTCAGAAAGCTTAATGATACTCTAATGTAATCACCATTGGGTCATCCTATGTTTCAAGGCAGAGGTTGAATACCCATTATGGGAATTGGGAATTTTCTTGGACAGTTACCATTTTCCTCAACACATTTGCCAAATTGCCTATTTGGGGTATACTGTAAATCCTACATAAATTTCCCAGTACTAATTAGAAATGAGGGAGCTACATGGCCAAGCCTCGAAATGCCTTCAACATCACCAAACAAATCCAGTTAGATTGGACTTACTTCTACTAGCTACACCATGACCTCGATACATAAACACCTTCACAGATGCTGTATATCTTCTACCTTCCTGCAGGAATCACAAAATGTGCAATATACATGGAATGTTTCAGTGCAAATCCCACCCCCGAGGATTCATTTTGAAAACCAAATGGCAATATTTCTCTGCAGCAATTTTTGTCTTCACTCCCTCCTATCAACCAGTTTCACTCTCCCTGGAATCCTTCATTATTTTTTTACATAATGAAGATGAAGAATGAATTGGAGAAGAGTCACACCATTGTTCTTGGTGTTTTAGCAGTTGTATGGCCTTAGGTATTGTGTAGGGGGTATCTTGTCATAGCACCAAAAGTTGGAATGCTCTAAGGGAGCATACAAACATAAAATTCAAATAGTCAACCATCAGCATGTTTCTTGGCAGGGTTGCCAAATTTTTAGGCAAATCATAATGCCGCTTACACAGGACTGAACTTTTAAACGGACTAGGTCCGACGGTCTTCCCGACGGACTTTCGGTGGAGTTCCGACGGACTTTCCGAACGAACGTACTTGGCCACACACAAGCACCCCAAAGTCCGATGGATTTGAATGTGATGACGTACGACTGGACTATAATAAGGAAGTTCATAGCCAGTAGGCAATAGCTGCCCTAGCGTTGGTTTTCGTCTGTGGGACTAGCATAAAGACCGGACTCGAGTCCGTCGGAAATCATTGAAACATGTTTTATTTCTAGGTCCGTCAGACTTTTGGGAAGAAAAAGTCCACTGGAGCCCATACACGATCGTAATATCCGACGGATTCATTCCGTCGGACCTAGTCGGTCGAAAAGTCTGGTCGTGTCTACGCGGCATAAGAGGTTGAGTGAGGCTGTCCATAAAGTATCAACTGTTTTTTTTTCTGGGTATAGGCCAATCACAGAGATTATATAGCTGAAGCAATTTTAAATATCTATATTTTGCTTTCCAAATGGTGGGGTGTTCTTTGATGGTCATGTTTCATGGGAATGTTGGCCAATGCCAACCTTCCCATGAAGTGCTCTTTTCACGTACCATGGTAAAGTATTCAAATAGTATTACTCAGATGTTGCATACACAGAATTATTATTTTTTTGCAACTAGACAATATCAATGATCATGTCCTAGAAAACACTTTTAAAACATCTGGAAAATTTGGCAAAGATGAACAAAAATGGGATAGTAGCAAGCTTGTTTTCTGGCAAATAGAACTATAGCACCCCTAAAGTTTCAGTTTCTGTATTATAATGATGGCTGTATATTTTGTGGCTTATAAGCACATACATTTCTGTCTAGAGGTTGTGGATCCTTGGGGCCCTTAGAATTCAAGGGCCCTCTGGTGCACAGAAGTCATATTGGCTGTTGTGCTAATTGGTGTCTTTGAAGCCCTTATCTACTGCATAGGAGTGACATGCAATGTTCACAGCCTATGTATTCGGAATATCGATAAGATGTTTAGATATGTCTAGTGCAATGATCTCCAGATGAAGACTTAAAATATCTAGATGTTTGTGCTTTAAGTTGGTTAATGTCTAACAACTTTATTAAAGCGCAAGTGAATCTACGGCGTGCTGGAAACAGACTAATGTGCTTAATTCTAGTTTCTGCAGTTAGCTAAAAGCACCGGTGTACCTTCAACAAGGCACCAAGTTGTTGGAAAAGTGCATGGGCTATGTCCTGGAAAAGGCAACAAGACAGTTGCCACAGGGCCCCAAACATGAAAGGTCTCAGTAAGCACATTTCTATAGTCACTGATCAGAGGTATAAAAGGGTGCAAGCTCCATACTTATATAACCCTGCAATTGAAGGCTTATAGACAACTGTCTGGCAGTATATATTTTGGACACCAGAGGCTGGCCCTAAGTTTCCCATGCATAATCAGACTGCATTATATATTTGTAGATACTAAAATATGGTATTATTATTTAAAAGTGTCAGAGGTCAACCTTATATACTACTGACACCAGAATCTGGCAACATACAATGCAATAAATATCATATTTAGACCTTGCATTCACAATTGCCTTAGGCCATAAATATTACGTAGACAGCCATTGGTACTACAATTCTCTGCATGCTCTGCCAAAAAAAGTCACATAATGTTTTATACAAAATAGCTAAAAATTAGACTAATGCTAAAGTCTCTCCAACATAAGACCCGTCAAGATTTTTCTCTGAATATCCCAGAACCTTCTAATTAAGATCAGCTGACATTGCGCCAAATCCATCCCACCACCCAAGAGTTCACTGACCAAGTTCTGCTGATTTTAATTAGAAAGGAGTAAAAAAGGTCACACACAGTGTTTTATACCCAATGGAGGGTCATATTGGAGGGTGCGAAATCCTTGTGGTAAGCGTACTTAGAATGGCAGAAGTTCCGGAACAGAGTATTTTCCACCTTATGGAGGGTCACGTTGAATGGGTCTTATATCCTGGTGGTAAGTGTAATCAGAAAGGTACAGAGAAGGTCAGGAACTATTTTCTACCTTATGGAGGGTCATGTTGAAGGGTCTTAAATCCTGGAGGTAAGTATATTCAGAAAGGTACAGAGAAGGTCAGGAATGAATGATTTTCTGCCTTATGGAGGGTCATGTTGAAGGGTCTTATATCCCAGAGGTGTGTGTAATAAGAAAGGTTAAGAGACGATCAGGAACGGACTATTTTCTACCTTATGGATCGTCATGCTGAAAGGTGTTATATCCTGGAAGTATGTTCAGAAAGGTATAGATAAGTTCATAAGTTCAGGAATGGACTGTATTCTACCTTATGGAGGGTCATGTTGAAGGGTCTTATATCCTGGTGGTAAGTGTAATCAGAAAGTTATAGAAAAGGTCAGGAACTGACTATTTTCTACCTTATGGAAGATCACCTTGAATGGTTTAATATCCTGAAGGTAAGTATAATCATACAGGTTAAGAGAAGGCCAGGAACTGACTATTTTCTACCTTATGGAGGGTCATCTTGGAGGGTCTTATATCCTGGAGGTAAGTATATTCGGAAAGGTTAATAGAAGACTAGGAACGGACTATTTTCTACCTTATGAAGGGTCATGTTGAAAGAAGGTCCTATATCCTGAAGGTAAGTATATTCAGAAAGTTACAGATAAGGTGAGGAATGGACTATTTTCTACCTTATGGAGGGTCATGTTGAAAGGTCTTATATCCTGGAGGTAAGTATATTTAGAAAGTTACAGAGAGGGTCAGGAACGGACTGTTTTCTACATTATGGAGGGTCATCTTAAGGGGTCTTATATCCCGGAGGTACGCATAATCAGAGAGGTTAAGAGAAGGTCAGGAGCAGAATATCTACTACGTTACAGAAGGTCATGTTAGAGAGTGTGCTATCCCATTGGTGAGTGTAATCAGAAAAGTAGAGAGAAGGCCAGGACCTAAACATTTTTTACCTTATGCTGGCTCACACCGGACAGACTGGGAATTTACAGGAAAAACTGCTGCCAACCACCACGGTGGGAATAATACGGGACCATCCACTAGGATAGCTTTAATTTTGTCCAATATTCTGTTCACTTTAAAAGTGCCAGTCCTTCTTCTGAGTTGGGTTCAACTGGAAATGCAGTATGACTAAAACGTAATGTGCGCCGGTCTAAAACCTCAAGCACATTTTTCAGATACAGGTATCTACACTGTCTTCCATGAACTCCTAATGAGGATATAACCTTATAATATCAGAGAGTATCTACCTGCACTGAACATGTGCACACAGTCCTTTAAGGTTCTTTTATATCCCCAACCACTCAGTTCCAGCCTAGTTTCCAAGAACACAGAGACTGCATGGAGATGTGATCCACCAAAAAGACAAAAAAGCTTAGCTGCACAGATTGTCTGGATCATTAAGTAATTGACTTTTGGATAGCATAGAATGAGGTTAAGAAATGCATAAAGATGGAGTTTTCCCTTAAGTCGGTATTAGCTCACCATCTAGTTTGTCCACTTAGCTCAGATAGAGTTGAATAACACCAATAATGGCAAAGATTTTTGCTCATCTATTTAATGCATGTAAAACATGTTGAACTGGTATGTGGTGTAGACCCTTTCCTTGCCTCCATACATCCTGCATTGTTTGGGTGCTGTAGTCCAAAGCAGCCAACAGCAGTCTGGCTTTTATCAGGCACCATCTAGTCAGGGTCATCCAATATGGAATTTTTTGGTGCTAAATGGACAAGGTTTTTGAAATCTTACGACCCATCCCAACACAAATGGTTAAAAAGCCAAAGTTAAAAAAAAAGTATCCTCTTTAGAAACTTGTTCCAGAACTGCAGTTTCTTCACAAATGTACTCAACGTCATTCATCTTTATCGCCGCAGGGAACAGAATTTCCAGTTAGAAAATTGGCTCAGAGTTTCAATGCTGCAAACCAAATAGGTCCCATGAATATTCTCTACCTGTGGCCCTCAAACAGTTTTTGAATCTTAACTCCTATCATGCACTGCTCTGTACTAACGCCCTGGTCCTGCTATAGTGGAATATTCTGAGGAACGCGCCTGCAAGTTATAATCCTCGCACGCACTACACACAAACATTTTATTGGCGCAACTAAAATCCCAGAGAGCATCGTGGGTAAACGTGAGGACAAAAGCCACTGAGGTAAGATCTAACGGCTTTTTGCACTGTATATTCATACTATATATACACACTGTATACACTTTTTTTTTTTCCAGTGACAGCAAAATAAAAACAAAAAAGAAAACAGCCTTTTCATGGTTTAAGTTCAAGCATAATTCACATTATCCTACATAAATGTCACTACTATATATAGGTATGTATAGATATATTTATAACGGCTAGGCCTCGGGCCTAAACAAGGTTAATGACATGACTAACATTTCGGAGTAATTATGTACAAAGTTACATATTGCTCATAGTAAATGGAGCAGCTGAACCCCTTATAGGGGAAAAGCTCTGGAGTACAGCATAATCGTAAACCACAGGAAATATCCACATCCCGTTAGGAGGCCATATTTGAGCTCCATCAGAGAACAAGATGGTGACCACTGAACATATTGGGATGAAAGTGAGATCTTCAGCCTGATTCCTTTCAAAAAAGATCCACATCTTGAGTCTGCTAGATGAAAGCTTTCAGCAAATGGAGCCAAAAAAAAAACCATCCTCGGGTACAGCCCAGAACTGTAAAATGGAGTTCCACCTTTCACACCTGTTTGATTTAGGAACGCCTGAGATGGAACCAGGAGACATGGAGGCCTAAAACAGAAACAGGACTGGAGATACCCAACCGGGAGTGCAGTTTTAAGGCAATCTGAAGGACACATGAATATGAGAATTTTTCATAGAGAAGGGTTGAGATGAACGGCACATATACAATGCAGACACAGTGGAATGAGATCCTGTTTTAGATGTACGACAATAGAGATCTTTTACCAGGGACATCAACTTATGAGAGGTGATCAAGAGAAGCCTCTAGGACAAGTGAATGAGTTTGATGGGTATAAATTCCACAGAGTGTCCTTCCTTAACACACATACTGGACTTTGTCACAATGGATTCCCACCAAGGCCCAGTAGAGATGGTCACATGGTCCCTGACTTTTCAGAAGAATTGTTGGGAAAGATTTTTTCCGTAGGGGTAAGGGCTGGACTTCCCATCCCAGAACTACTACTGCTGCTAGATCGGTGCTGGACCATCGGCCGGGCCGGCCTTACCGGTGGGGGTCTGAGCTGGGCTCCAGCCAGGCGAGCAGACAACGCTGGCTTGAAAGTGGTCAGCATTTCGGTATTAGAAGAGTTGCTCCTCCGCATGGCAGCATCGGGATCCCGTATCATGATGGTGTGCAGGGGACTTACTGGCTCAGAATTTGGGGTTCCAAGGGTAGGGTTCTTCATAGGTTCTAGAGTGTCTAGGACAACATCTGGTGCTTGTTTAGCGGTATTCTGACGTTCCAGTTCACGTAGCTCATTGAGGGCTGTGCTCATTGTCTTCTCAATGTCCTACAATGGAGACAAAAGTCACAAAATAACAATGAGATTTTTGTAGGTTTTTTGTTAAAGCATAATTTGCAGTATAATACATAAACTTAACTACAATATACTGTATGAGTATGTAAAGTAACCTACCAACTCTACCAAAAACGTATTATTGTTTTGTTTATCAGAGTAGGGAACGGTTAGAATCTGTTTCAGAATTGTATTATAGTCTGAGAAGTCTCCCCTCACTTTCTGTTCTGTTGACTCTAGGTCACAACATGAGACCACATATACCAAGTTAGGATGCAGTAAAAAAAAAAAAAAAAAAAGAAAGAAAAATCGACAAAATTTGACAAAGGATTTTGTCTACTTTGGGGTTAAACTGCTGCATACAGGAGCATTTGGACACTGGCAACAAAAAAATCCATAGGCCAGCCCAGAATAACCCCTTCTCTATCCAGCATGCTTCAGTTTGTTGATTGTAGTACCAAAAGCATAAGTATAAAGACACAGGGAAGGGACCGGTGTCTCCCAATAGACTTCAAGCAAAGAATTTTACGGTAAGTACAAAAATCCTATTTTCTTTCCGAACCATTGATGGATACAGGAATTCAGATACCTTTGGGATGTCCAAAAGTTTCCCAACTAAGATGTGGGCAAACAGCAAAAGCCTCAGTAACAGGCCCACAAAACAGAACTAAATACTACCAGAAGCCCTTGAGCTGCCAGAAGGACCAACATCCAGAGCTGAAACCAGATGAGGTCACGTCCACTACTAGAAAAGAGGATCCGTCACCACAACCAGAAGAAGGACATCTGTTTCTCTAGCCAGGGTAGACAGGATCACCACCAAGCTGTCCCCTAGTGGATAGAAGAACCTGTCAACATGACCAGAGAGAGGACATGGAGAATCGACTTGATGCTCAGACCAGGAAAGAAATGTTCATCACCAAGTGGTCCCCTACTAGATAGGAGAACCTATCAAAAGGACCAGAGGGAGAAAATGGGGAATAAACCTGATGCTCGGACCATGTTAGACAAGGGTGGCACCAAGTAGTCCCCCTACTAGATGGGAGAACCTGTCAACATGTCGAGAGGGAGGACATGGAGAATCAACTTGATGCTCAGACTAAGACTACAAAGTGGTCCCCTACTAGACAGGAGAGCCTAACAACATGACCAGAGGAAGGACATGGGAAATCAACTTTATGCTCAGTCCAGGATAGAATGGTCACCAAGTGGTCCCCTACTAGATAGGAAAACCTAACAACATGACGAGAAGAAGGACATGGAGAATCAACCTGATGCTCTGACCAGGTTAGACAAGGTCGGCACCAAGTAGTCCCCTTCTAGATGGGAGAACCTGTCAATATAACCAGAGGGGGTACATGGAGAATCAATTATTCCATAAGACAATTGGTAACTCACAAGATGTATGAGATGTCATCGAATGTGGGATTAATAATGTGGTTCATTCGCCTGTGGGAAACACGATCTGCTCACTGGTGAAGAGGCAGCTAATGGGTCCAGGGACGCCGGTGGTTCCCAGCACTTCCAGACACTCAGCATGGCTCACAGACAGCTATTAGACTGACCTTGATGGTAGCTAACTAGTTAATCTGACACTCCAGTGCCCCGTGATCCACTAATTACCACTTTGAAAGGTTGCCAAAGTAACGCCTGATTAGTCCTGGCCACAACAGAATATATACACCTCCTCCAAAATGGCCACAATCATGATGAAGGAGCACGCATGTTCCGAATGCCCGCTCCCCCCACTCTCTCTTTAACTGGAAGTGATGTGCACCACTGTCTGTGAGCCGTCCTGAGTGTCTGGAAGCGCTGGGAACCACCGGCGTCCCTGGACCCATCAGCTGCCTCTTCCCCAGTGAGCAGATCGTCTTTCCCACAAGCAGATGAACCACATTATTAATCCCACATGCGCTGACATCTCATACATCTTGTGAGTTACCAATTGTCTTTTATGGAATAAAATGTCTTAATAATGCTACACTTAGATGGCGCTGCTCTCCTTCTGTCTTTTACAGAACCTATCAACATGACCAGAGAGAGGACATGGAGAATCAACCTAACCCTGTGACCAGGATAGAAAAGCTCAGCACTAAGCAGGAATGACTTACGGAAGACATCACCAACCTGAAATAACAAGAACCTAGAAAAAAAACAAGTGGAAAAACAACCACTTCCCATCTAGGGAAGAAAAGACCCACAATTAGATATGGTCAATGAAAACAAAAATTCACAAAATTGAATAAAAAGGCATAACAAAATGAGATTTTTCTTAGCAGTGCTGACGCAAAAGATATCCATCATCCTGGGACACTAGCAAACAAAATGAGGCATGTTGGGTAAAGAAAGGGCTATCCTGGACAGCTCACAAAATGTTTTTGTTGCTAGCGTTCAGATCTTCCTGTAGGTGGCAGTATAACAAGACTGTATCTGAATTCCTGTGTCCCTCAATGGATGAGAAAGGAAAACCTTTGTTGAGTTTTTAGGACTTTGTCCTCCTTTTCCCCTCACCTCCGGTGCTGGTGACAGGGTGTGACAGCCATCAGCAAGACAGGAAGTGAGGGCAGATCGCCTCAAAGGGGACACAGCAATATTCTTTTCAAATTTTTTGGGGAAACTTGAAAAAACTGTTAAAACAGACGTGTTGTATGTTGTTATAAAGAGACAGAAAGACAAAGAGGCCCTTAAAGGGAAAGTACACCAACTACAGGAGCAGGAAAATAAAATCATGAATGCCTGCAACTTAATAGGACACAGAATTATAAAAAGAGCTGTTTTTTAATAATAATAATAATACTCAAAAAAAAAATTGCAAATATCCCCTGTGTTACCTCAGCCAGAGCCTCCGCCTCCAGGGATTTGTGGTCTCCAAGGCTGCTGTGCCTCGTGCCTCCAGTCACAGAGCGCAGGCATATCCCATCGTTCAGTAGCTTCCGTTCGGGATAATTGATACTCCCAGCGCTTCCAAATGTCCCCAACCTGCGCTTCTCGGGGCTGTCCACTCGTCCGCGGTTCAGGGACAACTTGTGGGGGCTGCTGGGACAGGCGGCCGCGCGGGGAGGCGTGTCAATGCAAGGGGCAAGAGGGCGAGGCGGGCTATGGTTTTCACCTCCACTTCTCCGGCGTGGTATAGCAGCTCCGTCGGAACGAAGTCTAACCCTGAAGAAAAGAGAGAAATAAAAAATGAACGTCTATAAACCCAAAAATTGGACCAGGGGTCTCCAAAGTTTCTAAACAAAGGGCAAGTTTATTATTCTTCAGACTTTCTTGGGGCCTGACTGTGGCCTGTAGGAGTAGAAAATGTCCTAGTGTCGGTAACAATGCCCCATCATTGGTGTGCGTATGAGGAATAGTGCCCCATCGTTGTTGTCAGTGGGAGGAATAGTAACTCATTGTTGCTGTCAGTGGGAGGAATAGTGCCCCATCATTGGTGTCAGTGGGAGCAATAGTGCCCCATCATTGGTGTCAGTGGGAGCAATAGTGCCCCATCATTGGTGCCAGTGGGAGGAATAGTGCCCTATCATTAGTGTCAGTGGGAGGAATAGTGCCCCATTATTGGTGCCAGTGGAAGGAAAAGTGCCCCATCGTTGGTGTCAGCGGGAGGTAGAGTTCCCCATCATTGGTGTCAGTGGGAGGAATAGAGCCCCATCATTGGTGTCAGTGTGAGGAATAGTGCGCCATCATTGGTGTCAGTCTGAGGAATAGTGCCCCATCATTGGTGTCCATGGGAGGAATAGTGCCCCATATAGTGCCCCATCATTGGTGTCAGTGTGAGGAATAGTGCGCCATCATTGGTGTCAGTCTGAGGAATAGTGCCCCATCATTGGTGTCCATGGGAGGAATAGTGCCCCATCATTGGTGTCCATGGGAGGAATAGTGCCCCATCATTGGTGTCGGTGGGAGGGATAGTGCCCCATCATTGGTGTCGGTGGAGGAATAGTGCCCCATCATTAGTGTCAGTGGGGGAAAAGGCACCCCATCGTTGGTGGCATGAATTATGCCCCATTAATAATGTCAGTGGGAGGAATAGTGCCCCATCATTGGTGCCAGTGGCAGGCATAGTTCCCCATCGTTGGTGTCAGCGGGAGGTAGAGTTTCCCATTGTTGGTGTCAGTGGGAGGAATAGTGCCCCATCATTGGTGTCGGTGGGAGGAATAGTGCCCCATAACTGATGTCGGTGGGAGGAATAGTGCGCCATCATTGGTGTCAGTGGGAGGAATAGTGCGCCATCATTAGTGTCGGTGGGAGGAATAGTGCCCCATCATTAGTGTCGGTGGAAGGAATAGTGCGCCATCATTGGTGTCGGTGGGAGAAATAGTGCCCCATCATTGGTGTCGGTGGGAGGAATAGTGCCCCATCATTGGTGTCAGTGGGGGGAAAAGCGCCCCATCGTTGGTGGCATGAATTATGCCCCATTAATAATGTCAGTGGGAGGAATAGTGCCCCAAGGGCCAGATAAAGGCAAGCACAGGTTCACAGTTTGGAGACCAATGTATTAGATGGACAACTCAATGGCCAACTGAATGAGCGCCCCTGGAAGCCGGACAATGCTGCTGATAATTGTGAGGCAGTGGCTTAGCTTTGTCGAGGAAGTGATGTTACTGGAAGGAATTTCAGGTAAGAGATTCACAACAAAAATATTTGCTTAACAAAACCAAAAAAGTGCTACTTAAAGCCCAACTCCAACCAAAACTGCGAGGTTTTTATCTGTGGTCTGCGTTCCCACTGGAGGTATGACCCCCGAGTTCCTGTTGGATTAGGGGAACTTCTACCCCATCACACCCATCTAACTCTCCTATGAGGCTTCCCCTGTACTTCCCCTGATAGGCCCCTCTTCCTTCTGGGCCCTTGGGTCCACACACATCCGTTGTTAGTTTCCTACCTGCCCAGGACCCCGGCAAAGTTGTATTCTGGTAGGTGCTCGATGGGTGACTGGATGTCATTCTTGGAGGAGGATTTATCATCCAGGAGGGGCCCGCTGCTTGCCTCGCTGTCCGCTTTTTGGCTCAGATTATCCGAGAAGGCATCATCGCTGGAGAGAGGGGTATAGAAAGAGATTATTGGGTGCCTGGTGGAAAATTTCTGCAATTTTAAACAGAATTCTCAGAGTTATAGTGACCGTGGTCTGTATAGGTCATCTCATAGATGTTCCTCTCTGCCTAGATGGAGACCACTTTGTAAAGAAGACGGGACTAAGGGCTGGTCATGAGATGAGAATGGGGAGGTTAGATGATTACAGGCAGGGGTCAATTCATTGCTCATGTGATCACGAACAAGTGGTTGGTTCTCGGTTACTTACAGATCCTGGACCACGATATACTGGTGGGGTATCAGACCGTCCACCCCATTGTGCCGGCCTTCCCACCAGTCCTCCGACGCTCGGTGGTAGAGGAGCAGCGACGCCCCTTTTTTAAAGGACAATTCTCGGGGAGTGCGACCGGAGTAGTCAAACTTGGCGATGGCTTCAATCTGCTCCACCTCTAGAAGGGTGAGACACAGAAGAATTGTAATTAGCTTTGGGGGTGACTAGAGTTATGATGGCACAATTTAGCTTTACAAAATTGGTACATAGTACACCTGAGATCTTCATGCCCCATATCCACTTACCAGTAATCTGAGCTGGAGATGCAACTCAGAGGTGGGCTCTTAATATCAGTGGTTCTAATCCACTGCGCCATGGCCCACTGCCAAGCCATGGCCTCCCCACTCCCAGGCCTCCAGCCAGCTGCAGATCCCTTAACCTCCCTCAATGCCTCCCAGCTACCATAGTGCCCCCAACCTCCCATAGTGGCCTTCTGAGACCCCATGCCCTCTGAGAGCCTCAGCCTCCAAGAGTGCCCACCAGTCTGCTGCAGAGCCACTCACTCCACAGTGCCTTCAATCTCTAAGCCCTTGTACACACGGTCGGACATTCCGAGAACAAAATCCATCGGATTTTGTCAGAAACTGGTGTTGCATACACACGGTCGGACAAAGTTGACGGAAAATCCGATCGTACGTAACGTGATGACGTTATTTCGTTACGACGGGACTACGTTCAGGCTAGTAGCCAATAGCTTTGGTCTAGGAATTTGATATGAGCATGCGTGGCACTTTGTCCGATCGGAATTCTCTACACACAATCGGACCATGTTGTCGGAAAGTTTTATAGCCCAGCTCTAAAACTTTGTCCGTCGGATATTCCGATGGAAACAGTCTGATGGAGCCCACTCACGGTCGGATTATCCGACAACACGGTCCGATCGGACATTTTCCGTCGGAATGTCCGACCGTGTGTACAAGGGCTAACAGTGTCTCTCAGCACATCCCAACCTCCCACAGTGCTCCCCTGCCCCCTCCAGGAACCTTAACCCCTCTAGGGCCACCAAGTCAGTTTCATAGTCCCCTAACCCCCTCAACAGCCCTCATCCCCATACAGTGATACCCAGCCCCATCCAGAGCCGTCCAGCATTTCAATACATGTTTTGCTTTCCTACACTATTCTTTCGTAAGTACAGTGCCTTGAAAAAGTATTCATAACCCTTGAAATGTTCCACATTTCGTCTTGTTACAACCAAAGACGTAAATGTATTTTATTGGGATTTTATGTGATAGACCAACACAAAGTGGCTCATAATTGTCAAGTGGAAGGAAATTGATAAATGGTCAATACTTTTGTAGAACCCCCTTTCTCTGCAATTACAGCTGCGAGTCTTTTTGGGGGTGTCTCTACCAGCTTTGCACATCTAAAAAGGGACATTTCTTCCCATTCTTCTTTGCAAAATATCTCAAGCTCTGTCAGATTGGATGGAGAACGTCTGTGAACAGCAATTTTCAAGTCTTGCCACAGATTCTCAATTGGATTTAGGTCTGGACTGTGACTGGGCCATTCTAAGACATGAATATGCTTTGATCTAAACCATTCCATTGTAGCTCTGGCTGGATGTTTCAGGTCGTTGTCCTGCTGGAAGGTGAACCTCCGCCCCGGTCTCAAGTCTTTTGCAGACTCTAAAAAATTGCAGACTCTTTTAAGATTGCCCTGTATTTGTCTCCATCCATCTTTCCATCAACTCTGACCAGCTTCCCCGTCCCTGCTGAAGAAAAGCATCCCCACCACATGATGCTGCCACCACCATGTCTCACGGTGGGGATGGTGTGTTCAGGGTGATGTGCAGTGTTAGTTTTCCACCACACATAGCATTTTGCTTTTAGGCTAAAAGTTGAATTTTGGTCTCATCTGACCAGATCACCTTCTTCCACATGTTTGCTGTGTCCCCCACATGGCTTCTCACAAACTACAAACAGGACTTCTTATGACTTTCTTTCTCCAATGTCTTTCTTCTTGTCACTCTTCCATAAAGGGCAGATTTGTGGAGAGACGACTAATAGTTGTCCTGTGGACAGATTCTCCCCCCTGAGCTGTGGATCTCTGCAGCTCCTCCAGAGTTACCATGGGCCTCTTGGCTCTTCTCTGATGAATGCTCTCCTTGCCCGGCCGGTCAGTTTAGATGGACGGCCTTGTCTTGGTAGGTTTGAAGTTGTGCCATACTCTTTCCATTTTCGGATGATGGATTGAACAGAGCTCCGTGAGATGTTCAAAGCTTGGGATAGTCTTTTATAACCTAACCCTGCTTTATACTTCTCCACAACTTTATCCCTGACCTGTCTGGTGTGTTCCTTGGCCTTCATGATGCTGTATGTTAACTAAGGTTCTCTAACAAACGCCTGAGGGCTTCACAGAACAGCTGTATATATATACTGAGATTAACTTACGCACAGATGGACTCTATTTACTAATTAGGTGACTTCTGAAGGCAATTGGTTCCACTAGACTTTAATTAGGGGTATCAGAATAAAGGAGGGCTGAGTACAAATGCCCCCCCATACTTTTCAGATTTTTATTTGTAAAAAAAAATATGAAAACCATTTATCATTTTCCTTCCACTTCACAATTATGTGCCACTTTGTGTTGGTCTATCACATAAAATCCCAATAAAATACATTTACGTCTTTGGTTGTAACATGACAAAATGTGGGAAATTTCAAGCGGTATGAATACTTTTTCAAGGCACTGTATAACTTTAATAAAAAAAAGGATAGGAAAACTAAAACATCCCCCTATATCATTTCTAGCTTAGGCCACCTTGAGCAAGGGCAGATGATTCATGTAGCATTTTCTATTGGAATCCATCTGCCCTTAGCTCAGGCTTGCAAGCAGGAGGATGTGCCTAGCTGCTCCCATGAAGACGCCTGGGATGTATGACATCATTTTGACTTAAGCCAGACACCAGGAAGCAACTGAAGAAATACAAAAAAAAAACGCTCCTATCCATTGAAATCAATGGGGCAGCGCAGCTATACTGCCGGCAAAGCGGCGCAGACCGCCGTTAAAACAACGGTAAAGCCTTAGTGTGAAAGGGGCCAGTGTGAAAGGGGCCTTATGATTCTATTTATTATTCCACATGTTTTAAATAAACCCCTTCGCATAGGTCTATTCAAAATCCTATATGTGATCAGTCAGGTCAGTCTGCCCACTTACCTTCATCACTTGTGTGAGGCTCAGTACCGTTATCATGGTCCCCTTCTTCAATGGCGCCTGGCTCGCTGTGCGGGCTGTCACTGTAATAGAAATTTTAAATGTAATTAATAATTTGGCAAAGAGTTAAAGGGGACCCTGTACTAGAATGCAGAGTCTGCTTATTCAGTAGTGGACCCCTCCCCCCACCATTTCTTATTGCCAAAGCCCCCCCTTAACAGAAAACCCACAGGAAAAAAAAAAAAAAAAAAGATTGACTGTTTAGGCACAAGGGAGACTGAAGAAGCATCTTTCCTTGAGGTGACAATTTTTTGCAGTTTACAATTCAAGATTGAAAGATTTTAACATTATATATGGGGGGTGTGGCCAATCGAAGGGTGAATATTTTTCCATCCTTGATCAATATTAATAATGTGATTCATTAAATTCAATTTTTCATTTAAAAAAATGTATTAAATATAATTTATAATGAATTTAAATCATTTAAATTAATTAAATAAAATACAAAAGCTAAAAATTAAATAAATCTAATTTTAATAAATGTAAAAAAATAACAAATTCAATGTAAAGTTTACATTTAAATTCAAATAAAGAATTAAATTGATTAATTCAATAATTAAAATGATTAAATTAATTGAATTTAAATAAATTTAATTGAAATTGTAATTAATTAATTTTAATTTTATATTTATTTAATTAATTACAAATGTAAAAAAAATTTTAATTAGTTAATTCATTCATTCATTCATTAAATTGTTTTAAAAAATTAATATGATATTAAGCTTAATTTTTGCTGCTTGATGCAGCCCAGGGGGTCAGTTAGTACCAGTACTCCACATCCACAGTCATGCACTTCTCGTAGACGGGCCCCTCCAGTTCCCGGTGGCTGGGGAAGATGGATTCGTGGTTGACGATGATGCTTTTGATGACCTCGTTGACGTGCGCTTGGCAGGACACTGGGTCTTGACCGTCCGGGATGGGCATCAGCGTCGGTCCGAAGCAAATGGCCAAGTTGTAGGGGTCCATCATGTTCTCATCGCTGTACTGGGACAAGCTGAAACAGAACACAGGCCATCAATCCTACTGGGCCCGACAACAATAGGCTCTGACTGGGAGAAACTGCTCTGCAGCTGCAGAAAGATACACAAATGTATTATCAGTGAAATTTTTTATATTTCTATATTCTCCCCGGGGGGGTGGGGGCTAAAAAAGCACTTTATCAACTGTTGGGGCAGATGGCAGGGCAGCCATCTTTGGGGACGCTTATTAGAATATCATACAAAAGACAATTTTGTACGGGATCCAATTAACCTAACAGTGTGTCTGGAGTGTGGAAGGAAACCGGAGTAGAGGAAACCCAGGCAAAGACAAGGAGAACGTGCAAACTCCATGCAGATAGTGTCCTGAATGGGACTCCAAAGTGAAGACCCCGCATAAATTAAAAAATACTAGAAGCAGGGCTGCCTAAATCGTGTCTTTATCTGCCCAGAATCCCCTGTACAGGTAATCAGGCCAGGAGTGGGAGGGTCTGCACTGCCTTCCCAATAGGCTATAATGCACCCCACAGTACTATCCTTCTAACATGCTTCAGGTACTGGGAGGCTGCAGGAAGAGTTATTCAGGTGGTTCATGGGGGTAATATGGCTCACTGGGACTCTTCGTAGTGTAAAAGCGCTCTTCCATAATTAGGCTTTTATAATAGTGCAGCCTGACTTCTTAAGGGTTGCTGTGTGTGCTGATATTTGATTGTATTCTCTCCCTGTCAGAGCAGACACATCATCTCTGTCTCCTGCCTGAGCTCATCATCCATATTTCCATTATTAGGTTTTTATTAGCGGCGGCCCATCCATTAGGGGTGCACGGGCACTGCCCCCCAAGCCATGCGTCCGGCCCCCCTGATCTACATACATGGTGCCGGACGCATGGATTCCAATGGTGGGGGGGTTTGAAGCACGGGATTAGAGCCAGAGTTGTATGACAATAGAGAATACTCGCTATCACCACACTGATCCTCCTCCCGGCCATCAGGAAGCGGGTCTTGAGACCCGTCACCCAATTGGCTGAAAAGACAGGTGATTTTATTGGACGCCTTGGAGGGGGAGGGAGGAGCCGCAAGGTGAAAGCCGCCGTGATGCTGAGAGAACTCAGGAGCCGCGGCCCGCCACCCATAGGAGCCCGCAACCCACCTATAGGAGCCCGAAACCCACCCATAGGAGCCTGCAACCCAGACGCTGCCCGTAGGAGCCCGCAACCCATCCATAACTGCATGCCACCTGGCCGCTGTCTGCCACCCATAGGAGCCCGCAACCCACCCATAGGAGCTCACATAGCAGCACGCAACCTGGCTGCTGCCCGGCACCCATAGAAGCCCGCAACCCGCCCACAGGAGCCCACTGCCCATAGTAGCCCGCAACCTTGGCCGCTGCCCACCACCCGTAGAAGCCCGAAACCCACCCATAGGGGCCCGCAACCCGGCGGCCGCTGTCCGCGGCCCATAGGAGCCCGCAACCCACCCATAGGAACCCGTAACACGCCCATAAAAGCCCACAATCCAGCCGATGCCACCCACCATAGGGGCCGGCAACCCGCCCATAGGAGCCTGCAACCCAGACGCCGCCTGCCACCCATAGGAGCCCGCAACCCCTCCATAGCAGCATGCAACCTGGTCGCCACCTGCCACACATAGGAGCCCTCTACCCACTGCCCATAGAAGTCCGCAACCTGCCCGTAGGAGCCGCAACCTGGCCGCTGCTGGGCCGCCCGTAGGAGCCCGAAACCCACTTGCAAGTAGGAATTAAAGTGGTATTAATCCTAATAGCAATCATTTATTCTATTGTAGCCTGCCAATTTTTATATGTGATGGCTGCATTTGTTTTCAATTTAGGCTCTCTTTTATTTTCACCTGGTGATCCTGCCAGTGAGTCTGTTGTTTTTAGAAAGAATAAGCTCTTGCAGATGTAGCAATTACAGGGATGAGACAAACCATTTACCACGCCAAGAGGGGTGCTTAAAATAATCAGCTTTTATTTATTCATGTAAAACCTTTATCTCAAAAAAGGAAAATAAAAAATGGTAACTATAGGTGCCTAGTGTGAACTGGAGATTGGCTTCAATTTTACTGTTTTTAAATCAGCTAGTATATCTAACAGATGATAATACTGCTGTCCAAAGATGCCCCCCCGTGCTCCTTCATCCAGAGTGGGGCCACTCTAATACAGGGGGTGTGCAACTGGCTGGATCACCAGGTGAAAACAGAGGGGAAAAAAGACAAAAAAGAAAAGGAATGCAGCCACCACATCTAATGTTTGGTAAGTTGCAATATATATTACGTTTTTAGTTTTGGGTTTAATACCTCTTAAAAAAAAAATCTATTATCCACGAGAGGTAAGGCTGCAGTATTTACAAAGAGTAAAAAATGGAGATTCAGATCAAATTACAGGCGGCCATTTGAAACGGATAATCTTTAAACTTATCTTTAAATATAGTAATATATAAAATCTAAATCAGTGCTGCACAGTAGGGATGTCTGCAATAATTATAAGTTCCAGCTGGAACCTGAAGCTCCTCAATGAAGAAATCAGCTCGGGAAGAAGTATTCTGGATATACTTATCTCCACCACTAGATGGCAGACTAGACCGATTGATAACAGCGCTCCGATGGTCTCTTGCTAGCGTCACATAACAAATACCAACACACATAATCATACAGAATAAATTATTAACAGCTCTTAAATACATACATTATTCATTCTACGTGGGTGGCTTACAGCGGCCTCAATCCATTAATGCGTTCCTATTATAATGTATAATAAGTGTAGAATATCTGCATCACCATTTAAGGGGCCAGTATATTTTCACAGATTTTTATTTTTTATTTTATTAGGGTTGCATCGATACCTTTTTTTTTTTTTTTTTTAATCGATACTTTCGGTCAAGTACTCGCTCACACCGATACTTTGCGGTGCGATTCGCACCAAATACAAAATAATTTGGTGCAAATCGCACTGCAAAGCATCGCATGCTATTTAAATAGGAATGCGGTGCGATTCTTATCCGATTGGCATGCGATTTCCCCCCATTGAATAGAAAGAGAAGCGCCATCTAGTGTGCAGTCACATTAAAGTGATTGTAAAATCTCGTTTTTTTTTTTTTAATATATAAAAATAACAAACATGTCATACTTACCTGCTCTGTGTAATGGTTTTGCACAGAGCAGTCCAGATCCTCCTCTTCTTGGGTCCCTGGCTGGAGCTCCTGGCCCCTTCCTCCTTTCGAATGCCCCTCCTACAGCAAGAAGCTTGCTACGGGGGCACTGGAGCCGAGTGGCAGCTCCGTCTATCCATGCAGACACGGAGCCCCGTGTTCGGCCCTGCCCCCTCTCTCCTGATTGGCTGAGTTTGATTGAGAGCAGCGGGAGGCAATGGTGCCGAGTCTCAGCCAATCAGGGGGGAGAGTCCCGGATGGCCGATTCACTCACGGACATCGCTGGAGAGAGAGGGGGCTCAGGTAAGTATTGGGGGGGGGGGGTGGGGGCTTTTTTATCTTAATGCATAGAATGCATTGAGATAAAAGAAAATGTTCTAACTTTACAATCACTTTAAGTACATATCTGGTCAAATGAAAAATCTGCATAGGTGTCCCGGTCCCGCCGATGATAGCAAATCATGGCCGCTGAAGGCGCTCAAAGGGCTGGAGAAGTTCCGGGACCTCTTTGGGTATAGGGCGGAAGTGATGTCATCTTAGGGGCGGACCATCTATTCATCTCCTCCAACCCAGTGATCAACTCCAGCGGCCGTGATTTGCCATCATCGGCGGGACTGGGACACCTATGCATGTTTTGCATTTGAACTGTACTTAATGTGAATGCTAACTTTTTAAAATAAACTGCCCACTAGATGGCGCTGCTTTTCCCTTTCTATACACACACACACACAGGAGCGGGTGGGGGAAATCGAACGCAATTCTTTGCAGTGTGATTTGCGCCCAGTAATTTTTCATCAATTTTGCACCCTAAAGTATCAGCTTTTAATTTAAATAATTGATGGTGGGGGAGGGGGAGGGACCAGAGAAGGCAAAATACAAGCAGATTAAACAGCTTCAAAGCGTTGCTAGTGAGGGCTTACTGGTTGAGGAAGGCGAACAGATATCTCATGACCACCAGGACGGCCCGGGGTAAAGTGATGAGGATCTGTCGGATGTGGTGAACCCTCTCCGCGGGGTTCTCTATCTCTGGAATAAAAAAAAAAAAAAACAATCATTTATACTGAATCTGCATAAATGTAAAAAAAAAAAACATCTGTGCAAGCTGAATGAAATTTCGTTGGAATTTTTTCGACATCTTAATTTCTGTATCATCAGCTCCGTGAAGTGGCCAAAATGTGGTATCGTATTCTGAACTACTGCAATGAGAAAATACAGTATATCGCATTTTGGCCACTAGATGGCAGTGATGATACAAGAATTACTCTATTAGAAAAAATAAGGGAAGATTTTGTTCCGCTTGCACAAAAAAAAAAATTCAGGTTTACATTCACTTTAAAGGAAGGAGATGGGATGGCATATCCCATCTCCTTCCTTTAAAGTGAATGTAAACCTGAATTTTTTTTTTTTCTTTCATTAAGGCTTGCACCTTGTACATTATAGGATTTCATGTCATCTGTGCCCAGTCTTGCCATGAAGAGTTAATCCAGCTCTGAGCAGTCCTCTTATCTTTTTTCAATAAGTTAAAAACTGACACATAGAGAAATAGGAGTCAGTTCTTCCCCCTTGCTGTGAGTGACGGGTGATTTACATATCTCATGCACCAGCCTGAGAGAGACATTCTGTGTACTTCAGATCACCTCCTCCTTTCTTCTCCAGCTCTCCCAGGATTGGCAGCTCCACACTTCAGCATGATCGGACATGCTGAAGTCATATGGTGACTTTTCTGGGTTTTGACTGGATGTTAGTGATCACAGCAGAAGTTCAGTGTAAGAAATACACAGGAGAAAATGCATGTTGGCAAGGGGAGTGTAGAGGTGGGCGGGGCATCTACTGACATCACAAGCTCCACCCACCGAGCTCCGGACAACAGACCGGCCCACAGAATCTGCAGTTTTTAGGGTCTCATAACAGACGGAGGGGAGACGTGACAGGTAAGGACACATGCAGGAGGCATGTATATCCTTATAGAAAACCCCTATGGCAGTAGTTCAGAAAGGACGAGAGCGGGTTTACATCCACTTTAAAGACCAGGCCTATTTTTCAAACTTGTTGTTTACAAATTAAAATCTGCTTTTGATTTTTTTTTGCTAGAAAATTACTTAGAACCCCCAAACATTATTATAAGCAAAAATATACATGATCACAGCAAACATCATCATATACATGCTCAGAATACATGGTAGCAATACCATTGCTTTAGTGATATCATTATTTTTACAAGATACTAAATTATATACTGTTTATGTTTGTATGTTATCCCTGATGAAGGGGAGGCAGTTCACCCGAAATGTGTTGGCTCGATCTGTACGTTTTTATACTTTCAATTTATACCTTTTCGTTTTCTACTTTTCTCTTATCAAGATAGTAAAAAAATGGAAAATTTATATCAAATACTTACCGTAATTTTCCTTTCCTGATGGGCTCCATGGCAGCATACGTGTGGGTTAGCCCCGCCTCCATAATTACCCAATAGGACCTCTACTCCCATAAATCTTTGCTCCAAGCTGCTATCCGTGTTCCGTAACTAGCCTACTCCAACATTTGGGAGGGAACTCCTGCTGCCATGGAGCCCATCAGGAAAGGAAAATTACGGTAAGTATTTGATATAAATTTTCCATTTTCCTGACAGGCTCCATGGCAGCATACGTGTGTGAAATAACTCGCCAAACACACCCGGGTGGGCTAAAAATGTTGAGCAAAGAAACTAGAATTTTATTTTTCATTGTCCACTGACAATACTTGTAAACCAAAATTAACAGAAGAAAGCGCAGCTGGCTCTACACAATAATGGGAAACAAAGGTATTAATTGAAGACCAGGAAGCTGCTCTACAGATAACTTCTGGTGCGACATGTCGAACTGCTGCCCAAGAGGTCGAGATGCCCCGAGTTGAATGAGCCGTCACTGCCTCAGGAGGAACCATGCCCTTTGCCTTGTATGCCCTTTGAATCGTTTGGACCACCCAAGATGAGATTGATCTTACTGATGCTCGCATCCCTTTATTTTTGCCATGAAGAAGGACAAAAAGAAAGTCTGTTCGTCTGAACGAAGCTGTAGCGTCCAGATATTGTTTCAAGGTGCGACCAACATCCAGGGGATGAATCTCTTGGTTGTCTGACATTCTAAACGTAGGTAGCACGATCTCCTGATTTTCGTGAAATACTGATGTGACTTTTGGATTTGATCCAAGCATAGGGATCAGGACCACTCTGTCCGGAAAGAAAGTTAGAAATGGTTCAACTGACCCAAGATTCCTAATTTCCGACACCCTTTTGGCTGAAGTTATTGCCACCAGAAACACCGTCTTGATAGTGAGATCTCCTAAAGACAGGGGAGCATCCAAACCTTTCCCAAGATCAGAAAGAAAGTCCAATACTAACGGAAGGTCCCATTTGGGAAACCTGGGTCTCTTTTGAGGCCTAAGCCTGATGGCTCCTTTAAAGAATTGTTGAATTAAGGTGTGATTCGCCCACGAAACTCCTGTAAAGGCTGAAATGGCTGAAACTTGTACTCTAAGAGAGCTAACTGCCAGAGACAAGTCTAACCCTGACTGAAGGAAAGACAAGATATCTTGAACTGCTGGAGAATTATATGAATTTGACCTAGAAGACATGTGGCCCATAAACCTGGCCCATATACGTTCGTACACTTTATTGGTACTCTTCCGTCTGGCACTAAGAAGGGTTGGAATCGCTTCTTCTGGGCAACCTAGAGCTTCTAGCCTTCCCCTCTCAAGAACCATGCCCTGAGGTGTAGACAGGATGGGCACGGGTGTAACAGCGTGCCTTGAGACAGTAGATCTGGCCTGAGAGGCAGGGGAACTGGGTCCTGATAGCTGAGGAGCAACAGCAGAGGAAACCAAGGCCTGTTGGGCCAGAATGGTATTATCGCAATGATTTCCACCTTCTCCCCTCTGAGCCTCCGAAGGAACTGTAGGATTACAGGAACTGGAGGGAAGGCATAGGCTCTCTGGAACTTCCAACAATCCGTGAGAGCATCTATCCCGAACGCCTGAGGATCCCTGAACCTTGCGATTGTACGGCGAAGCGAACAGATCGACCTCTGGAGATACTCCCAGAGTCAGAAGCCACTCGAAGACATCCCTGTGAAGGGACCACTCGTTGTTGTCTATTTTGACCCTTGACAGAAAATCTGCTTGAACATTCTGGACTCCTGGGATGTATACAGCAGAAATGTTGACCACATTCTTCTGAGCCCAGTTCATTATCGGTTCTACTTCTCGTAATAGAGACCAACTGAGAGTCCCTCCTTGTTTCTTTATATAGGCCACTGCAGTTGTGTTGTCCAGTCTTAACATTACTGACGACCCTGCCACCAGATGGCGAAATGCTATGAGTGCTCGAAAGGCTGCTCTCAACTCCAGGATGTTGGAGACCACATACCGCGACGGGAACGACCACCTTCCTTGAGCTACTTCCGTAAGGCAATGGGCGCCCCAACCTTTGTTGCTGGCATCTGAGGTTACTATTATCCAGGAAATGGGGACTATCGAATGATGGTTGCGTAGATTCTTTCCTTGAAGCCACCAGAGGAGAGACATCCTCATCGCTGGTGTAAGGCGTATGCGCTGTGTTTGATTGGCCGAGTCCCACTGTTGCAGAAACCCTTTCTGGAAGGGACGAGTGTGCCACTGGGCCCACTTCACCATAGGGATGGTGGCCGTCATTGTGCCGATCACTTTCAAGCATTGTAGAGCCGAAAGATGAGATGATTCCCAAGCCTTGTGAATCCTGTCCCGGATCACACTGATTTTTTCCTCCGGCAGGGAGATAGTGCCTTTTAATGTGTCGAACTGAGCCCCTAGAAACACGATCACTTGAGTTGGAACCAGATGGGTCTTCTCTAGGTTCAGGAGCCAACCAAACGTCTGCAGAGTGGAGATGACTAAACTCTTGTGTTCCAGAATTTGATCTCTGTCCTGAGATAATAGGAGCAAATCGTCCAGATAATGATGGAGACGAACTCCTTTGACTCGTAAAAGAGCTACTATCGCTAGGAGTACCTTGGAGAAGACCCGAGGAGATGTCGTCAACCCGAATGGGAGACAGGTAAACTGGAGGTGTTGATCGCCAACTGCGAAACGAAGAAATTGCTGGAAATCCCTTGCTACTGGCACATGAAAGTATGCGTCCTTCAAATCGATTGAGATTAACCAATCCCCTAGCTGCACTGACTGTTGGATTGTAAGAAGAGACTCCATCTTGAACTTTTCCTTGCGAATGAAGGAATTGAGGTGGGTCAAATCTATCACCGGCCTCCATGCGCCATTTCTTTTCTGAACCATAAACAGAGGAGAATACATGCCTTCGCCACGTTCGTCTTCTGGCACGGGCACGGCTGCACCTTGATCCAGCAAACAACTTACGTAGGTCAATAGGACCTGTTTCTTTTCCTCTAAACCTGGAATTGTTGTGGGAATGAACCTTAACCTCGGAGTGTTGATGAAAGTCCACTTGTGACCCGAGGAAACCGTCTTGACGGTCCAATAATCTTGAATTGAGGCCGCCCAAACATGTCGGTAGTGAAGAAGGCAAGCCCCCACCTGACATGTTTGAGCGGGCCCAATTTCAAAAAGATTTGGTAGAATCTTGATTACCTGCGGAAGCCCCCTTTGAGGTTTTCTTAAGGGAGGATTGTCTGGACCTCCAAGATCTAGCGAACTCCCTGCCGGGCCTATAACTGCGCGCTTCTCTAGCGCGATCCGAGGTCTGCCTTCTTGAGAAAATACGTTTTTGGTTTTGAAGACGTCTGTCTTGAGGGAGGAACCCAGACCTCCCACCCGTGGCCCGGGATATGGCGCTATCTAGTTTATTACCAAACAAGGAGGTACCCTCAAATGGTATACGACACCATGCCTGCTTAGATGTTGGATCCGCCAACCAGGGACGGAGCCACAAAGCACGGCGTGCCGAGACTGCTGCCAACATAGCCCGAGACAGAAGGCGGGTAATGTCAATAGATGCCTCCCCCAAAAAAGCTGATGCCATTCTGATCTCCTGAATAGGAGAGTCTTTAGCCGTATTCACTGAGATACCTCTCAAGAACTCTTCAACATTGTCGGCCCATGTTTCAATAGCCTTTGAGACTGCAGCTAAAGCCAAAGTTGGTTTACAAGCCATCCCTGAAGTTAGATAAATTCTTTTCAGATCTGAGTCAATTCTTCTCTCTAACGGATCTTTGAAAGATACCGTGTCTTCCAAAGGGAGAGTCACGTATTTAACTAAACGCATAAGTGCTGCGTCTACCAGAGGAGCTGATTCAAGGTGCTTCACATCATCCTCCTTAAAGGGGTACAATTTAGACACCTTTGATTGCATGGAGCTCTTCCTATCAATCTTGCTCCACTCTTCAGTAATGATTTCTCCCAATTCAGATAGGAAAGGAAAATGTTGCCGTTCCTTTTTGAGTTGTTTGAAAAACTTTCTTTGTTTGGGGAGGGGGGAAGAAGTGGGTTCTTCCCATTTTAAAGCTTCTTTCACTGCCTTGACAAGAGCAGGTACTAAAGCATAATCAAATCCTACTCCTGGATCCTCTGGATCCGATTCGCTGTCAGACAAGAGCACAGAGTGGTGGCTTGGTTGAGAAGATTCCCCAGTCTCTTGTAAGAGCCCTTCACCTCCTGAAGGACATAATGGGTCTGAGGGGGATTCCATAGCGTGATGAGCTTCCCTCTGCTGCAGGGATTCCTTTACCACTCTTCTCACCATAGATTCCAAGCGTTGATCCGCACCATCTCTTTCATCTGCGACTTTAGAGAAGCAATGATCACAGAGCGATTTGTCTGATGAAATGGGCATCTTACAGCCCCAACATGAATTATCTGGTCCTCTGCTTGAGTGCGAGTGACCACTGCGTTGTCCAGATCTGGAAGACCTGCGGTAACCAGACTTTGACGATGATTTGCGGTGGTGCGATTTTGACGATCCACTGCGACTATGCGCACTGTAATGCGGTTCAGACCTAGAAGGGCTATAAGGAAATATACAAGAAAGAGAGAGAGATACAGACCAGGCTGGTATCAAATGCTAAGGAATACTCCACATATACACAGCAATCCAGCCATGCACATACCTGTTACAAGCGGGCAGGTCACTAGTAGGCAGTGAGGCATCCATGACTAAGAACGCTGACTGTAACAACAATAGACCCTCATAAGCAGCCATACAAAAACACAGGAGCAATAATACATCAGAGCAGATCATAACCTACCTTACACCAACCAGAGAATGGCCCCGGGAAGTCGCTGAATTTCCTGCAATCATTCCCAAATTCTGACATCTCTCACTGTGTTTTAAATATGGCGCCCATGACGTCATCAGCGGCGTCAGACGCGAGATGCCCGCGCGCGTGCGCGGGAACCAAGCCTCGCTTTGGATTTGGGTCCGCGCATGCGCAGAACGCAGCGCTGGACCCGGAAACAGGGGGAGAAAGGCTGCTGGAACGCGGAAGCGTCAGCGCCTATGCACAAGAACCAGCTGGCATATGAAAAGACACAGATAGAAAAAAGAAAAACACATAAACACTGCTGCCATGAAAAACGGAATTTTTACAGCTCACCACTCCACCAACGATCGCCTGGCCGAACAGGTTCAAGCACACACCACCGATCCATCGGGCAGATAATGGCCACCTTACATAGCAGGTAATAAGCCGTGCGCACTTTATCTTCGGACAAACCAAGCCTTCAGCGCTACTCTGCCATACACTCCATACCCATGCTTAACAGACAGGGCCTATCGGAGGAACAAAAGCTTGATAGTCGGCCGACTTGATCGTAGTGAAGATCTCTTCAGATAGGAAACACCTGTCCTATGGAGGAGGACAAAAAAGGAACACGGATAGCAGCTTGGAGCAAAGATTTATGGGAGTAGAGGTCCTATTGGGTAATTATGGAGGCGGGGCTAACCCACACGTATGCTGCCATGGAGCCTGTCAGGAAAGATAAATATGTTCTGCGCTCTTTTCTCCTATCACTTAAATGTTAAATCTATTCTTATGAATGAATTCAAATGATATAAATATATGCAATGTTAACTCAAATATATATATATATATATATATATATATATATATATATATATACAATGTTAAATCAAATATATATATAAATATATACAATGTTAAATCAAATATATATATATATATATATATATATATATAAATATATACAATGTTAAAGCAAATATATATATAAATATATACAACGTTAAATCAAATATATATATATATAAATATATACAATGTTAAATCAAATATATATATATATATATATAAATATATACAATGTTAAATCAAATATATACAATGATAAATCAAATATATATATATATATATATATATATATATATATATATATACACACACATACATATACAATGTTAAATCAAATATATATATAAATATATACAATGTTAAAGCAATATATATATATATATATATATATATATATATATATATATATATATATATATATATATATATATATACAATGTTAAAGCAAATATATATATATATATATATATATATATTTTTTTTTATATATATATATATATATATATATATACAATGTTAAATCAAATATATATATATATATATATATATATATATATATATATATATATATATATATATATATATATATATATATATATATATATATATATATATAAATATATACAATGTTAAATCAAATATATATAAATATATACAATGTTAAATCAAATATATATGTGCAACAAACACAGGAATATATCTTCTATAATTGTCACCTCCAGTACCACACTGAACTGATACTCACTAATAGTAGATATCAAGTCTTGAAACCTTTCCTTGGGAAAGAGCGGATTCTCCAGACCCCGGAAGTAGAGCTTCAGTACCCCGGCCACGGAGTTGATGTCCCTCTCGGTGTGGTCCTCCACCAGCGGGTCCTCTCCTGGGCACGGGGCGGACAATGCATCATTCAGCAAACCCAATTCCATCTCATACAACAACCGAGGGAAGTATTCTAGGAACTGATCCTCCACATTAACATTTTGGTGTTTTATTGTAAATTCACAGAGACTTTGTAAACATTTTTAGGCAGATTTTCTAGTGATGGACATCTGCTACAATGGTAGGTTCAGGGTAGATTGTGAACATGTCCCCGCTTTGCTGACCCTCTAATCCAGGGATCACTGAAGGGCAGAGTCGCACCACTTAGTTTGTCGGTCCTTCTACCCCCGGCCTCCTCCACCTCTCTCATCCTCACTGCAGAGCAGAAAATGGGAGGCAGCACAGTTCTGGATGGAGAGCGGGAGCTGCCCCAGTTAACCGCAGGTTAGTGGTGGCTAGGACACAGGGTGGTCCTAGCCACCAATCAGCAGCTTCTTATAATGAAAAACTAAGGGGCAGAGGAAACTGCTATGGGGGGACAAAGGACACTACTACGGGAGGGCAGAGGACATTGCTGTGGGGGGGGGGGGGGGGATCAGAGGACATTGCTAGTGAACACTACTATGGGGGGCAGAGGACACTACTGTGGGGGGGGGCAGAGAACACTACTACAGGAGGGCAGAGGACACTACCTATTGTGGGGGGCATGAGTGGCGGAGGACACTAGTGTGAGGAGCGGGGGGGTGTGACGTGATGGCGGCAGAGTACACCACTGTATGGGGGAACATAAGGGCAGAGGACACTACTATGAGGGGGAACATAAGGGCAGAGGACACTACTATGAGGGGGAACATAAGGGCAGAGGACACTACTATGAGGGGGAACTGTCACTCACCTCTTTCAAATGAATTCTTGATGTCATTGACTTCGACTTGAGATCCGGGGACTCGGAATATCCCCTGCTGCTGCAGACCTGAGAGAGAGAGAGACAGGCGTTATAGAAATCACTGGAGGGGTTTGGGTCCAGGGGCATTCATTCACACCAAATGGGTTCTGCATGTCATAGAAGTCTATAGGAATAACCATCTCAAGAGCATCCTAACCATATATCACTACCACGGCCATTTTTATTTTTTCTACGTGTTTGCACACATGTTAAAATGTACATTTTAGGTCTGAAGATTAGTTAAACCCCCAAACATGATTTTCTGAAAGCAGAGACCCTGGAGAATAAAATGGAGGTAGTTCCAGTTTTTTTATGCAATATATTAGCGTCCATGCATATCAAATGCAAATTTTCCATTATTGTAGGGTACACAAACACGATATATTACCCAATTTTGTTTAATATGTGAAAGACGAGGTTGCACCGAGTAAATAGACGCCCAACATGCCAAGCCTTATAACTGTGCACCCTTGGAAAAAAGGGTCATATCCAAAATTGTCCACAGATGATCAGGGGCCCTGAGACCTTATAATTCCATGTTCAGCCTCTACTCACCATATAAATTAATGTATCGGATGCAGCTTTCAACCACCAGTGGAATTGCCTGACCAGAATCCTGTTGAAAGTGAGAAAATCCAAGTTCAGTATTCATAGATCTCTGTATGTCACTGCTACTATGACTGCATTATAGCTGAACTCCGGGCACAAGTACTCTCATGTAGTGATGGACGAACGTTTCGCCCGGCGGTCGTTTCGCGGCGAATTTCCGACATTCGCGGTCCGCACGTTCGAACGCCTTTTTCCGTCGTTCGCCGCGGCGGACTTACGTGTTTAATGTATACAAGAACTTTAACCTTTGGTGACACGTTTATCATGTGATACAGGACAGCCAATTGAGACATGACAGCACATGGACACTTGGACATTCCCCCTAACCTATAAATACACCCGATCCGGTGGCCATTTTACATTCTTTCTTCTGTTACGATAGGGACAGGTTCCTGTGTGGAGTAGGGAGAGATAAACCACTAGCTATTTGGTACACAAAAGTTCTTTTCAGGACTGGTATAGGTGTTAGGTGTTGATAGGTTTGCTGTGCTGCTGATTCTTGCAGCAGCCTGAGTGTCTTTTGTTAGTTTAGAGAAAGGGAAAGGACGGTGTATGCTACAGGGACAGCCAGATTAGTCTTTCATCATCATCATCATCATCATCATCATTAGCTGTTACTATCAAGGTCCACAAAAGAGCTGTTCCAGTAACCACTAATCGTTCTCTTTTTTTGCCAATTTGTATAGGGACAGGAAGGAAGCAGTGTTGTCAGGCAGTGAGGGTAATTTTAAAGACTTGCTGTTATTATTAGTTCCACAAAGGTTCTTTTCAGGACTGGTATCAGTGGTACAGTAATAGGCTTGTACATGTATAATATTCTTTCTTCCAAATATAGAAAGGATATTATACTTGACTGCTGCCCTTCTGCTGCAGTCTGCTAAACATTCACAACTCACTTGTTCCACAAAAGTTCTTATAAGGACTGGTAACTTGGTATAGGGTGCTACGGTACATAGGCTTGAGTGCGGTACAGTCTGCTGTTCTGTAAGGACCGCTATCGGTCCACAATAGATAGGGTTGACGTGCACCACTGCTGACCGCTGCCCTATACTGCAGCAGTCCTTCAGCGGTATAGGGACTGACGTACAGTCTGCTAAACACTAATACACAACCTGCTTGGTCCACAAAAGTTCTTATAAGGACTGGTAACTTGGTATAGGGTGCTACGGTACATAGGCTTGAGTGCGGTACAGTCTGCTGTTCTGTAAGGACCGCTATCGGTCCACAATAGATAGGGTTGACGTGCACCACTGCTGACCGCTGCCCTATACTGCAGCAGTCCTTCAGCGGTATAGGGACTGACGTACAGTCTGCTAAACACTAATACACAACCTGCTTGGTCCACAAAAGTTCTTATAAGGACTGGTAACTTGGTATAGGGTGCTACGGTACATAGGCTTGAGTGCGGTACAGTCTGCTGTTCTGTAAGGACCGCTATCGGTCCACAATAGATAGGGTTGACGTGCACCACTGC
This sequence comes from Lithobates pipiens, assembly GCF_037356315.1. Classification (NCBI taxonomy): domain Eukaryota; kingdom Metazoa; phylum Chordata; class Amphibia; order Anura; family Ranidae; genus Lithobates; species Lithobates pipiens. The sequence goes on from NW_027507785.1 coordinate 50,595,086, forward strand.
TGACCGCTGCCCTATACTGCAGCAGTCCTTCAGCGGTATAGGGACTGACGTACAGTCTGCTAAACACTAATACACAACCTGCTTGGTCCACAAAAGTTCTTATAAGGACTGGTAACTTGGTATAGGGTGCTACGGTACATAGGCTTGAGTGCGGTACAGTCTGCTGTTCTGTAAGGACCGCTATAGGTCCACAATAGATAGGGTTGACGTGCACCACTGCTGACCGCTGCCCTATACTGCAGCAGTCCTTCAGCGGTATAGGGACTGACGTACAGTCTGCTCACTTCCTTGACCCAAAAAAGCACACCGTACTATATGCCCCTACCCTCCTCTTTGAAGAGGTTGAGCGGTGTCATATTTCTACTGGGGCTGCTTATGATATCCCTGTGCTGTGCTGACTTCCTCCTGGGGGTTCTTATTATGAAGGGATCACACTATCCCTGTGCTGTGCTGACTTCCTCCTGGGGGTTCTTATTATGAGGGGATCACACCATCCCTGTGCTGTGCTGACTTCCTCCTGGGGCTGCTTACGGTGCTGCTGTCAGTGCTGTATGTCACGGTGCTGCTGTCAGCGCTGTATGTCACGGTGCTGCTGTCAGCGCTGTATGTCACGGTGCTGCTGTCAGCGCTGTATGTCACGGTGCTGCTGTCAGCGCTGTATGTCACGGTGCTGCTGTCAGCGCTGTATGTCACGGTGCTGCTGTCAGCGCTGTATGTCACGGTGCTGCTGTCAGCGCTGTATGTCACGGTGCTGCTGTCAGTGCTCTGTATTACGGTGCTGCTGTCAGATGCCTCTATCACGGTGCATGTGTCATTCCGGTATGTCACGCTGCTGGTGATCATCTCCTGCACCCTCTTCTTTGCCTACCCTGGTCCCTGACCTTCCCTCTCCTCCATTGCCTTCATTAGCTCCATAGTCCTGAATTGTTAGAACAATTTCCCAAATAAAATAAAAATGCTTGTAGTTATCGATCCCAAATTCACCTCATACATGTATTATGTCATTGTCCAGATGGTGGGACTACGTTTTACCCCCTAATAATTACCACGTGGCCGCAAATTCGACATGAAGGTTTGCAAAGTTCGCCTCCCATTGAAGTCAATGGGGCCCGCGGCGAACGTTCGGTTTCGCGAACGTTTGGGTCCGTTCGCATTTCGCTTTCGCGAAACGTCCCGTCGGAAGTTCGTCCATCACTACTCTCATGTACATATACTCCTCAATAACTACAAAGAATATAAATCCCCTTTGTGTGCACCAAATGCCTTTGCCTTATAAAAGTATGAGCGACATTATCACTGTGCTGTACATACCCTGTGCAAAGAACAGAGCTGTGGGAGGGGCCCAGCAGGCTCCACCCAATAAAAAAATAAAATAAAGGATTTGGCGGAAATAAGACCAGTCACTCTGCACAAGGAGAAAGAGCAGATCTGTGGGAGGGGCCATGCAGACTTCACCCACTGCAGGTTGCCTGCAGGAAACTGCAGGAGGGGGGCGGAGACAAGACCAGTCACCCTGCACAGGGAGAAAGAGCAGAGCTGTGGGAGGGGACAAGCTGGCTCCACCCACTGCAGACTACGAGAGGGGCGGAGACAAGACCAGTCTCCCTGCACAAGGAGAGAGAGCAGCAGTGAGCGGTCTTTATTACAGGAAGTCTCACACTGGATTACTGCACAGATCTGGAAGAAATACACAAAGCACACCGAGATTCAAGAAGAATACACAATATATGAATTCATACAAAATGTACTTATCCCGGAGTTCAGCTTTAATGCTTCTGCCAGTTTATTTTTTGCAGTCTGTGTACTACTGGGGAAATTTCCCTTCACTGCCGGCCCCAGAGATGCCACAGGAAGTTAGGAAATCTCTCAAAGTGAGGGGAAATCCCCTCTTTTCATTGGAGGATGAACCTCGCCTCTACTTCCGGAGATTTCCCTCCACCCTCAGTGGTCACCGGTACAACAGGAAGTGAATCTATCCAAATGGGACACAGACTGCAAAACAAACTGGACAGAGGGTCTATCCCCCTCACCCCTCTGTCCAAAAGTTAAAACAATGGGGCCGCTTCCAGTGACAATGACACCGTCTAAAAAAAACAGAATCACTATTTTTTTTTTTAATGGGTGGGGCAGTGACACAGCCTGAAATTAGAATCCAAAAGTAAAAAAAGAAATGGGTAGGGCAGTGGCACAGTCTAAAAATCTGAGAATTTAAAAAAATAAATAGGTGGAGCAGTGAATGTATGAAAATCAGAATTTAAACATAAAAAAAAAAAATGGGTGGGTCAGTAAATCAGTAAAAAAAAATGGGTGGGTCAGTAAATCAGAATCCAAAAGTAAAAATAAATAAATAAATAAATAAAAGAAAAAAGAAGAAGATAAGTAAAAAAAAAAGAAAAAAGGTGGGGAATTTACACTTCATCATCCAAAAATTAAAAAAAGAAATAGGTGGAGCAGTGAAAGTCTGAAAATCAGAATCCAAAAGTAAAAATAAAAAATGGGCGGGGCAGTGACAGTCTGAAAATCAGAATACAAAAGTAAAAAAAAAAAAAAAAGAGCGGGGCAGGGACAATCTGAAAATCAGAATCCAAAAGTAAAAAATAAAAATGGGCGGGGCAGTGACAGTCTGATAATCAGAATCCAAAAGTAAATAAAAAATGAGCGGGGCAGTGACACAGTCAGAAAATCTTAATCCAAAAGTAAAAAAAAAGAAATGAGGGGGCAGTGACAGTCTGAAAATCAGAATCTAAAAGTAAAATAAAAATAAAAAAATGGGTGGGTCAGTGGCACTCTGAAAATCTGAATCCAAAAAGTAAAAAAAGAAAAAGGTGGGGAAAGGTCTAAAAATCTGAATTACAAAGTAAAAAATAAAAAAAGGGTGGGACAGGGAGGCAATCTGAAAATCAGAATCCAAAAAGTGTTAAAAATGGGCAGGACTATCTAAAAATCTGAATCTAAAAATCTTTTAACAATGGGCGGGGCAGTGACAATCTGAAAATCAGAATCCAAAAAGTTAAAAAATAAATAGGCGAGGAAATGACACACAGTCTTAAAATCATAAACAAAAAAACAAAAAAGGGTGGGGCAGGGTCACAATCTGAAAATGAGAAACCAAAAATTGGTAAAAATGGGCGGGGCAGTGACACAATCTGAAAATGAGAAACTAAAAATTGTTAAATTTTTTAAAAAATGGGCGGGGCAGTGACACAATCTGAAAATGGGTCGCAATCTGAAAATGAGAAACCAAAAATTGTTAAAAATGGGCGGGGCAGTGACACAATCTTAAAATCAGAGTCCAGAAATGGTAGATTCAAAAAGGATGAAGTTTGGATGGAAATACCTGGTTTCTGCAGCGAGTGTTCCTCCTTCCTCTGATGACAGTAACAAACATTAACACACAGCAGCAGCAGCAGCGACAGGCGCAGAGACATAGAGAGAAGAAGAGAAGAGGTCAGCACAGATCGGAGCCAGGAAGAGGCAGGACAGCAAAAAGATCATAACCCGCCACCAGAGGAACCAGCCATGGGGGGGCGCCCTATCACCTAATACATAGCATTATACTGCTCTATGTACTGATATACTGACAGGGAGAGAATACGGTACTCTATACTGATAGAGGCTTACTATAGAAGCCGTACGTTGAAGTGAACCAATTATGTAAACTTCCTATAAATATTGATATTCTCTGAGCACCCGGCAGACATCTGCTACTATCGGGTTATTTTTATCGCTGTGACGTGCTGGCCCAGCTTCCCCGGAGAGAGGCTCACGCGTCTTCCTGGCAGCGGATCCGGCGGGGGAAGACGGGTTTAAAAACAGCATCAGAGAGCGATGGGGAGCGGAATCTAGGTCACTCCCGCCCGTCTCCCAGTCACAGCGCTCCTCCAGATACCACCGGGGGCCCTGACACCAATAAGATGGTGTCACTTAAAGTGGAGCTGGCATCAAATATATTTTACATGTTTAGTCCAGGCAAGGCTCAGCAATAATTCTAGGTATCTATTATGCTATCTGAGATCAGAGGACTTCCCCTGCCTTCGTCTGCTCCTCTCTCCAGAAGGACGGACCCATCTTTGTTCAGGCATCATCCAGGGTCACCATCCACCTCCTGGACCGGGGCGCCTGCTGGATCATGGAAATACTGGTTGGTCCCTTCTGCAGCTTCTCACCTTGTGACTCGCTACAAAATTACAATGTTGCCATCTGATCTCTGGAAAAAGAGACTGAAGAAATGCTTCCTCCTGCCTGCAGCAGACTGATGACATCATCGTAGCCTAGGCAAAGTCACTCTACTGGAGATCAAGAACTTTTTTTGGCAAATGATACGTCTGCCTCTGTGTTGCTGTGTACTTTACCTGATATAAGAGGACCTTCCACCCAACACCTGATCAATGGGCTTGTCTGTTTGTCATGCCTCTAACTTCTATTTTTTCCAGATTTTTTTTTTTTTTCACATCTTTGGTGGGGGGGGGGGGCTCAGATCGTGAGATCTCTGCACTGTAATTGGCAGGTTTCAGCATTTTGACACGTAGGGGGAGCTTTACCTAAAGCCGGAGAGTGCAAAATCTGGTGCAGTTCTGCATAGAAACCAATCCAGGTTTTGTTGTCAAAGATGAATTGATCAAGCTGAAGTTAGAAGCGGATTGGCTAAGACATGTGGGGGTTTGTTTCATTCTGAATCAAAATTCAGACAAATTTTTCATTATTCTGAATTACAATAGTAACAAATTTAAAACAAATCCGAATTTAACAAAACGGAATATGGGCGAAATTCGAATACAAAAAGGAAGAACAAGAATAGAATAAAATAAAACAGAAAATAAAGGAATATAATAGAAAATAAAAGAATATAATAGACTAGAGTAAAACAGAACAGAACCAAATAGAAAATAAAAGACTAGAATCAAATATAATATAAAATAAAGGAACTAGAATAGAATAGAATATAAAAGATTAGCACAGAAAATAATGGAGTAAATCAGAACAGAATAGCATAGAATAGAATAGAAAATAAGGGAATAGAAAAGAATAGAGTAGAAAATAAAAGAATAGAAAAGAAAAAAAAACATAATAGAATAGAAAATAAAAGAATAGAATAGAAAATAATAGAGTAGATAATAGAATAGAAAAAAAACAATGGAATAGAATAATATAGAAAGAATATAACCGTCTTCTGAAATTCAAATAAAATGAATAGAGTAGAAAAGAATAGAATAAAAAAGAATAGAAAAGAATAGAAAAAAAAAAGAATAGAACTGAATAAAAAAAACAATAGAATAGAATAAACTAGAATATAACTGTTTTCTGAACTTTGAATTTCAAATAGAATGAATCTGAATTAGTGTTGCATCAATATTGATACTAGTATCAGTATCGGTGCCGATACCGAACATTTGCAGGAGTGCAAGTACTCGTGCAAATGCTCCGATGCCTAATCCGATACCTAGGCAGTCAGGGGTGATCGGTGCGGTGGTGGGGGCAATTACAAGTACCGATCTCCCTGTATAGATTTCAATACAGCAGTTGACAGCTGCTTCTCCTCCTCTACCTCCCGCGGCTTTCAGCTGCTTTATTGAAATCTATACAGGGAGATCGGTACTTGTAACTGCCCCCACCACCGTACCAATCATCCCTGACTGTCCCCTGTGTCCTCCTCATTTTCCTTCTCCATGCTCCTAAGGTCCCCCGCCAGTCTCCCTGTGCTCCTACGCTCTCCCTCTGTGTCCTCCTGCGCTCCTCCTTCACTCCCCCTCTGTGTCCTTCTCCGTTCCCCATCTGTGTCCTCCTCCACTTCCTCTCCATGTCCTCCTCCACTCCCCCTCCGTGTCCTCCTCCACTCCCCCTCTGTGTCCTCCTCCACTCCCCCTCCGTGTCCTCCTCCACTCCCCCTCTGTGTCCTCCTCCACTTCCTCTCCGTGTCCTCCTCCACTCCTTCTCCACTCCCCCTCCGTGTTCTCCTCCACTCCCCCTCCATGTCCTCCATTCCTCCTCCGCTGCCGCTCTGTATCCTCCTCCGCTCCTCCTCTGTTCCCCGTCCGTGTCCACCTCCACTTCCCCTCCGTGTCCACCTCCACTCCCCCTCCGAGTCCTCCTCTGTGTCCTCCTCCGCTCCCCCCCTGTGTTCTCCTCTGCTCCCCCTCCGTGTCCTCCGCTCCCCCTGTGTCCTCCTCCGCTCCCCATCCATGTCCTCCTCCACTCCCCCTCTGTGTCCCCCTCCACTCCACCTCTGTGTCCTCCTCCATGTCCTCCACTCCCCCTCCGTGTCCTCTTCTGCTCCTTTTCCACACCCCCTTCGTGTCCTCCTCTGCTCCTTCTCAGCACCCCCTTTGTGTCCTCCTCTGGTCATTCGCCACTCCCCCCTTGGTGTCCTCCTCTAGTCCTTCTCCGCCTCCCCCCCGTGTCCCCTCTACTCCCCCACCATGTCCTCCACTCCTCCTCCGCTCCCCCTCCGTCTCCTCCTCTGCTCCTTCTCCGCACCCCCTTTGTGTCCTCCTCCACTCGCCCTCTGTTTCCTCCTCCACTCCTTCTCTGCTCCCCCTCCGTGTCCTCCTCTGGTCCTTCTCTGCTCCCCCTCCGTGTCCTCCTCCACTCCTTCTCTTCTCCTCCTCTGTGTCCTCCTCTGGTCCTTCTCTGCTCCCCCTCCACTCCTTCTCTGCTCCCCCTCCGTGTCCTCCTCTGGTCCTTCTCTGCTCCCCCCCCCATGTCTTCCTCCAGTCCTTCTCCGCTCCCCCTCTGTGTCCTCCACTGCTTCTTCTCTGCCCCCCCTCTGTGTCCTCCTCCGGTTCCCCCCCCCCCCGACCCAGATCTGTCAGGATGGAGAGCGGAGGAAGGAGCCGGTAAATCTGTCATTTACTGGCTCCTTCCTCTCCTGAATGCACTGACTGATCACTGACTGTCCATTTATAACTGAGCATCGTAAACTGTGGCTCAGTTTGTGAATGTAGAGGAGCCTCTGTCTCCTCTCCATTCATCTTCAGTGCAGCTGAGGCATCTGTGTCTTCAGTCCCTTTCCCTGTCTCAAAGGGGAGATATCAGGGGCCTGTTTAGACCCCTGATATCTCACCACAGCCCCCCCCCCCCCCCCAACAGGGTTAATAAATAAAAATAAATGAAAAAAGGAAAAAAATTGTAAACATAATAAAAAAAATAGAAAAGAATAGAATAGAAAATAAGAGAAGAGAATAGAAAATAACTGAATAAAAACAAAAATAGAATAGAATAGAAAGAATATAAACATCTTCCGAAATTCAAATTCGAATGCCAATTTGAATGCTGATTCTGATTCAAATGCCGTATTTGAATCGAACAAATGGAACAAAAATTAATTTAAAGTGGAAGTAAACCCACTTTTTTAACTTTTACCTACAGGAAAGCCTATAATAAGGCTTACCTGTAGGTAAAAAAAATATCTCCTAAACCTGTACGGTTTAGGAGATATTCCCCTCGGTATGCGCCGCTGACTGCAGCGGCGCATGCGCACAAGGGGGTTCTCTCCGCGAAAATCCGGCAGCGCTCGTCCGGCCGGATTTAAATCTCCCGCGCGCATGCGCGGGAGTGACGATATCGCGGCTCCGGCCACTCACAGCGCCGGAGCCGCGATACCCGGAAGAGACGCCGAGGGAGCATGTCGGCTTCCTCGGCGTGGATCGGGCGAGATGTCGGGGCCTCGTTCTAAGGTAAGTATTTCATAATGAGCTAGTATGCGGTGCATACTAGCTCATTATGCCTTTTGCTTTGCAGGTTTTTAAAAAAAAAAAAAAAAAATGCGGGTTTACTACCGCTTTAACTAAACATTTTTTTTTTGTTCTGCACAGGTCTAGATTGGCTACCTTGCACCGCTGAATGTGATTCTGAGTGCTCCACTTTTAGTAAATCTCCCTCATAATATCTCTCATAGACCCCAATAGTGAGCTATCACCAGCAGAATTCCCCATTCCATAATGAAAATATTAATTATTGGTTTCAAACTCTCTGCAGCAAATCCTCCACAATAATAAACAACAAATATTTGGGAGATTCCAGCTGTGCGTGGGTGGGACCATTGCTGGGACCTCGTGGGAGGGGCAGAGACACAGTCTACCGCAGGGGTAGGCAGCCTCAGCACTCCAGCTGTGGTAAAACTGTGCCCCTCCCACGAGGTCCCAGCAATGGACTCTATTTACTGGTCTACTGTATCGAAAAAGAAAATTAAACTTGTTCTTGAGATAATATGTTTCCTGAGTACAACATGATGTTGCAACTCCACCGTAATTGACAATTTTGGCTACTAGGTGGGGCTGTATGTTCTTTTTAGATGGCTGATGTTTGAACGTAGCTTTGAAATGCTGGATGTTGTATTTGTCTATTTGTTCCTGTACATCACAGTTCTGTACTGCAATGTGGGCATTTTTGGAATCTGTATGCTTGAATTTGTTTAATAAATGTTTTACCTGATAAAAATAAAATAAAAACTTGTTCTTGAGATTTTGCAGCCGTGTTGCTTTGCTGTGCACACCTGACCCTCATTAACCACCTATAAGAGGAACTTAGAACTTCCACCTAACGCCTAATCAATGGGTTTGTCTGTTTGCTCATGGCCTGAATAGACATCTGTCTGTCCCTGACTTCTGCCTGAATGTTAATGACTTGAACGACTCCTGTGTCTATCAATCTCAGAGTCTTAACAGATCAGTCCAGTGAAGTCCAATGCAATGCTCAGCCTTGAAAAAGTATTCATACCCCTTGAAATTTGTCATGTTACAACCAAAAGCGTAAATGTATTTTATTGGGATTTTATGTGATAGAGAAACACAAAGTGGTACATAATTGTGAAGTGGAAGGACAATTATAAATTTTTTACAAATAAATATGTGAAAATTGTGGCATACATTTGTATGGCGCCCCCCTGAGTCAATACTTTGTAGAACCCCCTTTCACTGCAATTACATCTGCAAGTCTTTTTGGGGGTGTCTCTACCAGCTTTGCACATCTAGAGAGGGACATCTCTGCCCATTCTAATTTGCAAAATAGCCCAAGCTCTGTCAGATTGGATGGATCTGTGAACAGCAATTTTCAAGTCTTGCCACAGATTCTCAATTGGATTTAGGTCTGGACTGTGGCTGGGCCATTCTAAAGCCTCATACACACGATCGGACTTTATACAAACTTTCCCGCGGATTTCTGTACAAAGGGCGTTGCCCGTGAACTTGTTAAGCATACACACAGTCAGACTTTTTCAGCCAACTTTCACCAAATCACGTGGTTTTTCTGCTCTTTACCGCCACCTTTGGTCAACTTCTGTATTGTTGTCTGATGTTTTGCATTGGTTCTGAGCATGTGTGTTTGTAAAGTCCGATGGTTTACTGTACACACAATCGGACTTTGCTAGATCGGACTTATGTTATCCAAAAGTTTGTTCCGATGAAAACCGAAAAAGTTTGTACGATGGAGCGTACACACGGTCAGATGTTGCCTTAAAACAGCTAATTTACCTGTTTGTTTTCAAAAAGTCAGATCGTGTGTACGGGCCTTTACACATGAATATGCTTTGATCTAAACCATTCCATTGTAGCTCTGGCTGTATGTTTCGGGTCGTTGTCCTGCTGGAAGGTGAACCTCCGCCCCGCTCTCAAGTCTTTTGCAGATTCTTAACAGGTTTTCTTCTAAGATTGTCCTGTATTTGTCTCCATTCATCTTCCCATCAACTCTGACCAGCTTCCCTGTCCCTGCTGAAGAAAAGCATCCCCACCACATGATGCTGCCACCACCATGTTTCACGGTGGGGATGGTGTGTTCAGGGTGATGGGCAGTGTTAGTTTTCCCCACACATAGCGTTTTCCTTTTAGGCCCAAAAGTTAAATTTTGGTCTCATCTGACCAGATCACCTTCTTCCACATGTTTGCTGTGTCCTCCACATGGCTTCTCACAAACTGCAAACAGGACTACTTATGACTTTCTTTCACCAATGTCTTTCTTCTTGTCACTCTTCCATAAAGGGCAGATTTGTGGAGAGACGACTAATAGTTGTCCTGTGGACAGATTCTCCCCCCTGAGCTGTGGATCTTTGCAGCTCCTCCAGAGTTACCATGGGCCTCTTGGCTCTTCTCTGATGAATGCTCTCCTTGCCCGGCCGGTCAGTTTAGGTGGACGGCCATGTCTTGGTAGGTTTGCAGTTGTCCCATACTCTTTCCATTTTCAGATGATGGATTGAACAGAGTTCTGTGAGATGTTCAAAGCTTGGGAGATTTTTTTTATAACCTAACCCTGCTTTATACTTCTCCACAACTTTATCCCTGACCTGTCTGGTGTGTTCCTTGGCCTTCATGATGCTGTTTAAGGTTCTCTAACAAACCTCTGAGGGCTTCACAAAACAGCTGTATTTGTACTGAGATTAATTTACACACAGGTGGACTCTATTTACTAATTAGGTGACTTCTGAAGACAATTGGTTCCACTAGATTTTAGTTAGGGGTATCAGAGTAAAGGGGGCGGATTACAAATGCACCCCCACACGTTTCTCATATTTATTTGTAAAAAATTCTGAAAACCATTTATCATTTTCCTTCCACTTCACAATTATGTGACACTTTATGTGTTGGTCTATCACATAAAATCCCAATAAAATCCATTTAGGTTTTTGGTTGTAACCTGACAAAATTTGGAAAATTTCAAGGGGTATGAATACTTTTTCAAGGCGCTGTAACCAGATCCTTAGTATGGGAAATGTCAGCCTCCACCAAGTATCACAGATAGGTCCACTTGTTCTTTAGAGCATGGCCGCCTATTTAATCCCCCAGAAAATGAGAAGCGGAGTGAGATCGGAGGGTGGAGAGGAGAAGCAGAGTCGGTGCGGACAGAGCAGCAATTGAGCAGGGAGGCCGTGCAGAGAAAGCCGAAGGGGCGCTCAGTCCGCCACGCAGCAGCCGTCAGTACCTTGATAAAGAGCTCCATATTCCCGTTAAAGAGCATATGGCTATAAAGGGAGCGAGGCCGGGGCTTCCTCATTTTCTGGGGCTTAGGGGGCAGAGTCGGGGGCCTGAGGAAATGGAACATGCTGTTAAATACATCTGCAGAGACAAGGCTTCAACAAAATGGCGGAATACTGAATTGGTCAAACAAAGCTATGGGTTTCATGAGATTAAACAATAAATATTCAGTTTTCATTCCTCTGCATGATCTTAATGGAAGAAACTTCCGATCTGATTAGTTGCTATAGAGAACTGTGTGCCAACATTGCCCTAAAACCTACATTACTAACAAGGAACACTTAAAGTGGTTGTAAACCCTTCCAAATACCCAGTGAAGTGACTGGCCTCAGGTGATACACAGATTAAACAAATGCTTCTACATAAGTTGTACCTGTTTGTCTACAGCCCACTCTCCTCAATAGCCTTTCAAAGTCCAGAATTTACACTTTTCTGAGCTCCAGAAGGCAGGAGTCAGGGATCTGATTTCACACACCTCACAACAAAGAGCAGGAAGCTGAGTGTAATCTGAGACCTGAGTGGAGGGAGAGGACATCCCCCACCCTCTATACAGTCTCATAGGGAAACATGCACAGCTGAGGCTATCAATCACCTGCTGTGTGCTAGAGTTGGGGGATTGTCTGGAGTCGACATAGACCATGCGTGGTCAACCTGTGGCCCTTCAGCTGTCGCAGAACTAAAAGTCCCACCATGCCCTTGACTTTGGAGGTCATGCTTGTAACTGTTCAGCCCTTGCAATGCCTCATGAGACTTGCAGTTTTGCAAAACAGCTGCAGGGCCACAGGTTGAGCACCCATGCCATAGACCAGTGATGGCGAACCTTGACACCCCAGATGTTTTGGAACTACATTTCCCATGATGCTCTGGCACTCTGCAGTGTAGTGGAGCATCATGGGGAATGTAGTTCCAAAACATCTGGCTTGCCAAGGTTCACCATCACTGCCATAGACTGTCAGAACCCATGCAGATAGCAAAGGAATGAGAGAGAAGACAGAAATCACACTCATCACAGTGCTTTGGATTGAGGCAAGTACATGCTATAGAAGGATGTGCTTTGTTCATTTTTAATCTCATTGGTTTACAACCACTTTAGTGAAATAAAACAATATTCGGTTTCCATTTCTCTGCGTGATCTTAACGTAAAGACGTTCCAATATGTTGCAATAGCAAACGGCATGCCAACAGTCCCCCTTAAAACCCACATTTCTAATAGGGAACACTTAAAGAGGAGTTCCTCTAAAAAAAAAAAAAAAAAAATTAAAAGTCAACAGCTACAAATACTGCAGCTGCTGACTTTTAATAATCGGACACTTACCTGTCCCAGGGTCCAGCGATGCGGGGGAATGAAGCCCCTCTCGTTTCCCCCCTCCGCTTGGCAGCGCCGGCATTGTAACTGTGGGCACCCGGCTGTGGCTTCACAGCCGGGCACCCACTGTGCATGCGCGAGCAGCGCCGCGCGCCGTGATTGACCACGCAGTCATCTGGGACCTGTCACGTGTCCCAGATGACTGACAGGAGGGAAGGGGCCGAACTGAGCCCTTCCTGCGCCAAGGAAAAGTGACGTCAAGAGCCCAGGCACGGATGGAGGCAGACTACGACGGCCCCCCTAGCAACAGGCATTTAGAGGTGAGTTAAAAAAAAATATATATATATATTTTATTTTATTTTTTAGGAATTTTGGTGAATTTTTATTTTTTTTATGTGCAACACCACTTTAATAAAGGTGTATGAAGTAAAAACTATCTGTGCTCCCCATCAGTCTCCCTTTTATGTTTCTATTATATTATAATTTGATTTATTCTTGTATGTAATACATGCAGGTCCTTCACAGATCCCTCAAAGATCTCATAGATACATGCAAATATTAAGAAGACCCCTAGAAAATAAAGCTACACATTTAATTTGTTTCTAAGGGGTACAGAGAAGTCCAATCACAAATATATGGGGTTTAATAATGAAATAAGCAAAGTGACAGCCCATCAGACCGGGCTCCCGACCCCCAAAGACTTTATCGCTTGCTATAGGCAACAGTGTCATTTTTTTTATTCCCATCACTCCAGATTTTATCACTCCCAGTAATTATGAACACAGCAATACCCAACCAATCAGCACAGTCGTCTTTTTAGACCGCTCACCTTGTGGTGCCGTAGTCTGCTCTCTCACCTGTAAGCAAAGACAATGAGAAAAGTGACACATAAGGATCCTTCTATTCATAAAAATATTTTTTCGTCTGAGTTCAAAGGAGATTTGAGAAGATGCGATGGCCTTGGCGATCTATGGCCGATAGACTATAGATGTGTGATATATCCCCCTGAGGAAGATTTGTGTCAAGAATTGAAACGCGTAGGGATTTTCACATACATTGTCCATGTACGGGTGCATCTCAAAGAAATTTGAATATCATCAAAAAGTTAATTTATTTCAGTAATTCAATTCAAAAAGTGAAACTCATATTATATGGATTCATTAAACAAAGCATGATATATAAGCCTCTTTTTTTTATTTTTATTGATGATTATGGTTTACAGCTTGTGAAAACCCGAAATTCAGTATCTCAGAAAATCTGAATATTGTAAAAAAGTTGAATATTGTAGACTCGCGGTATCACACTCTAATCAGACTAATTAACTCAAAACACCTGTAAAGGTTTCCCGAGCCTTTAAATCAAGGGGTCTCAAACATGGCGGCCCTCCAGCTGTTACGAAACTACAAGTCCCATGAGGCCTTGCAAGGCTAACAGTTACAAGCGTGACTTCGTCAGGCAAAGGCATGATGGGACTTGTAGTTTTCCGCAGCAGCTGGAGGGCCACCAGTTTGAGACCCCCTGCTTTAAATGGTCTCTCAGTCTGGTTCAGTAGGTTACACCATCACGGGGAAGACTGCTGACTTGACAGATGTCCAGGAGACAGTCATTGGCACCCTCCACAAGGAGGGTAAGTCACAAAAGGCCATTGCTGAAAAAGCTGGCTGTTCACAGAGTGCTGTATCCAAGCATATTCATGGAAAATCGGGTGAAAGGAAAAAAAGTTTGGTAGAAAAAGGTGCACAAGCAACATGAATAACCGCAGCCCTGAGAGGATTGTGACGCAAAGTCCATTCAAGAATTTGGGGGAGATTCACAAGGAGTGGACTATGGCTGGTGTCAGTGCTTCAAGAGCCACCCCACACACAGATGTCACCAGGACATGGGCTACAAATGTCACATTCCTTGTGTCAAGCCACTCCTGAACCAGAGACAATCTCAGAAGCATCTTACCTGGGCTAAGGAGAAAAAGGACTAGACTGTTGCTCAGTAGTCTAAAGTCCTCTTTTTCGGATGAAGAAGACAATTTAATTTGGAAATCAAGTTCCCAGAGTCTGGAGGAGGAGTGGAGAGTCACATAATCCAATCTGCATGAGGTCCAGTGTGAAGTTTCCACAGTCAGTGATGATCTGGAGTGACGTGTCATCTACTGGTGTGGGTCCTCTGTGTTTTATCAAGTCCAAAATCAGCGCAGCCCTCTACCAGGAAATTCTAAAGCACTTCATGCTTCCCTCTGCTGACCAGCTTTATGGAGATGCTGATTTCCTTTTCCAGCAGATCCTGGCACCTGCCCACACTGCCAATAGTACCAATACCTGGTTTATTGATCATGGTACCTCTGTGCTTGATTGGCCAGCAAACTCGCCTGACCTAAACCCCATAGAGAATCTGTGCGGTATTTTCAAGAAGAAGATGAGAGACATCAGACCCAACAATGCAGACGAGCTAAAGGCCGCTATCAAAGCAACCTGGGCTTCTATAACACCTCAGAAGTGCCACAAGCTGATCCCCTCCATGCCACGCCGCACTGATTCAGTAATTCATGCAAAAGAAGCCCCGACCAAAGATTGAGTGCATACTATACTGTACATGGACATCGTTTTCAGTAAGCCAACATTTCTGTATTAAAAATACTTTTTTTTTATTGGTCTTATGTATTATTCTAATTTTCTGAGATACTGAAATGTTGGGGTTTCACTAGCTGTAACCCACAATTATCAAAATTAAAACGAAGAAATGCTTGAAATACATCACTCTGTGTGTAATGAGTCTCTATAAAATATATGAGTTTCATTTTTTGAATTGCATTATTGAAATGAATTACCTTTTTGATTATTCTAATGTTTTTAGATGCACCTGTATATGTGTTTCAAGCCAATCTATATACTGTATGACTATGGACCTATTGACACAATTGGTTTTTATGATTATATGCATGGTGTTCTTGAGGATTGTTGAAAGCCTGCTGAAGCCTGCTAGCAGCTTGCGTACAGTGACAATCAACACTCCCAAAAAGGATCTGTGTTCAACATTCACAAGCTTTCTGAAAGCTCTGCAAATGCTTTGCCAAAGCTTGCTATTCACACCGCTCTTCTACAAGCTGAAGCCCATGTGGAACAGGCCTAAATGAACCCATGAAGTGTGGGCTCGAGATACTTTAAGTTAGTGCCACCAGATTTTACCATTAGGTGGCGCTGTGTGTGACGATGTGAATGCAACACTGCAAGCCAGGGTGCTGCAGGCAGGGGGAGCCCTTCTACGTACAGCATCAATTTATTTCTATAACTCCTGGAATTAGGACGGAAATTAGTTCCAAATATGACATAATGTGTATTGATCAGTAAACTCCTTCCTGGCCACTCATGTAAAGGAGAGGATAATGTAATGACAGGAGGGGATTCCGGCCTCTCACCTTCTCCCAGCGCCTGCTTCAGGAGGTCGTGCTTGGCCTGCAGCTTGGTGATCAGGTTACTACCATTCAGATATTCTTTGAATTTCTGGAACAGAAAAGAACAAGAGGCATGTGAGATAATTACACTCCAGAAACAATTTACGGTATATATGATTTATATCGGGGGGGGGGGGGGGGGGGGGGAAACTTTTGAGCACAGTGTGCCGAAAAATGTTTTCAAAGAAATTGAGCGTGCCGATTTTATAACAAAAAAATGCAAACTTCACACTCTCAATCACGAAAAGGACTTTTTATAAAGTAGATGCTAGTGTAAACTTCTAGAGTAATAGTGACTAATTAACATCCTGCGCTCTCATGCCCTAGATCAACCCCAATTCCTGTACCTCCAATCCTCAGATCAGCCCCAATTCCTGAACCCTCAGATCACTGTACCCCTTGCAAATCTGTCCCCCCACTGTATCCCGCTGCTCATCTGTTCCACCTCTGTACCCCCCTGCTCTTCTGCCCACTTCTGTACCCCCCTGCTCTTCTGCCCCATCTCTGTACCACCCTACTCTTCGGCCCCATCTCTGTACACCCCTGCTCTTTTGCCCCACCTCTGTACCCACCTGCTCTTCTGCTCAACCTCTGTACCCCCCTGCTCTTTTGCCCCATCTCTGTACCCACCTGCTTTTCTACCCCACCTCTGTACCCACCTGCTCTTCTGCCCCACCTCTGTACCCACCTGCTCTTCTGCCCCATCTCTGTCCCCCCCCCGCCGCTCTTCTGTCCCACCTCTGCATCCATCTGCTCTTCTGCCCCACCTCGATACCCACCTGCTCTTCTGCCCCACCTCTGTAACCCCCTGCTCATTTTTTTGCACTAATGCACCTTGATTTCACATCTGCCCCAACACTGATCCCCTCTGCTTATCTTTTCCACCACTGTAACCCCCTTCTCATCTGTTCCACCCCTATAACCCCCTGCTCATTGTGATGTATGGGATGTATGTGATGTATGGGATGTATTATAGGATGTATGTGATATATATGATGTATGGGACGTATTATGGGATGTATGTGATTTATGGGATGTATTATGGGATGTATGTGATGTATGTGATTTATGGGATGTATTATGGGATGTATGTGATGTATGGGATGTATGTGATGTATGTGATGTATGGGATGTATGTGATGTCACATACAAGCATCTGGAATGCATGCGCAATGATGAGCTCAGGTCAGGGGCATTTTCTGAAAGCAGTGGGCCTGTGTGCAAGATCGAGCCCCCGCAGCTGAGAAAAAGTGCGGTGTCGGGCACCGCAGCAAAATTGGGTGTGATTTTTATTGCGCTGAATACTGGCTGTGGCTTAAAGGGATACAGAGTGCCGGAGTTCAGTAAAAAGTGATGCAAAATTTAGGAGGTTGGGACTAGGTGATGTAGAGGTTGGTAGTAGTGGATGATGCAGAGTTGAGGGGTCAGTAGTAATTGACACACACACACAACACATACACACACACACACACACATATATATATATATTATATATTTATATATATTATATATATATATATATATTTTTTTTTTTTTTTTACAACAGGGTTCCTAGAAGCTCAGCAGTAATTCCACAAACTGTGGCATGATTGGGGTTTTCTCAATCGCAGTGAAATCCTTTCTTTCTGAGATTGGTAGCGGCAACCAAGCGCAACATCTTCCTCCAGATGGTGGGCGGGGCTAGCAGGACTGTGATTGGCTTTGACAGTGGCCAATCACAGTCCTCCTCCTTTCCTCCTGGAAACAGGGACCCCCCCCCCCCCCCAGCAGAACTGCACCCAATCTCTTCCCCATCACAAGAGCTGACAATCGCAGCTACAACAAAGTTAGAGAACCAAACAATGTTTCCCATCTTTTACAATGTGTGGGGTGCAGTGCCTCCCCCTCAGTGCAGGTGCGGTGTGGGGGAATTGTGGGAGTGGAATGCATTAGTGTCTCACTGACACTTCCCTGCACTGCTCTGCTTATGGGGAGGGAGTCGGGTGCCGGCAAAAGAGGCTTTGCGTGCCGCTTGCTGCACCAGTGCCGGGGGGGGGTGCCTACCCCTGATTTATATAATGCACGCTCTCCGGGAATCACCTATCGCCCTTCCTGTAAAGGAGCCCTTTCTGCAGCTGGCACTTTATTCTCATCACATTAATCATTTATTTCCACTAGAAGCTTCATTTCCTTTAATTACCCCTCCGGTGTGATCATTGCCATCATACAAAGTACAGATTGATTTATTCTTACACCTTTATGCTTTTACTTTTTTTTTTTTTTATATATACCTTTGAGGCCATATAGACATTGCAATAATGTGATCACACTGCCTCAGCTTACATTGGGGTTGACTAATAATTCACTCTGACAGCATATATTTTATGAGTCGATTGCTGTATTACGATTTTATTTACTCACCATGATTGGTTGTTGAAAAACTTTCATACCTGGAAAGCCACGATCCTTTGGGGTTAACCACTTCATCTGTATCTTTTTACTACCCTAAGATCTTATTAGCATTCCATTATGTATAAAAGCAGGCCTGATTTTCCACTTCAATTCTGAGCACTTTCACTCCCTTCCTGCCCAGGCCAATTTTCAGCTTTCAGCGCTGTCACGCTTTTGCCGCGTACACACGACCGAATTCTCAGTCGGCGGCATTACGCCGGACAATTCGATCGTGTGTGGGCTCCAGCGGACTTTTTCATTGTAAAGTCAGGCGGACTTAGAAAGTAGTTTTGACTCAAAATTTCTCCGCCGGACTTGGCTTTTAGCGGATAATCCGTTCATCAGTGTGCTAGTCCGGCGGACTAAGAATGACGCATGCTCAGAAGCAAGTACGAGAAGGAAGCTATTGGCTACTGGCTATTGAACTTCCTTTTTCTAGTCTGGTCGTACGTGCTGTACGTCATCGCGCTAGAAATCGTCGGACTTTCGGAGTGTCCGTGTGTGGCCAAGTCCGATCTTTAGAAAGTCCGGCGGATTGTTTGTCTGGATTGTTTGCCGGACTAAGTCTGCCGGACAATTCGATCGTGTGTACGCGGCATTTGAATGACAATTGCGCGGTCATGCAACACTATACCCAGCGTCTTTTGTTTTTTTCACACAAATAGAGCTTTCTTTTTGTGATATTTAATAACCACTGGCTTTTTTTATTTTTAGCTAAATAAACAAAAAAAAGACAGAAAACATAAAAAAACAAAAAAAACAAAAAAAAAAAACAAGTTTTTCTGTGATTCTGTTATACGCTTTTGCAAATAAATGATCTTACTTCATAAAATTTAGCCCAAAATATATTCTGCTACATTTCTTTGGTAAAATAACCCAAATCAGTTTATTATTAAGTCTATAGGAAAGTTATAGAGTCCACAAACAATGGTATATATCTGAAAATTAATCAATCCTGATGTACTGACACCTTATCTCGCTTCTTGAGGCCCGAAAACGCCAGGACAGTACAAATATCCCCCAAAGGACCCCATTTTGGAAAGTAGACAGTCCAAGGTATTTAAGAAGAGGCATGGAGAGATTTTTTTTTTTTAAGTTGTAATTTTTTGTTACAATTATTTGGAAAATGAAGAAATTTAAAAAGAAAATGTTTTCTTTTTTTTTACATACTGTCATAAGTGCAGCACAGTTAAAATTCAACGCCTGAGTGAAAGAGTCCAAAAGCCCTCATACATCTTTTTTTATTGGAGGCTCTGGTTGAGGCATTTTGAGGGGTCATGGGACTTTCCTACGAGTAGAGAGACACCTCATCACCTACCGTGAAGTAGAAACTCTCCGTCTCTTGCTGGTTGGCTCTGCGTTTGGAGATGTTCAGTTTGCTCATGTAGGTCTCCGAGGCGGCCAGCTTGATGGACTCGGTGGAGCGGCTGTGCTGGAAGGCGTCAGAGACGTCAAAGTCCTCAACAGTCAGCATGTCTTGCAGGGTCTGCATGGTGGCGTCTAAGGTCTTCTTCACCTGTGCCAACACACAGAGCATAGATCACATACGGTAAAATTTGTATGGATACCTGCAGACTGCAATAGTTACAAGGTGTCAAGTCTAGAACATTCTAGCCTCCAAAAGAAATATGGCAGCTATCAGTGGCGTCGCTAGGGGGTGGCATTTGGGGCTATAGCCCCGAATCTGGGGCCCATAGCCCTGAGTCTCTGCAGAGGTCCCCAAGGGGAGCAGAGGCTCTTTGGGGACCCTGATGTAAGTGGGGGAATCTCTGGGGACCTTGATTTAAGGGGTAGGCTCTCTGGGGACCCTGATTTAAGGGGGAGGCTCTCTGGGGACCCTGATGTAAGGAGGAGGCTCTCTGGGGACCCTGATGTAAGGAGGAGGCTCTCTGGGCACTCTGATGTAAGGAGGAGGCTCTCTGGGCACTCTGATGTAAGGAGGAGGCTCTCTGGGCACCTTGATGTAAGGAGGAGGCTCTCTGGGGACCCGGATGTAAGGGGGAGGCTCTCTGGGGACCCGGATGTAAGGGGGAGGCTCTCTGGGGACCCGGATGTAAGGGGGAGGCTCTCTGGGGACCCGGATATAAGTAGGGGGCTCTCTGGGGATATACACACACACACACGTATATTACTGTATATACATGTGTATGCCCTCCCCAGCGTATGACTTTCTTTACTACTCTACTATGGGCTCTAGCCCCAGATCTTTTGTAGACCTAGCAACACCCCTGGCAGCTATCATTTTATTGGTTGCTCTTGGTGACGCCTCCAATAGTAGAACAACTCTAAACAGCAAGCAAGGTTCCATCGGTGGGCCTTAAAGGAAACACTCCTAGAGTTTTGGGAGACCCTATGCAGCCATATTCAGAAGGCTTTTCACAGGGTTCTGGGCCAAACGCAAGCACATGGTCAACCACAATCTCCTGCTCCAAGGCGAGTCTGCAATGAGCAATCAGGGAGAGGATGGAACTAGGGAACACACTGTCTGAGGAGGACATGGCCAGTGTAAGGATACAGCCGACAGGTCAGGGCAGAACTCAGAGCCGCTCAGTAGGTGAGCTGAGTGGAGGTGTATGAGCAGAATTTTCATGTCTGAATGGAGCATACCCTTAAAATTTTTTGCAAGGGCTTTTGGGTATTTGCAGGTCTACCTTATCTAAGAAGTGTGAAAAGAGCTGCAGAGGAAAGAACAAATTGTGTGTACTATAACATAAGTAGTCAAACACAGACAGGAAATCACCTCCTCATTTTCGATCTTCAGCGTGGTGAGACGTGATTGCAGCTGGTGATATCGCACGAGGAGTTCCATCTGTACCGGCTGCTGAGCGCTGACCTGACACACCTGAGAAATGGCAGAAAAGTTGCAAAAACATATGAAGCATGAATGTAAAAGACGCAGAATAATGGAAACTGGGTGTTTTGTATTCAACAAGAACATCATTGTGCAAGTACAGTATGCAACAGCAAGACTCCATCCTATAACCAATGTTCATTTTTTCCAATACTCTGCACTGCTGGAGGACTCTGCTCCTTCCTATATCCAACGCTCCTCTCCTGAAATACTGCGCTCTGCTGGAGGACTCTGCTCCTTCCTCTATCCAAAGCTCCTCTCCTGAAATACTCCGCTCTGCTGGAGGACTCTGCTCCTTCCTCTATAACTCTCCTCTCCTGAAATACTCTGTAGTACTGGATTACTCTACTCCTTCCTCTAACTCTGCTCTCCTGAAATACTCTGCACTGCTGGAGGACTCTGCTCCTTTCTCTATCCAACTCTCCTCTCATGAAATACTCTGCACTGCTGGATGACGCTGCTCCTTCCTCTACTAACTCTTCTCTCCTGAAATACTCTGTAGTGCTGGATTACTCTACTCCTTGCTCTATCTCTGCTCTCCTGAAATACTCTGCACTGCTGGAGGACTCTGCTCCTTCCTCTATCCAACTCTCCTCTCATGAAATACTCTGCACTGTTGTAAGACTCTGCTCCTTCCTCTAACGCTCCTCTCCTGAAATACTCTGCACTGCTGGAGGACTCTGCTCCTTCCTCTATCCAACTCTCCTCTCCTGAAATACTCTGCATTGCTGGAGGACTCTGCTCCTTCCTCTATCTAACTCTCCTCTCCTAAAATACTCTTCACTGCTGTAGGACACATACGCAGGACCCACCTCGTCACCCATGTGAGGCTGGAAGTCAAACTTAAGTGGCGGGCAGAAGACCTGGTTATAGAGGTCCATGATTTTGTGCTTGTCACTTCGAGCATCCAGATTGTCCACAGCGTTCTCGATGATGTCAAGGCCTTCATGCCGGGAAGTCTCCAGGGTATACTCGGCTGAGAGGTATGTGCGGAAGGTGCGGGCAAGACTGGAATGGAATCCCAGGTCACAGCACTGCGTAAACCAGAGAAATCAGTGAGACAGGAGTGCCTGTAAATACATCTTGCCACATACAATACACAGGCAAAGGGCAACTCATGGTTGATAGTAATAGGCAGTAGTTTGTGCCCCTGTCCCTCCCATAATGGTGAGCCTTCCCCCATAAATTTGTGTCTCTGCCCCTCCCACAATGATGAGATTTTCCCCCAGTAGTTTGTGTCTCTGCCCCTCCCACAATGGTGAGATTTCCTGCAGTAGATTGTGTCCCTTCCACAATAGTGAGGTTCCCCACCCCCCACCCCCCCCATAGTTTGTGTCTCTGACCCTTCCACAATAGTGAGGTTTTCCCCCAGTGTTTTGTGTCTCTGCCCCTCCCACAATGGTGAGATTTCCTGCAGTTGTTTGTGTCTTTGCCCCCCCCACAGTGGTGAGATCCCCCTCCCCATAGTTTGTGTCTTTGCCCCTCCCACAATGGTGAGATTGTCTCCCAGTAGTTTATGTATTTGCCTCTCCTACAATGGTGAGATTTCCTGCAGTAGTTTGTGTCTCTGCTCCTCCCACAATGGTGACATTTTCCCCAGTAGTTTATGTATTTGCCCCTCCCACAATGGTGAGAATTCCTGCAGTAGTTTGTGTCTCTGCCCCTCCCACAATAAGATTTCCTGCAGTAGTTTGTGTCTCTGCCCCTCCCACAATAAGATTTCCTGCAGTAGTTTGTGTCTCTGCCCCTCCCACAATAAGATTTCCTGCAGTAGTTTGTGTCTCTGCCCCTCCCACAATAAGATTTCCTGCAGTGGTTTGTGTCTCTGCCCCTCCCACATTGGTGAGATTTCCTGCAATAGTTTGTGTCTCTGAAATGTGTGAAAACCCCCCTGTCCTCCTCAAAATTATTATTCTAACTCAGTGTTCCAAACCACAAAAATCACCAAATATTCAAAATGACTGAGAAATATTGAAAATAAAGCAATAATGAAAAAGGAAGCATATCTCATATATGGCGTCCAAAGCTCCACCCAGCGTGATGACGTCACCGCCCGACTGAAGTGTCGCGCTCAATCGGCTTTCTCAAATCTCCTTTGAGAAAGCAGATTAGGTGCAAAGCGGAAGCCAGGCGGTGACATCATCACGCTGGGCGGAGCTTCGGACCTCATTTAAGAGATATGCTTCCCTTTTCATTATTGCTTTATTTTCAATATTTCTCAGTAATTTTGAATATTGATTCTTGTATGTACCATGTAACATTGAGGAGCTGAGGTCTGATGTCTTTATGGACCTTGCTTTGTGCACTGGTCCAAATCATTTGGTGGAGGGGGGATTGTGGTGTGGGGGTTGTTTTACAGCGGTTGGGCTTGGCCCCTTAGTTCCAGTGAAAGGAACTCAAGGCGTCAGGATACCGAGACATTTTGGACAATTTGATGCCCCTAATTTAGTGGGAACAGTTTGGGGATGGCCCCTTCCTATTCCAACATGACTGAGCACCAGAGCACAAAGCAAGGTCCATAAAGACATGGATGAGCGAGTTTGGGGTGGAGGAACTTGACCTGCAGAGAGTCCTGACCTCAACCCGATAGAACACCTTTGGGATAAATTAGAGCGGAGACTACGAGCCAGGCCTTTTCTTCCAACATCAGTGCCTGACCTCACAAATGCGCTTGCTTCTGGAAGAACGGTCAAACATTCCCGTAGACACGGTCCTAAACCTTATGAACGGCCTTCCCAGAAGAGTTGAAGCTGTTATAGCTGCAAAGGGCGGGCCAACCCAATATTGAACCCTACGGACTAAGACTGGGATGCCATTGAAGTTCATGTGCGTGTAAAGGCAGGCGTCCCAATACTTTTGGCAGTATAGTGTACTTGGTTATACTATGATATGGAGAGTCGAGGGAGGGAGGGAGGGTGGCATCAAAGCAGCAGCAGTTCAGCAGAACTGGGAACCCGTTGGGGAGGTCTCACCCTCGAAGTCCCTATAAATATAACAGGGGATTCAACTTTCCAGCAGTTGTGTAGAGGTAAAGATCAGTATTTGGCTGAACCAACACATATCAGAAATGGACATGTTCCCATGTAGCAATAAGGTCATCTGAGTGACCTTTCACTTACGGCGGCGTTGGCCGGGTGGAGACGCCTTCCTCCTCCCAACTTTTGTAATTTTGACCTTCAGGAGCCGTACTTCTGATTGGGAATTCCTTTCCTTCTGTTCTCTTTATCTTTTCTTGATATTAATGTATTATTTTCTCTACCCTTATCTCTGTTTTATCTACAGGTATGCTGTTCTATGATATTCCAAATGTAACGAGTTATAAAGCCTGATTTACAATGGCAAATGGTGCTGAACCTTCTGGACCGCCCATTGTATATACAGGTCATTACCACCATGACATTATATACACAGACCCTCCAGAGCAGTGATTCTCAACCAGGGTTCAGTGGAACCCTAGGGTTCCTCCAGAGGTTGCTAGGGGTTCCTGAAGCATTGGGCCATTTCTGCCTCTCTGATAAGTTCCCACGAACACCATTGATCTTTTTAGCTCTCTGTAAGGAGGTAATTCTTCCCAATGACCACAAGTGTAAGGATCATTCTTCCAACTGACCACAAGTGTAAGGACCATTCTTCCCAATGACCACAAGTGTAAGGAGCGTTCTTCCAACTGACCACAAGTGTAAGGAGCGTTCTTCCCAATGACCACAAGTGTAAGGAGCGTTCTTCCCAATGACCACAAGTGTAAGGACCGTTCTTCCCACTGACCATCACACTAATGAATCGTGTGTTGTACATTTCTAATTTTTAGAAGGGGTTCCCCTGAGACTGGACAACTATTTCAAGGGTTCCTCTGTGTTGAAAAGGTTGAGAAAGACTGCTCCAGAGAAAGGGGTCCGTCTGGTTTTGGCCACATGGACCGAGTGTAAGTACCCTTGTCCCCGTCAGGAGCCCAAGGCCCCGGGGAATTCAGGGCAAGGCCCTCTGATTTTAGAGGGCTTGTGTACCCGTTGCACTTTTTTGTGTTTCACTCCTTATGCGTGTGCACATTTTTTGGGCACCGGGTGAAGTTTTTGAGTGTGTTTCACATGCCATGGGCTTTCAAAAAAAAAAATCACTGGTCCCATGAGGCATTGCAAGGCTGACAATTACAAGCATGACCCCCCCAAAGGCATTGGCATGATGGAACTTGTAGTTCCACAAGCTGGAGGGCCACAAGTTTGAACACCCATGGCGCTAGATCATGAGTGCTCAACCTGGGGCCCTCCAGCTGTTGAGGAACTACAAGCCCCGCCATGCCTCTGCCTGTGGGAGTCATGCTTGTAACTCTAAGCCTTGCGATGCCTCATGGGAATTGTAGTTCCACAACAGTTTGAGGGCCAGAGGTTGAACACCCGTGGGCTAGATGATGTAGGGTATCCTCCAGCCAGGAAATGATGGGGGGGGGGGCTCTGACTTGCTGCAGCTTCTAATGCACATTGTGAGAAGCTCACAGCGTGCGGTGAAATCAGAATAAGCACTTTCAGGCCAATGGAGAAGCCGGTACAACTGTTCAAGACTGAAGGGAAAGGAGGTCAGATTTAAGGAACGTCCTTCTACGTTGGATTGGATTAAATGGTTGGAAATCTACGTGTGCAAAATAATCAATGAGTTAAAAAAAAAAAATAGTCTGTGTTGGGTGTGGATGGCATTTAAAAGAATTCTAAGCCTGTTGGTTCTGCAAAAGAGGAACTAAATTCATGACGTCCATGTAACGACACCCGCAGCAGACTGGGAGACAACACTCTGCTATGAAGGACAGGTAGGGGACGTTAGGAGCGTCCTTGTCCACAAGGGGTGCTACTGAGCACTGCTGCCTGTGGCCAAGGCGGCCCAATTGACCTATTTAAAGTGACAGCAAAGCCGGAGTTCGGCTTCAAGGGCAGCATGCTAAGTAACATGTCAGTGCAACACGTCCAATATTTATTGCCTCTCACAGAGATCACAGGACTCCCCCTGGCAATGCCTTCACCTGCTTTTCTCTCCAGAAGGATGGTGCTATGTTTGTTCAGGCATCTGGATGGGTCACCATCTACTTTCTGGACTGAGATGCCAGCTGGATCATGGAAATCCTGGTGCAGTTTTTGGCTGTGTTCACAAACGTCTGGAACAGATCAGCTCCTGCTGCAGCCTCTCAGAAACTGCAATGTTGCAGTCTGATCCCTGGGGGTGGGGAAGAGGAGACTGAGGCAATGCCTCCTCCTGCCTGCAGCAGACTGATGAGATCATCTCAGCCTAGGTACAGTCACTGGATGGAAGATCAAGATCAAGAACTTTTTATGATAAAAGATGGATAATTTTTTGGGGGGAAAATAATACTGTTGCGTCAATTTTGCTTTGCTGCGCACACCTGACTCTCATTAACCATCTACAAAAATAAACATACAAAGCCTGGTGTCTGAGTACTTGGCTATGTTCACAAATGTCTATCACAGATCAGTCCCCTGCTGAAGCCACTTATCTAGTGGAGTGCTACTAAGGCCGCGTACACACGGGCGGACTGTTCGCCCAACTTTGTCCGCTGAACAGTGTTTCAGCGGACAGTCCGCTCGTGTGTGGGCTTTCAGCGGACAGTTTCAGCGGACAGTCTGACGAACAAAGTTTTTCGGAAATTCCGTAAAACTGTCCGCTGAAACTTTGTTTGAGCGGACAGTCCGCCCGTGTGTAGGCTTGTTCGTCAAACTAAGTTCCGCGCATGCTCAGAAAGGATTTACACGCCGAAAGTTATAATGCAGTGTATAGGACGTCGTATTTTTCGTCCCGTCGTACGTGCCGTTCACGTCATCGCGCACGGTTTCAGCAAACTGTTCGTTCGTCGTGTGTGGCCATGTCCGTCCATGCTAATTTTGAGCGGACTGTTTGCCGAAACTGTTTGACGGACAAAGTTGGGCGAACAGTCCGCCCGTGTGTACGCGGCCTTAGTTACAATGTTGCAGTCTGATCCGGGGGGGGGGGGAGATTGAGGCAATGCTTCCTTCTGCCTGCATCAGATTAATGAGGTCATCTCAGCCTAGGTACAGTCACTGGACGGAAGATCAATAACTTTGTGGATTGCTACAAAGTTACAATGTTGCAGTCTGATCCTTGGAGACTGAGGCAATGCTTCCTCCTGCCTTACATCATTCCAGCCTAGGCAAAGTCATTGCTTGGAACTTAAAGGGTTTGGGAACCTTTGTGTTTTTTCACCTTAATGCATCCTTGGATGCACTCTGCACATGCTCAGTTTGGTGTGTATTGCTAAAGGGATTTTATTTTATTTTTTTGGAGGGTGCATGTGATCAGCACAGGGCCAAATCAGCGCTGTCCAGACGGAGGGTCAGGAGTCCTGCAGCCTCATAGGACAATCAGAGGGGAATTAAAACTCCTCAAACAAGCTTTAACCAGACACTGATAGAAGTCATAAGACTGCTATATACTGCTGATGAGGAAAGGCATTTAGCAGTTTATATTTACTAAAATAATTGCACTTCCATGTTCTGTGTACTGTGGGAGACCAGATATAGTGACTGAAAGCTCCTGGGTTTAGTGACACTTTAAGGATGGCTTTTTAATGGTAATGGTAAAAAAAATGGTAATAAATGTTAATAAATTAATTGTAAAAAAAATGGCGCTTTTCTTGGAATTTATACTTTTTGTATATATTGTATTATTAAATATTTTATTATATTTATATTATATCAAGAATTCATTCATGTAGATTTGCAATGTTGCTGAAAGTCCACTTTAATAAAGCTGCACTCTGTTTTGTGATGGAGGATTTTTTTGGCTCCACTCATTATAATTTCTCATACAGCAAAAATATGAAATATATTTGAAGAGAATATAACTCTCCCTGGTATATATATTTAGAACAATAATTTTTAGACATGTTTTTGGCCATCCAGGCAGGGTGACACGACGATAGCTGATAAATATGGTATAAATAGTGGAGGGGAGAGTGCATTTTATGC
This sequence comes from Lithobates pipiens, assembly GCF_037356315.1. Taxonomy (NCBI): domain Eukaryota; kingdom Metazoa; phylum Chordata; class Amphibia; order Anura; family Ranidae; genus Lithobates; species Lithobates pipiens. The sequence goes on from NW_027507785.1 coordinate 50,623,065, forward strand.
ACTGGGAGACGGACGGGAGGGGTCACATCTGTGTCGGGCTGAACAGAAATCACTGACATGAGATCCCCAGGTCCCTGCGGCACACAGATCGGTATCTGCCAGGCACACCTGGGTCTGCCCCTCGCCGCCTGCCCTCCTCTGTGTGCCGGAGGTAATTAGGGAGATGAGATGAGACATGGAGCCATCTGCTCCCCCTGAGCAGTGAGACAATGGCCAATGGGGGGGGGGGGCATTTCACCCCAAAACTCCAGGTTTTATTGGATTCATATTTTTTTGCTCTTGTACAATGGGCATGCCTGCAATCACATTTCATATTAACACATTGCTGGCTATACCAGGACGCAGGAGGTTTGTACAGACTGTATGATCGACATTTATTTCTATAAGTCTTTTGCACTAATAGATACGAGAAAAGCGTATCCCCTGACAGCATGCTACAGAGAAGGGACCCTTGCTCCATGTGTAAGCAGCAGTCCCTCTGCAGAGGTCTGGCAGGTTCCCCTGCAAGAGCTCTCCAATCAACAGGGACCATGCGCTTTGCTAATTGGAGAGCTATAACTCTTGACTCAGCAGGGGCTTGTTGGACCTCTGCAGAGAGACCAGTATCTTTGTTGCATGCAGCCGCAGGGTGGGGAATTGCCTGGCTGCAGTTGACTGCTATTACATGTGACGGGTTCAGTCCAAACCTCAGCTCATCGCTAGTCATGAGGCATGGATTGCTGAGAAAAAAAAGCTGAGGCCCTAACACTACTTTATAGAGCCCATTGCCTTCATGGAACATATTTTGTCATGCAAAAATCAGAGAATAAATTTACTGTGACACCCAGGATCCCCTTAAAGCAGTCCTCCACCCTGAAGTGGAAGTTCCGCTCATCTGATCCCCCCCCCCCCCCCCCCTCCGGTGCCACAATCGGCACCTTTCGGGGGGAGGGAGTTGCAGTTATCTGGATAATCCAGGTATCTGCACCCACTTCCGGGACAAGACCTCTGCAGATGCCCCCCCCCCCCCCCCCCGTTGTGTTCTGGGAAACACACAGTTCCCAGGACACAGCGGGGACCAGCAGCAATAGGGAACCGGGCAGTGAAGCCGCAATGCTTCACTTCCCGATTCCCTGACAGAGGATGGCGGCGGGGGCAGCAGAGAGACAAGCGATTGCTGGACCCTGGGACAGGTAAGTGTCAATTTTGTAGCTGCTGGCTTTTAATATTTTTTTTAAAGGTGCAGAACCACTTTAAATGCCATATAGTTCAACATCTGCACTGCACACAGGAGAGAAAGCCCTGATCACTCACTATAAGCTTGGACATGTCATGGAGTTCATTTACATCTATGAGGTTGAAAACATCATGGAGTTCACTAGTATCTATGAGTTTGGACAGGTTATGGAGTTAATTTATGTCTATAAGATTGGATACGTCATGAAGTTCACTTATGTCTATGATATTGGACATGTAATGGAGTTCACTAATTTTATTCTATTGAAAAAGCCTGTGGCGTGCAAAACACATCCAACAACTTCCACCCGGTGCCAAAAAAAGTGCACACACATCAAGAGTGAACACAAAAACGTGCAACGGGTGTCTGCTGTCCTCCACAAGGAAGGACCTTACCCTGAACCGCCGCAGCGTTAGGCTCCAGATGGGGACTGAGGTACCAATACATGGCCCATCTGACCGAAGCCAGACGACCGCCTTTCTCTGGAAGGTCTGCCGAAACAGACCCACCCAGGTACTAGGGTAGGGGCTCCCCCGAAGGAAGACCCCCCAAAGAGAGGGCAAACCAAGCCAGAAGGCCTATGTCCACCCTCCCACAAGACTTTCAGGGTTGGCCCGAGGACCGACACCCTACTCGCCAAACGTGCAAGTGACAACATAAAACGACAAACCACACAGAAATAAAATAAATAAATATATAAAGTGGGGAAGGGATAGTGAAGAGGGAGAGTGAAAAGGTGGCCATCGTGTAACACAATGACCAGGCTCTCCGGCCAGGAATCAAAAATTCCTCTGGTCCTAGCCAAAAGGCCCGGCCCTAGAGGCAGGTGTGAAAATATGTGTTATAGTGATGTGACCAAGGTGCCAAACATCAGAGTGATTAAATCACAGTGAAAGTAAGGCACCCCTGAACTGCCACTTCAGGGGCACATCACCATAGGCTTTTCAACAAAAGCATCCCGACCCCCCAGTCCAGACCACAGCAGCCCCCACCACAGCCAGAAAGGCATGGAGATCCAGGAGCTTATATCTATTAGATTGGACATGTCATAGAGTTCACTAATATCTATGTGCTTGGACACGTCATGGAGTTCACCTACTTCTATGACATTGGATACGTCATGGAGTTCATTTACATCTATGAGGTTGAATACATCATGTAGTTCCCTAATATCAATGAGATTGGACACATCATGGAGTTCACTAATATCTATGAGGTTGAACATATCATGGAGTTCCCTTATGTCTATGAGCTTGGACATGTCATGGAGTTCCGTTATGTCTATAACATTGGACATGTCATGGAATTCATTTACATCGATGAGGTTGAATACATCATGTAGTTTTCTAATATCAATGAGATTGGACACATCATGGAGTTCACTAATATCTATGAGGCTAAACATATATGGAGTTCACCTCATGGAGTTCACTTACATATATGGGGTTGAAAACATCATGGAGTTCACTAATATCAATGAGATTGGACACATCATATAGTTCACTAATATCTATGAGGTTGAACACATTATGGAGTTCACTTATACCTATGAGATTGGACACCACATGGAGTTCACTTACGTATATGAGATTGGACATGTCATGAAGTTAATTTACATCTATGGGGTTGAGAACATCATGGAGTTCACTCATATCAATGAGATTAGACATATCATATAGTTCACTAATATCTATGAGGTTGAACACGTTAAGGAGTTCATTTACATCTATAAGATTGGACACATCATGGAGTTAACTTATGTCTATGATATTGGACATGTCATGGAGTTCACTAATAGCTATGAGATTGGACATGTTATAGAGTTCACTAATATCTATGTGCTTAGACACGTCCTGGAGTTCACTTACGTCTATGACATTGGACACGTCATGGAGTTCATTAACATCTATGAGGTTGAATACATCATGTAGTTCCCTAATATCAATGAGATTGGACACATCATGGACTTCACTAATATCTATGAGGTTGAACACATTATGGAGTTCACTTATATCTATGAGATTGGACACCTCATGTAGTTCACTTACATCTATGAGATTGGACATGTCATGAAGTTCAATTACATCTATGGGGTTGAAAACATCATGGAGTTCACTAATATCAATGAGCCTGGACACATCATATAGTTCACTAATATCTATGAGGTTGAACACATCATGGATTTCCCTTACGTCTATGAGTTTGGACACGTCATGGAGTTACCTTACGTCTATGACATTGGACACATCACGGAGTTAATTTACATCAATGAGGTTGAATACATCATGTAGTTCTCTAATATCAATGAGATTGGACACATCATGGAGTTCACTAATATCTATGAGGTTGAACACATTATGGAGTTCTCTTATACCTATGAGATCAGACACCTCATGGAGTTCACTTACGTATATGAGATTGGACATGTCATGAAGTTTATTTACATCTATGAGGTGGAATACATCATGGAGTTCACTAATATCTAAGAGCTTGGACACTTCATGAAGTTCACTTACTTCTATGAGATCAGACACATCATGGATGTAGTACTTGCTGATACAACCATTAGTTGCTGCCAAGTTGAGCAGGTACTCGTTCCTGGCCTTGGTACACTTCAGCTTGTTCTCTGAGTACTTGGCTTGCCGCTGGAAATAGGCAGGAAGATGTATTAGAAAAGTACAAAATGGGCAAAGATTAGATCAGCACATGCAGAGTTTTAACAAAATGGCAAAAACAATGACCTGCAACCAGGTTTTTAGGCTCACCAATAAAAGGCTAAAGATAACTTCTGGTTGGTGGATTACTGCGCTTTCATTAGGTCTGTGAGAGACCACAGACCAGTAATTAATCCCTGGTGGTGACTTTTATAGCCTATGTTTGGCAACAATTGTTACCGATCAATATCCAAAGCTGCAACGTTACCTTTTCCTTCATCTTTTCAATCTTCTTCACAGAGCTCCGCCTCTGCGCTCTGTCTTCATGCCGCAGGGCGTTGGGCCCAAAGTCCGCCGATTTACTAAACTGTTTCTCCTCCTGCTTTTCGGCATCCTTAAGCTTGCTTTCTGCGTTGATGCTTTCCGCATGGTACATGTGGTACGTCTTCATCACCTGCACATAAGTCAAGGAATAAGGGAGAGGGGTTAAGAGATACAACTTGCCCAAATAAAAGGTAATCTTACAGATCTTACTTCCAAAGAGAGATAAAGGCATTGAACCATCAGATGCCACATTTGTATTCATTCCAATGAACTCCATTTTATATATGGGGGTTCATGGAAATGAATGCAAACATAGCATCTGAAGTTTTGGACACCTAACCATGAAATGCGTGTGGACAACTAACCATCATGCTCGCTATAAGGCCAACAGTATATGGAGCACCTCCAAATGACTCAGGTGTTTCTAGTGAAGGGTACTAATAATAATACATCATACAAAGACATTGTAGACAATTGTGTTCTTCCAACCTTGTGGTAACAGTTTGGTTAAGACCATTTTCTGTTCCAACACGACTGTTTTTCTGTGTACAAAGCCAGCTCCATAAAGAATGGCTTGATGAGTTTGTTGTGGAGGAACTCAAGTTTCTTGCACAGAGTCCTGACCTCAACCCTACAGAACACTGGGATGGATTGGAAAGCCAAGCCAGGTCTTCTCATCCAAAATTACCTCACAAATTCCCCCAGGCACTATATAATCTCGTGGAATAGTCTTCCCAGAAGAGTTTAGGATGTTATAGCCACAAAGGGAGGACAACTCCATATTAATAGCTATGTGGGCCAACTTCATATGGGTGGAGGGCAACTTCATATTAACCACTTACAGATGGGAAGATTTGCCCCCTTAATGACCACATATGATGCCTCCGTGATTGAAAGAACTAAAATCTAGTGAAGGGAGGGGCCAGGCTGGGAAGGAAAGAGCTACACGATGTTTGACATCCTCCAGCCAAGACATTCTGTAAATATTTTCTGTAAATAAATACTTCAGACACTCCACTCCCCACCCGACGCTGGAGGGTAATAAGTGAACGCCCATTATCTGTCATTCATTTTGAAGGTTATTAAGAAAATGTTGGTGTGACACATCACAGGTTCACTGAAGAACAGTACAGAGTGTACACAGGGAGAAAATATAACCTCTCCACCCATAAGTGATGTTGCCCTTATGATGTGGACAAGTTCTTCTTCCCATTGAGGGTACCGGCAGTGAAAGATCCTCCCCTGGGTTCCCAGCTCCGCCCACTTGCTGCACCCATTACAATGAGGCTTACCCACCCTGCCGTTTATTTTAGTTCCCTATGATTGGACACCAGGAATTCATCACCTCAGTCCCAGAGAAATATAACATCACAGTAAATGGTGAAGTCCAATAGTATCCACCAGCATTCCTGGAATATCCATACTAGACCCTTTACACCGGATTCCACTCACAGTATAGAGTTCATTGGTGACCTTTGCCAGTTCTTCATGCATCTGCAGCCCAATGTCCTTACTCTGTAAAAGATGGATTTATAATTACAACTGCATCAAGATAGAAATATAAAAAGTATACAGATGCTCTAACCCCCAGATACAAGCATGAGTGGGCACATGATGCCATTTGACTGTCAATTACAAAGCTTGGCCACATCCACCTCCCAGATGTCATTAAGAGCCTGCATGAGGTGAGGACTTCAGCCCGCTGTGCGGAGGAAGCTTGTCTGCATGAGGGGTGCCCTGTGTTCCTAAACATACAGGATTTGAGACTGATCTGAGATCTGCAGTGAATGCACTGGGGCTAATCTGAGGTGTGAAGTGCATGCATTGGGCCTGATCTGAGGTCTGCAGTGAATGCATTAAGGCTGATCTGAGATCTGAAGACGTGCATGCATTGGGTTTGATGTGAGGCCTGAAGTACATGCATTTGAGCTGATGTGAGGTCTGAAGTGCATGCATTGGGGCTGATCTGAGGCCTGCAGCGCATGTACTGGGGCTAATATGAGGTCTGAAGTGCATGCAATGGGGCAGATCTGAACTCTAAAGTGCATGCAATGGGGCTGAACTGAAGTACATGCAGTGAGGCTGATTTTAAGTCTGAAGTGCATGCAATGGGGCTGATCTGAAGTGCATGCAATGGGGCTGATCCGAAGTCTGAAGTTCATGCATTGGGGCTTATCTGAGGTCTGCAGTCCATGCATTGGGGCTGACCTGATGACTAAAGTGCATGCTTGGGGGCTGATCTCAGCTCTACAGTCCATGGATTGGGGCTGATCTGATGACTAAAGTCCATGCATTGGGACTGATCTGAGGTCAGAAGTCCATGCATTAGGGCTGATCTGAGGTCTGAAGAAGTACATGCATTGGGGCTGATCTGAGGTCTGAAGTACATGCATTGGGGCTGATCTGAGGTCTGAAGTACACACATTGGGGCGGATCTGAGGTCTGAAGTGCATGCATTGGGAGTGATCTGAGGTCTGCAGTCCATGCATTGAGGCTGATCTGAGGTCTGAAGAAGTGCATGCATTGGGGTTGATCTGAAGTCTGAAGTACATGCATTGGGGCTGATCTGAGGTCTGCAGTGCATTCATTAAGGCTGATCTGAGGTCTGAAGAAGTGCATGCATTGGGGTTGACCTGAGGTCTGAATTTCATGCATTGAGGCTGATCTGAGGTCTGCAGTGCATGCATTGAGGCTGATATAAGGTCTGAAGTGCATGTATTGGGGCTGATATAAGGTCTGAAGTGCATGTATTGGGGCTGATATGAGGTCTGCAGTGCATCCAATGGGGCTGATCTGTGGTCTGAAGTGCATGCATTGGGATTGATCTGGGGTAATGCTTCGGGCTGAACATGTTTTGTGTGTGCACCAGTTAATCGATTTCTGTACTCATAGTCTTATTGTTAATGGCAAATTAAAATGATTCATTATTATATAATAATTAAGTTGAACTTGCCATTAGCATTGTGCTATAACTGCAAAACTTGACTACTTTTATAAGCGCTGATTTATGAATGGAGCCTGCAGCCTGTTTGCAGCCTTCATTCACACAGTAGCTGCTGTCAGCACTCCCGGGACCAGGCTGTGCAACTGGCAGCCCAGCCCGGCACATTACACTTGGAGAGCTGCTGACAGCAGGAGAGGTTCACGTTGCCCGGTGCGCACGTCCTATGTGTCAGCTGAGCCCTGACATAAAACGTCTGGCTCTGTCAGATGGCCTGATTGTCTTCCCCTCCCCCTCCAAATGTATTCCAGATGACTGACGCACATGGAGACCAACTCACCTTTTTGAAGAGACGGATCACATCCTCACTGATATGTGACAGGCGGACAATCACGTTGTTGAGGAAGAGGTCATTCAAGGTGGCATGGTCTTTACTTTCCCGCCGCGTCTGGGCCAGAACCAAATACCAGCAGTTCACCGGGGACAGGAGATGCTGATCCTTCCTGAAAAAGTTCAATGATTATCGAGGAACCCCGGGTAAGAGCTCTCCGAGATAAATACTCCTTATCTAAGTTTCCCAAATATTTGGGCTTTCACAGTGTCTATACTTGGGGCTACAGCCTGTTGCCAACCATTCTGTGTTGTGCAACCTCCCTCTCACAGTGCATTCAGGAGGATGCATGAGTGGAAAAGAAGCACTGAGGTGCACAGCTAGAATACAGAAGGTATAGGTGACATGTTCTAACCTGTGCCATCATAGACTTAGGAATTGGTGTTCCCAAAGCACAAGGCTTATGAATGGGACCCCATTGGCTGCTGCTCCCGGCTGACATGTTAATATCAGCAATGTCTCATCAGCGGGGCTGCCAGTCTGAAGGAGTCATTGATGCACTTGGGGCGGGTGTGCACCTGGCGTCATTGACGCATTCAGGTTGACAGAGTCGCTTATTAGACATTGCTGATACTAACATGTCAGCCAGGAGCAGCGGTGGCAGCCAATGGGGTCCTTTTTCTAAGCCTTGTGTTGGCCAGGAGCAGCGTCGGCAGCCAATGGGGTCCTTTTTCTAAGCCTTGTGTTGGCCAGGAGCAACGTCGGCAGCCAATGGGGTGAAAATCCCTAAGCCTTGTGTCAGCCAGGAGCAGCAGTGGCAGACAATGGGGTCCTATTCCTAAGCCTTGTGTTGGCCAGGAGCAGCGGCAGCAGCCAATGAGGTGAAATACCCAAAGCCTTGTGTCAGCCAGGAACGGCAGCGGCAGAAAATGGGGTCCTTTTCCTAAGCCTTGTGCTGGCAAGGAGCAGCGGTGGCAGCCGCCAATGCAGTTCTATTCCTAAGCCTTGTGTTGGCAAGGGGCAGCAGTGGCAGACAATGGGGTCCTATTCCTAAGCCTTGTGTTGGCCAGGAGCAGCGGCAGCAGCCAATGGGGTGAAAATCCCTAAGCCTTGTGTCAGCCAGGAGCAGCGGTGGCAGACAATGGGGTAAAAATCCCTAAGCCTTGTGTTGGCAAGGAGCAGCAGCGGCAGCCGCCAATGGGGTCCTATTCCTAAGTATTGTGTTGGCAAGGAACAGCAGTGGCAGACAATGGGGTCCTATTCCTAAGTATTGTGTTGGCAAGGAACAGCAGTGGCAGACAACGGGGTCCTATTCCTAAGGCTTATGTTGGCAAGGAGTAGCGGTGGCAGCCGCCAATGGGATCCTATTCCTAAGCCTTGTGCTGGCAAGGAGCAGCAGTGGCAGACAATGGGGTCCTATTCCTAAGCCTTGTGTTGGCAAGGAACAGCAGTGGCAGACAATGGGGTCCTATTCCTAAGCCTTGTGATGGCCAGGAGCAGCAGCGACAGCCAATGGGGTAAAAATCCCTAAGCCTTGTGCAGGCTAGGAGCAGCGGCGGCAGCCGCCAATGGGGTTCTACCTCTAAGCCTTGTGTCTGCCAGGAGCAGCGGCGGCAGCCAATGGGGTAAAAAACTAGGGACAACATTATGGCCCTGGTTTTGTGCCGCCATACACAACAGAACATTTATACCATAGACTAGTATACAGCTGTGTACAACACTTTACATTGTATGCACCATATATTATATCCATGTGAGTGAGCCCCAAACATGGAAGTAACATGAAACATGCTTGAAAAAGGTGGGCTTAGCCTTTAAAGCGCGGTGGCGGGATCCCAAACTTTTCAGTAAAAGGGGCCAAATCATACATTGGAAGCCCTATCAGAGTAACCCCCTTACATCAGGGTCCCTATCAGAATCCCCCCTCACATCAGGGCCCTTATCAGATCCCCCCCTTACATCAGGGTCCCTATCTGAGTCCTCATTACATCAGAGTCCCTCCTAACATCAGGGTTCCTATCAGAGTCCCCCTTACATCAGGATCCCTATCAGAGTTCCCCTATACATCAGAGTCACCCCTAACATCAGGGTCCCTATCAGAATCCCCCATACATAAGCGTCACCCCTAACATCAGAGTCCCCATCAGAATACTCCTTACAACAGGGTCCCCGTCAAAGTCCCCCCTTTCATTAGGTTCCCCATCAGAGTCCTCCTTATGACAGGTTTCCCCCCAGAGTCCCCCCTTACATCAAATTCCCCAACAGTGTCCCTCCTTACCCCCTTACATCAGGGTCCTCATCAGAGTCACATTTACATCAGGCTCCCCATTAGATTTCCCCCTAAAATCAGTCCTCTCTTGCATCAGGGTCCTCATTAAGCCCCGTACACACGAGCGGACTTTTCAACATCCAAAGTCCGACGGACTGAGTCCGTCAGACTATTCGATCGTGTGTGGGCTGCAACGGACTTTAGCTTAGCTAAAGTCTGACGAACTTTAGAAATGAAGCATGCTTCAAATTTTCCCGACGGAACTCCGCCGGACCCGGTCCCTTCGAAAAATTCGCTCGTGTGTGTGCTACTCCGACGGACTAAAACCGACGCTAGGGCAGCTATTGGCTACTGGCTATGAACTTCCTTAGTCGAATCCAGTCGTACGTCATCACGTTCGACTCCGTCGGAGTTTGGTGTGATTGTGTGTGTCCAAGTCCGTTCGGTCGAAAAGTCCGCCAGAACTCTGTCGGAACTCCGTCGGAACTCCGGCAGAACTCCGTTGGAAGTCTGTCAGACTTAATCCCTCTCGTGTGTACGCGGCATTAGAGTTTTCCCTTACATACTCGTCCCCATCAGAGTCCACCCTTACAACATGGTCCCCATAAGACTACTGCCTTACATAATGGTCCCCATTCTACATCAAGGTATCCATCAAAGTCCCTCCTTACTCGATTACGCCAGGGTCCCCATAAGAGCCCCCTCTTATATAATGGTCCCCATCAGAGTCCTCCTTACATGAGGCTCCTTATCAGGGTTCCCCCTTACATCAGGGGCCCCTTTAAAGTCCCCCTACCATAATGGTCCCCATCATCATCCCCACTTACACCAAGGCCCCTATCAGAGTCCCCTTTACATCAAAGTCCCTCATTACATAAAGGGGGAGGGGTTAAAGCAAAGCCCATAGGAAGCCTCTTGCTGGTTGGATAAAATCTTGACGTGAGCTGATTGTGGCCCATGGGCTGTAGTTTGGAGGCCCCTGCTTTTGGGCTTCTTCACACCAGGTGCGGTGGGACGGCAATTGCAGCGCAGTCCCAACGTAAAACAAGGCAAAATACTCCTATGTGGCCGGTGGCAGTGGTGTGCTCTAAAAAAAGAACAGGCCGTACTATTTTCCAGAGTACTGCAGTGAATATTCGTTAATTAGTCAATTCTAAAATTTGTGAATTCTAAAATTCGTAAATTCAAAATTCAAAAATCCGAAGACCCAAAAAAAAAAAAAAAATCACAAATTATGCGAATTAATGAATGCCGCATATTAAACGAATAGAACGTAGCAAATTAATAATAATAAATAACAATAAAAATAATAATATATTTTTTTATTATTATTAATACTATTTATTTATTACTATTTATTTATTTATTATTCATTTGTTACATTCCATTTGTTTAGATGCGGCATTCATTATTTTGGATAATTCATAACTTCAGATAAATTCGTATTCGTTACATTCACTAACAGCCAAATTTGAAAGGAAATTCCAATACCTATAATTTAATAGGTAGTAATAGTTAAGTTATTATTAGTTAGTTAGTTATTTAAGATTTTCGTGTTTTTTAAATTCCATATTTTTTAAATTTAGAATTTCTGAAATTTCGAATATTCTAATTTACGAACATTTGGAAAAAATTCGTTAAAGAGGTTTTTTTTAATTAGTATATTTCCAGATTAACGAATTTGTAGAAATTCTTTAAAAAACAAAATTTGGAACTAAACGAATTGCACATGTCTACCGCGTTGTAATGCCGGTGTGAACAAGCCCTAAAAGCATAAATGTGGCGCAGTGATGCTGCGCATCTCAGATGGCCCCAGAAGGCCGGTGCCATCTTACTTGAAGTGGTGCTGCTCCCGGGTGGTGCGGATTTTGGAGGAGAACCTCTCGGCCAGCTTGTCCAGGCTCCGGGAGTATTCCAGCTCGATCTCGGCTTTCCTGCGGAAGAACTCCTGCAGGTCCTGGAGGAGAGCCAACCGCGACTCCGACTGCTGCTCCAGGCACTTGAACTGCTCCACCAGCTGACTGCGGATCTCTGCAGAGAGACAGAGGGGACGTTACAGCACTCGGCCCAAAGTCACAACATTCATCTAAGAGCTGGCAGAAAACTAATATAAAAAAAAAAATGAAGCCCCGAGAAATAGGTCATCTAATTATACCGAACACTAAGCCTCGCAACAAACGTTTTCAATGTCAGAGGCGCCTGGCGGAGATCTGTTCCAGGATCCTTTCCCAATGCCAAATCCTGCAAAATCTCCAACAGTCACAAACCCAAAACTATTTAAAGCTGAAGTTTAAACTGATTACATTTTACCTTCCCTGGTTCCAATTCATCAACAATAAAATCTTTCCGTTTGCATGACATAACTTATTATAGACCCAGTGATGTCATCACTAGATCTCTGCCAATGCAGGCAGATCATGGCTGGTGGGAGGGGCCAAAAGGGTGCTGTACACAGCAGTGGTGGCTGGTGCTCAAAATTTTTTTTGGGGGGGGGGGCGCAAACTGAAAAATACTGACCCCCCCATCAATTGCAGTCTCACTGTGCCCATCAAATGCAGCCACTTGTGCATTGATACCAATGATAGGGCACTATTCCTTCCACTGACACCATTGGTGGGGCACTATTCCTCCCACTGACACCATTGGTGGGGCACTATTCCTCCCACTGACACCATTGGGGGGGCACTATTCCTCCCACTGACACCAACAATGGGGCACTATTCCTCTCACTGATATCAATGATGGGGCACTATTCCTCCCACTAATACCATTGATGAGGCAATATTCCTCCCACTGATACCAACAATGGGGCACTCTTCCTCCTACTGACACCAATGATGGGGAACTATTCCTCCCACTGACACCAACAATGGGGTACTATTCCTCCCACTAATACCATTGATGGGGCAATATTCTTCCCACTAATACCAACAATGGGGCACTCTTCCTCCCACTGACACCAATGATGGGGAACTATTCCTCCCACTGATACCATTGATGGGACACTATTCCTCCCACTGATACCATTGATGGGGCACTATTCCTCCCACTGACACCAACAATGGGGCATTATTCCTCCCACTAATCCCATTGATGGGGCAATATTCCTCCCACTGATGCCAACAACCGGGCATTCTTTCTCCCACTGACACCAACAATGGGGCACTATTCCTCCCACTGATACCAACAATGGGGCACTCGTCTTCCCACTGACACCAATGATGGGGCACTATTCCTTCCCCTAATGCCAAAGATTGGGCTTTGTTTACTCCCACTGGCCACCGTATGGCCCCCCCTAAAGTCTGAAGGGCAGTAAACTGTCCCTTTGTTTAGATCGTTTGGTGACCCCCCTGGGCTAGGTGATGCCGTGCTTTATCTGACTTGCTGCAGCTTCTAGTGCACATGGTGAGAAGCTCACAGTGTGCGGTGAAATCAGAGGAAGCCATTTCAGTCCAGGAGAGGAGCTGGTGTAACAACATATTCTGCAAGCCATCGCAGTTTGCTACGGAAGTGACGTTCCGTCGCCGCCATCTTGCTACACCCCACACTCGTCCACAGTAAGGCCGCGTACACACGCGCGGACTGTTGGCCCAACTTTGTCCGTCCAACAGTTTGAGCGAACAGTCCGCTCAAACTTAGCATGGACGGACATGGCCACACACGACGGACGAACAGTTTGCTGAAACCGTGCGCGATGACGTGAACGGCACGTACGACGGGACGAAAAATACGACGTCCTATACACTGCAATGCAACCTTCCGACGTGGAAATCCTTTCTGAGCATGCGCGAGACTTAGTTGGCCGAACAAGCCTACACACGAGCGAACAGTCCGCTGAAACCTTGTTTCAGCGGACAGTTTTTCGGAATTTCCGTAAGACCTTGTTCGGCCAACTGTCCGCTGAAACTGTCCGCTGAAGCCCCACACACGAGCGGACTGTCCGCCCAAACACTGTTCAGCGGACAAGGTTGGGCGAACAGTCCGCGCGTGTGTACGCGGCCTAAGGATACGCTAAGAAGGGGGAAAGCGGACATGTTGTTACACTCACCGGAGTTTTGAATTTTACATGTATTTATAACAGTAAAGTCAGTTTCTATAGTGAAATAAAGTACCTACAACTCCGCCTGACTACTTAGATGTTGAATTTTAAAAGCAGTGGCAACTCTGCTCATCTCACAGGTTTTCTAATCTGACAGAAGTTCGCTGCTTTTAAAATTCAACATCTAAGCAGTCACACGGAGTTGTAAGTCCTGTATGTCACTATAGAAACTGACTTTACTGTTATAAATATGTGTAAAATGCAAAACTCTGGTGGGTGTAACAAGATGTCCGCTTTTCCCCTTCTTAGTTTATCCTTAGTGTGGACGAGTGTGGGGTGTAGCAAGATGGCGGCGACGGAATGTCACTTCCATAGCAAACTGCGATGGGTCACCGAATATATGTCGTTACAGCGGTACAACTGTGCCAGACTGAAGGGAAGGCCGGAGGTCAGATTTAAAGGTACACTCCACCTTCACGTGAAAATGTTACTCATTGAGGACAGAAAGCCTTTATCTGATCAGAGCGTCTAATTTGAATCCCGGTTTCATATTGTACACTTAGCTGCCCCTCTAGCTACATTTTAGACCTCTATGAATGTCCCCAAAACTGGGGAAATACAGAGCACAGATAGTTCCCAGTCTCCGAGCCTCTCCCTCTCTCTGACCTCGCTAGTTTCAACCCAACACGTATTGATGTGAATGTAAGGCCAACACTTTTTTTAAATAGAGTAACCACATTTCATGGGCCTATTCACACTTAAAGCCCACAAGTGCCACCTATCAATGCCCACCAGTGTCACCTATCAATGCCACCTAGAAGTGCTGCCTATCAGTGTAACCGATCAGTGCCCATCACTGCCGCCTCATCAGCGTACATGAATGACGGACAAAAATTACCCGTTTATAAAATTTTAAAACAAAAAAAAAAACACATTGGTCTTTTTACATTTAGAAAATAAATAAAATAAAAGCGCACAGGTGATCAAATACCACCAAAAGAAAGCTCTATTTGGGGGGGGGGGAATGATAAAAATGTAATTTGGGTACAGTGTATGACCGCGCAATTGTAATTCAACGTGCGACAGCGCTGAAAGCTGAAAATTGGTCTGGATAGAAAGGGGGTTTAAGTGCCCAGTAAGCAAGTGGTTAAAGGATCCTCAGGTCACCAGAACTAGTGTCCCTATTGTAAGATTTCCCCTCTATTACTTCTCTAGGGACAACCCGAAATTGGGGATTTTCTTTTACTTTCCCTTTCAATGGTAAACAGGACAAATAGAGAGTGTGAGTCTCCATAACGGGGGTCACAGACAGCAATAAAAACTGATAGGGGTTCTAATCCCTCTCCACTCTATCCTAAACTAAAAAGAAAGTTTTGCCTTTAGTTATACTTTAACCACTTCAGCCCCAAGCCTATTCCGACATTTCTCTCCCTCGTGTAAAAAATCCGTATTTTTTGCTAGAAAATTACTTAGAAGCCCCAAACTTGATATCTTTTTATTCCAAGAGGCCCTAGAGAATAAAATGGTGGATGTTACAGTTTTTCATGTCACACAGTATTTGCACGGCAGTTTTTAGGGAAAAAAATACAATTACCGTAGATGAATTTTAATGCACAAAAATGAAATATCTAAAATATAAAAAGATGATGTTACGCCAAACAAACAGATACCTAACATGTCATGCTTTAAAATTGCGCAGGTTCTCGGAACTGCAATGAACAACGGTACATTCAATTCTCCATAGGAGATGCTTTAAAGACCTTTACTGGTTACCAGTTTAGAGTTACAAAGGAGGTCTAGCGCTAGAATTATTGCTCTTGCTATAACATTTGTGGCGATACCTCATGCGTGGTGCGAACTCTGTTTAAACTTTACATATGTGTGCGCGACCTACGTATGTGTACACCTTTGCGCGTGAGCATGGGGGGACGTGGATGGCGACGCTTTTAATTTATTTTTATTTTTTTTATTTACATTTTTTATTTTTTTTACATAAACATGTTATACTCACCTGCTCTGTGCAGTGGGATTGCACAGAGCGGCCCCGATCCTCCTCTTTTTGACCCCCTGGCTGAGCTCCTGGCTCCTCCTCTTCTTCATTTGTCCCCACAGCAAGCCATTTGCTATGGAGGCACACAGTGTCTGCACACTCCCGAGCTGTGTGTGTCTATAGAGCTGCGTTCCATGGACTTACACAGTGGGCCTTAGCCCCGCCCCCATGCCCCTCCTTACTGCATTTGATTGACAGTAGCAGGAACCAATGGCTTCTGCTGTTGCTTGAGTGCCGTGTGATGAAGAAGAGAGCGGAGAAAAGATGCAGCATGCACAGTGCTGGATCTATTCTGTCCTCTGTTTTGTGGGGGGGCAGAGAAATAGAAAACGTTTTTAGCTTTTGTATCGCTTAAATTTCGTTTTTTTTTTACTTTTATGGCATCACAACCGATGAACAACATCCCTTGTGATCAGGGATGGGCCAAGACATTGGGCTGCCCGCGTCCAAGAATGAAATTCTGCCCCCCCCCCCAAAAAAAATCAAGCCTATCAAAAGGCCCCCGCATACATTATTTTATATCAGGATAATTAAAACTAAAATTACATTCATCAGGAAGTCAGATTTACATGCAGCAGCACCTATATGCAAAATTAAATGACATACCATTATGTTCAATTCCAAGGGGCGGGCTAGGGCAGTATAGGGGCAGGCTAGGGTAGTATATGGACAGGCTAGGACAGCATATGGACAGGCTAGGGCAGTATATGGACAGTCTTGGGTAGTATATGGACAGGCTAAGCAGTATAGGGGCAGGCTGGTGTAGTATATACACAGGCTAGGGCAGTATAGGGGCAGGCTAGGGTATTATATGGACAGGCTAAGACAGTATCAGGGCAGGCTGAGGCAGTATATAGACAGGCTAGGGTAGTATGGGGCAGGCTAGAGTAGTATATGGACAGGCTAAGGCAGTATAGGGGCAGGCTAGGGTAGTATTTACACAGGCTAGGGCAGAATAGGGGCGGGCTAGGGTAGTATATGGACAGGCTAAGGCAGTATCAAGGCAGGCTAGGTTAATATATAGACAGGCTAGGGCAGTATAGGGGTGGGCTAGGGTAGAATAGGGGCAGGCTAGGGTAGTATATGGACAGGCTAAGGCAGTATAGGGGCAGGATGGGGTAGTATATACACAGGCTAGGGCAGTATAGGCATAGCTCCCAACTGTCCCTGATTTCGAGGGACTGTCCCTGATTTGGAGCAATGTCCCTCTGTCTCTCCTTCCTCCTCATTTGTCCCTCATTTTGGTCTGATCTATATAGTTGTATATAAAATGCACTTTTTATCTATCAAAAAGTGTTTCCCGGAGCTAAACCTTTCATCTGATTTCTAAATTGCTGCATTTGTAAATTTCAAAAGCCAATATAAAGGAATAGTAGTGGTAAAAAAGCACTTGTGGGTTTAACCAATCTTGTTTTTTTGTACAATTCTCCTTTAAGGGGGCATGGCAGGGGGTGTGTCCTATGCCTGAATGCTTTTGCTGATAGGTGTCCCTTATTTCCATCTCAAAAAGTTGGGAGGTATGGTATAGGGGCGGGCTAGGATAGTATATGGACAGGCTAAGGCAGTATCAGAGTAGGCTGGGGTAGGGTGCCCACGTGTCCCGGATTGCCCGGGATTGTCCCTGATTTCACACTTTTGTCCCGTGTCCCGGGCACCTTCATTCCGGGACAATACAGTGTCCCGGAATGAAACAAAACACAGTCTGCTCCGCTGAGTCCGCTCCCTCTCTCTGTCTGCCGCCGCGGCGCCGCCACACACAGTCAGTATCAGTGTCACACTACACAGCGCACAGCGCACAGGAGGATGACTCATGCTGGCAGTCTGGTTGCTAGGCTAGGGGCCGCCCCGCATCTAGCAACCAGTGGCGTCAGCCTGAGGGGCGGGCTGAGAAGGAGCTGGTGGCACTGGCAGTGAGTGTGGGCAATGCAACCCCCCCGCAGGCCCCGCACAGTAACGTACCGGTCCCCAGCCCAGCCAGAGTGACGCCACTGACGACACAGGGCGCCACTGACGTCTGGTCTCCAGACTCCAGGGCAGGCCAGTCAGCAGCTTCAGTCTCGTGTGTGTCCTACTCCTCTCACTGCCTGTGCTCTCACTGAGATTCCTCCTCAGATTCCTCCTCCAGAGCCCAGGCTCCTCCCGCCCACGAGGTCCTGCAGTTAAAATACAGACACTGACAAACTTCCAGGAGTCCAGGTTAGTGTACAATTCTGCTGCTGTCCCCCTCCCCCTCCATTCTGCTGCTGACTGTCCCCCTCCATTCTTTCTGCTGCTGTCCCCCTCCATTCTTCCTCTGTGTCCCCCTCTTTTCTGTTGCTGTCCCCCTCCCTTCTTCCTCCGTGTCCCCCTCCGTTCTTCCTCTGTGTCCCCCTCCGTTGTTTCTCTGTGTCCCCCTCCGTTGTTTCTCAGTGTCCCCCTCCGTTGTTTCTCAGTGTCCCCCTCCGTTGTTTCTCAGTGTCCCCCTCCGTTGTTTCTCAGTGTCCCCCTCCGTTGTTTCTCAGTGTCCCCCTCCGTTGTTTCTCAGTGTCCCCCTCCGTTCTGCTGCTGTCCCCCCCCCCGTTCTTCCTCCGTCTCCCCCCCGATCTTCCTCCATGTCCCCCTCTGTTTTTCCTCCGTGTCCCCCTCTGTTCTGCTGCTGTTCCCCTCCATTCTTCTTCTGTGTCCCCCTCTGTTCTGCTGCTGTTCCCCTCCATTCTTCCTCCGTGTCCCCCTCCGTTCTTCCTCCGTGTCCCCCTCTGTTCTGCTGCTGTTCCCCTCCATTCTTCCTTCCTGTCCCCCTCCGTTCTTCCTCCGTGTCCCCCTCCGTTCTGCCTACGTGTCCCCCTATATTCTGCTGCTGTTCCCCTCTGTTCTGCTGCTGTCCCCCTCCGTTCTTCCTCCGTGTCCCCCTCTGTTCTTTCTCCATGTCCCCCTCTGTTCTTCCTCTGTGTCCCCCTCTGTTCTTCCTCTGTGTCCCCCTCTATTCTTCCTCTGTGTCCCCCTCTATTCTTCCTCTGTGTCCCCCTCTATTCTTCCTCCGTGTCCCCCTCTATTCTTTCTCCGTGTCCCCCTCTGTTCTGCTGCTGTTCCCCTCTGTTCTGCTGCTGTCCCCCTCCGTGTCCCCCTCTGTACTTCCTCCATGTGCCCCTCTGTTCTGCTGCTGTTCCCCTCTGTTCTGCTGCTGTCCCCCTCTGTTCTTCCTCCGTGTCCCCCTATGTTCTGCTGGTGTCCCCCTCCGTTCTTCCTTGTCCCCCTCTGTTCTTCTGTGCCCCCATACTTTATTTTTTCCTTATTTAAAAACTCTTACAGAAAACATCTAACATAAATAAAATGTATTTTTAATCCCCACCAGACAGAGCCAGACTTACTGCTGGTAAGGATACAGCCTGTGCCCAGTCAGTGCCAGTCCTGGGGCCGCCGCCGACTACTCCCGCAGCCGTTGCAGTGCATTGCCAGCAGCGCCGAGGTCCGTGAGTTTGCCTCCCGCCAGACATTGACAAACTTCCAGGTTAGTGATACACTTTGTTACAGTGAGCATACTCCCCCTCCATTATGCTGCTGTCCCCCACTATCTCTCCGTTCTGCTGCTGTCCTCCTCCAGTTTTCCTCTGTGTCCCCCTCCATTCTTCTGCTGTCCCCCTCCAGTTTTCCTCCGTGGCCCCCTCCGTTCTGCTGCTGTCTCCCTCCAGTTTTCCTCCCTGTCCCCCTCCAGTTTTCCTCCGTGGCCCCCTCTGTTCTGCTACTGCCTCCCCTCCAGTGTTCCTCCATGTCCCCCTCCGTTCTGCTGCTGTCCCCCTCCGTTCGGCTGCCCCCTCCACTCTTCCTCCACTTTCAGTGTCACTTACAACTCCTCCTCTGTTCCTCTTTCTGTTGGGGTACCCCAAGGCTCCGTCCTTGGGCCTCTCCTATTCTCTCTTTATACCTCTTCCCTGTGTCAGTTGATAACCTCATATGGCTTCCAATACCACCTATATGCCGATGACACACAGATCTCTCTCCCCTCTTCAACTAACCTCCTCAATCTCCTCATGGATCTTAAACTTACTGAATGACATATTGGTATAGATGTCACAGTCACACCACTTCCTCAAACTCAGTCTTACTAAAACGGAGCTAGTTACATTTCCTCTTTCCCATTCCCAGTCCCCCCCCCCCCCCCATGATTTTATCAACAGCACAACCATTAGTCCCTCCACACATGCCAGGGTGCTGGGTGTCATCCTTGACTCTGACCTCTCCTTCAGCCCCCACATCAGTGTTGCCAACCGTCAGTATTTAGTGGCAGCCAATAAAAAACAGACAATTTTCTCCTGCAAGTAAATGTAAAAAAAATGCCAGAAAAAGTAAAAGGTTGCCAGTAAAAAATATGGCTGTGACGCTCGGCTTGGTCCAGAGCCGGTTGAGACCATCTGAGTGCCTTCTACAGTGTGATCGGGCAGCTCAGGCGGTGCAATGGAGCCAAGCAGAGCAGCCAAAGCCTTGTGATGCAGTGAACTTGCCAGAGTAAGTAATGTACAAAGTACACCGTTGTCACTAAGTGACTTAGTTAAAGCAGGTGTACATTGCATACCTGTCTAAACTGGTTACCACTGTTTGCTTTTTTTTCCCCAAAAAATTGGCAAAAAAGGTATCAAAAACCATCTTTTTTGGGCGGGTGCGGGGGGGGGGGGTGGGTTGTCCCTGAATGGCAGTTTGGAAATGTGGTCACCCTAGGCTGGGGTAGTATATAGACAGGCTGGGGTAGTATGGGGCAGGCTAGGATAGTATATGGACAGGCTAAGGCAGTATCAGGGCAGGCTGGGGTAGTATATAGACAGGCTAGGGTAGTATGGGGCAGGCTAGGGTAGTATATGGACAGGCTAAGGCAGTATAGGGGCAGGCTGGGGTAGTATATAGACAGGCTAGGGTAGAATAGGGGCCAGGGAGCAGCTGTCATCATGACACACAAAACTTCTGGAAAAAAATATCGGTCATCAATTTGCTGGGTAAATAGAAGAGGAGAGGCGGACGTGGTTCAATTTGCTACCCCTCTCAAAGGGCTGCCAGGGTCCAATGGACCCCCTGGGACCCAAGGTAGGGCCAGCCCAGTAATGGCTTGTTTACATCCGGCGAAACAGGAAGTGATATACTTCTGGTTTCTGAGACCATAGAGATGATCAGGTCCTCGGTCATCTCTATGGTAAGCCGGCTTTAGTCCCAGACTCCTCAGTGAAATGGGAGAGCCTGGGAAGGCGTCAGAACCGCCTTCCATCACCTGCAAAAAAAAAAAAGGTTCCAGCAGCTAGGATTGCTTTTACATTGAAGCGCATCGTCGGCTGAAAAAAAAAAAAAACAAGATACCCGGATAGTGCCTGTAGCTGCATCCTCCCGGTGTAACCACCCCAACCTGGCGACATTGCAGAGGCTGAGATGGTTAAAGCGGTATTAAATCTGAAAGCAAACATTTATTATATTGCAGCTTATTAGATCTTAGATGTGACGGCTGCATTCGTTTTCTTTTTTAGGCTTTCTTTCCTTTATTTTCATCTGGTGATTTGGCCAGCAAGTAAGTTATTTTTTTCAGAAGCTCAAGCTCTCCAGCAGAATGTATCAGTCACAGGGATGAGACAAAGCACTTAACACTGACAGTGGAGCTTGCTATGATCAGATTTTATTTATTCATGTAAAACCTTTATCCCAAAAAGGAAAGAAAAAAAATGTTTGTTGTAACTGCTTATAAAGTGTGAGCTGGAGTTTGGCTTCAATTTGATAGTGTATTTAAATCTGCTAGTCCGTCTAACACTCCCCTCCCTCCAGATTGACAATGCTGCTGTCTGCTGTGCCCCCCCCCCCTCCCCTGTGCTCCTTCATCCAGAGTGGTATCTCACTAATACAGGAGGTGTGTTAATGGCCAGGTCACCAGGTGAAAACATGGGGGGGGGGCAAATAAAGGAAAACTAATGCAGCCACCACATCTAAGGATTGGCAAGCTGCAATATATCAAATGTTTGGCTTTGGGTTTAACCTCTTTCCGTCGGCCGCTCGCCTATATGTGGCCTTTCGGTGGGTGGGCTTTAACGCAGAGAGGCCACATATATGTGACCCTGTGTGAACACAAAACTGTGCTGAGACCGTGCACCCTGCACACTCCCAGCACAAGCAGGGGCTGGAGAGCAGCCAATGCATACATGTGATTGGGTGCTTTCTGAACATGTGACTGCTGTGTCAGCCAATCACGTGACCCTAATACCTGCCTCCACATCTAGAAGTTCTTAAAGGGCCAGGAGGCGGTGGCGGCAGCGGCAGCGGCAGGAAGGGAGGGGGGGGGTTAGTACCGCTTAAAGTTTTGGTGGAGCTTTGTGTCCCAACGGAGGAGATTTCCAGAATGAAGGGGTATCCTTTACTAGGCAGCTGTCATCGGAAAAACGGGTGTCCACATCGGAAGACTCTAAAATGTAGGATCTCCCCTCACTTTCTGTACCAAACACATCTGTCACCAAGATCAATAGAGAGGGTGAATCTTCACAGTGGGGGGAAACACCGATATAAAAACCCGACAGGGGTTCTAACCCTTTTCCCTACTCCATTACATAAACTTTAACGGGGGGGGGGGACAGAATCAGGTGACAAGAGGCTGCAGTCCTACCAGAACACATGGATTTAATCTGCTGAATCTGACAACATTCTCGCACATATTACAAAAAGTTACACAGAGAGAGGACCTCCTGGCCTCAGCACAGTCCCAGCGTTTGTTGGATAACACCACCGAATCACTAACTGTTCTCACTTTTCTGGGAACTGCTGTTTATGGCCCAGTCACATCTGTGCATTTGCCTGCGGTGTAACACGTGGCTTTTACTGCAGGAAGGGTTTAAATAGAATTCTATATGCAAGACATTGGATCTCCAAATATGCATGGCAAAGCAAACAAAATATTTTTTTTTTCAAAAAAAGCAAAAACACAAACATTTGTACTGCAACACATGTTACACGGGTCCCTAGGAATTGATTTTCTGGCTTGAAGATGCATTTGACATGTTCAATCGTTTTTTCCGCTAACCTAACAAACAAGTTCAGTCCACATACATAAAAACGCATCAAAATGCGCATCAACGCTAAAAACACAAGCATGAAGATGATTACGGTACAATGGGCCTTTGGAAAAGTAGCAGCATTTGATGTACATTGAAGGTACCATCCCTGTTGATGGACACTGGTAAGGACTGTACCAGGCATGGAGAAGTTGCACCATTTGCATTGTCTGTATTGCCATGGCCCCATCGCTCACCAACTGCCTACAACACATGTAAAAAAAAACAAGGTCCGCAGGCCTTACCCGCCCCACCAGGGTTTGTCATGTGGTTCTCGTATTCGGTTTTGCAACCATAACGTAGTGGAACTCCACCAGCTCCGGCTCTCGCTCTTCGCTCCCCGTTGCCACTTGTAAACACAGAAGCCTTCTGTGTTCACAAGCAACAGCTTTGCTCTCAGTGGCTCCTGTAACTAACAGATCCCTGCACATAAGCACTCATGGCGGGGACAGATCTCCAGAATCTGAGGGAGAGATCACAGGAAGGTACTGGAGCCAGGGGGTGCGGGGGTTGGAGTTAAACACTGTGCATAGTGCACGCCTGAACCCTGCACTCTGTACATATTGCACCCCTGAACTCTGTACTTGTGCATAGGGCCCTCTTCGAACTGCACTCTATACATAAGGCACTCCTGAACTCTGCACTTTGTACGTAATACGCTCCTGAACTCTGTACGCAATGCACTCCTGAACCTTGCACTCTGTACATAGTGCACCCCTCTATGCATAGGTCACTCTTGGAAATGCACTCTGTACATAGCACACTCCTGAACCCTGCACTCTGTACATAGCGCATGCTAAACTCTGCACTCTGTACACAGTGCACCCTTAAACTCTGCACTCTGTGTATAGCGCACCCCTAAACTCTGCATAGGGAAATCTTGGAACCCTGCATTCTGTACATAGCACACTCCTGAACTATGCACTCTGTACATAGGGCACTCTTGGAACCCTGCACTCTGTATATAGCGCCCTCCTGAACCCTGTACTCTGTTCATAACAGACTCCTGAACCCTGCACTCTGTACGTAGCGCAACCCTAATTCCTGCACTCTGTACATAGCGTACTCCTGAACCCTGCACTCTGTACATAGCATACCCCTGAACCCTGCACTCTGTAGAACCGACCCCTTAAGGGCAACCTGCTGATGTGGGCCAAAATGAAATTAAGTTTGACCTACAAGTACATCTTCCCTTTTAGAGTGACAGGTAGGTGCACAACTTTGATAAATTGTACTGTTCCCCTAGATAACTGATGGAGCGTGATGGTTATAGCCGAACCCCCTGGATATCTACTCGCTCCTGCCTAGGTTACCTTGTGGATAATCCAGTTCCGCATGAGCAAGCATGTTCTGAAAGTCTTAAAAACACCTCCAACCTCAATGGAGTTCATGCAATGCTGCTATGAAATGAAGATCCATCAACTTCTTCTTTAATTCTCTACTTATCCATCACACTGTGAATAATTCTCACTGATAAAAGTGTCCTCTGTGAAACTACACCACCACCTTCAGAAAGGCACACCTACCACCAAATAGGATGCACTTCAAACTACGAAGGTTTTACTGTACATGTTATACTCCAAATGGCAGATGTTTAGAACACGGACGTAACCCTCTCTCTGATTCCACAAATGACCATTGTTGGCCAAATTAGATAGAATGCAAAGAAATCTAATAATAAAAATATGCTAACGTTTTGGAGAATGCTCACAGCACTATGAATAGACAGCATTTGATAAGTGTAGAAACAAAGGCCAGCATATCGTTCATACCACTTCTATTTATTCTCTCTCCGCTCACCAGACCATGAACGCCAGACTTGTTTGTGCAAATGCAGGGCATCACGTGATAACATCACCTTAATTCTGGTCTACACGTTTCGTCAAAATAACTTCAGGAACATCTTGGACATCTAGAGCCCTGGCTCCTGCC
Organism: Lithobates pipiens; assembly: GCF_037356315.1. Taxonomy (NCBI): domain Eukaryota; kingdom Metazoa; phylum Chordata; class Amphibia; order Anura; family Ranidae; genus Lithobates; species Lithobates pipiens. The sequence goes on from NW_027507785.1 coordinate 50,647,870, forward strand.
GACACTGCCTTGTGGATGCTCCAGCTCGGAGCATCCAACTCGAGCAAGCATGCATGTATAGATCTATACCACAATGAACATGAACGGCACCCTGCATTGTATGCACATAGATATGACTCGGCTCCTAAACCCAACCTCCGAATGTCCTCTCTGGTAACCCCTCCGGAAATATCATTGTATGCGAAATTCATAAACAACCCTTAGGATAGGAGTTCTTAACCTTAATATGATTGCAGAACCCAAACAGATTTAGCTAATATGGCTCCATAACCCAATTGTCAAACATCATAATCATCAGCTCTATTAGGTACCAGTATCACTTTAAAAACTGTCTATAGCTTGATTTTACTTTTACAGATGTATAGCTTGAAACTGAATAACTGAAAGAAAATCATATTTATTTATATAAAACAATCAAATCACAAATAAACGAGTGAGCCACCATTAACGAGGGTTCTACACCAGCCATTCCTGACCAGGGTTCCTTCAAAGATTGCTAGGGGTGTGATAGACTCACACGGGACAGATGCTTTTGGAGGGGACTGAATGTTAGCCTCTTGGGTGAGTCTATCACAAGGGGTTCTTTGAACTGAGGCTGATTGACTTTTAGCTTGATGGTTCCTTCATAGCTTCAGGTAAAACACCACTTAGCAAATCCATTAGCATATCGCAGGTGATCATATTAGCTGTCTGTTATGCCGGGTACACACGATCGGAATTCTCGTCGGAAAAAGCTCTGATGGTTTTCCCGATGGAATTCCGATGGAATTCGGCTCAAGCTGTCTTGCCTACACATGGTCACATCAAATTCCGATCATTTATAATGCTGTGACTTACAACACGTATGACGTGACTAGAAAAAGGAAGTTCAATAGCCAGTAGCCAATAGCTTCTGTCTCGTAGTTGAATCTGAGCATGCGTGATTTTTGGCGTGTCGGAATTGCATACACACGATCGGAATTACCGATAGAAAGTTTTTCCGTTGGGAAAATTGAGAACATGCTATCAATTTTTGGCTGGTGGAATTTCGGACAGCTAAATTCCGATGGAGCATACACACGGTCGCATTTTCCGATGAAAAGCTCTCATCGGTCTTTTTCTGGCCGGAATTCCGATCGTGTGTACGCGGCATAAGGAGGACATTGTGATCACCACTTTAAGGTGAGTATTTTTCACAATGGCCACCAATGTAAGGAGCATTCTTCCCACTGACCCACAAAGTAAGGAGCATTCTTCCTACTGACCCAGAAGAAAAGGAACATTCTTCTCACTGACCACCAATGTAAGGAACATTCTTCCTGCTGACCACCAATGTAATGAACATTATTTCTGCTCACCATGAATGTAGGGGGCATTTTTCTCATTGAGTCGCCCAATAAATAGTTTTTTTAGAAGGGGATCCCTGAAACCTGAAATTTATTTTAGGGATTCAGGGGTTCCACAGGGGGGTAAAAAGTTGATAAAGATTGCTCTACAAAGTAATACATGGTTGTTTCTTTTTCCTCAGTAGCTTCCTATATATTTTTTATATTTTGAGGGGGATTGCTATTGGGTCATTATGTAAAAGGTATGGCAACTGTGGTATCATTATTTTTAATTAAGTTCCCTCTACCGATTACGGATAACAAGAGTTTCATCCAAACTTTGGTTTTGGATTTGAACTTGAGGTTTAGAGGAGTGATAACATGTTTTTTAAATGTTTCTACAATGGGTATCCGACAATTTTTATATATGACAGGTTGGGAAGGAGAGACAGAGCACAACAGGGCCAACTTGGTCCAATTTATGGTGAGACCTAAAAAGGTTCCAAAACATTAAAAAGTATTACTGCTTACACTGAATTCAAAGAATTCAATGTGTCCCCTAAAGAGGAACATATCAACAGTGTACAGCATTCTTTTTGTGGAAGCTGCCTATGGCACTATTTTTGCTGATCGATGCAGCTAGGGGCTCAGTAGCAAATAAGTGGAATGACAGTGGGCACATGTGCCCATCATTTTACCACCATCCCACCATCATTTGACTCCCATACCACCAAGGAGAACTGATACCTCCAGTTAAAGAAGAACTAAACTCACTTTAACAAAAAACTCACCAGGAGGTAGAGGTTATTGGTCGAAAAGACATGCAAACTCTATTTCCAAAAAACGTTTTTCTGCCAGGTCATGGGGACTTTTTGTTTTTTCAGTACACTCCACCGCACATGTGTCCAAGCCTAGCTCTCTCCTTGCCATGCCAAGAGTGGAGCTAGATGCCAAAGACAATTTAACTCCAGTGTGTATGGAGTAGTTTCATCATCATAAACCAACCTATGGCCAAAGGGGATCACCAGGGGATCTGAAACCATCGTCAATGAAGATGGTGTTGGTGGGGGACGCAGCAGTGGCAGGATCTTGGACCCATCATCGCCATATTATGGCAAAGGCTCACCCTCACCAGTGAATTAACCTTCAATTTAAAAACCAAGGAGATATGAGTAGCTATGCAAACAGCAATGCGCAAAGTAACTACTAGTTACTAATAAAAATTATGAAATTTGATTGGAATATATGGGTTACATCATTGTGTACATCCTCATAGCTGTCTACACTGTTTAATTAATTAACCCCAATGATGTGGTTCACGATTCCCACCCATCATCTGAACCTCTCTCTGGATGCTGTCAGAATGTTGGACAGCTGACCCGGATGGTCCCTCAGGATGTCCAACGCCTACAACTCCTCCTGATGTCCTCATTGCCTGAGATAATTCCCCACCAATTGGCCCTGCTCATAGGATAAAATCACAGTTCTGCAACAAGTCTCACAGATGTCCTCCTGACCTAATTTCAAATATATACTAACAGGGACAAAATATATTCCAAAATGTTTGTGGAAATATAAAACTGACTAGATGGATGAACGTAAAAAATGAATATCAGTCTTGGAATACTAGATCATGAATACATGATCATAATACATATATAATACATCCTTCAACATGGCCGACCACTGGACATGACAATAATACAATTCTATTACACTCTATACATAGAACACTACACCCCCAACATGACCCACCACTGGATATGATCATAATACAATTCTATTACACTCTATACATGGAACACTACACCCCAAACATGATCCACCACTGGACATGATCATCACACAATTCTATTACACTCTTTACATAGAACCAGAGTCGCAACTAGAACCTTCAGGACCCGGTGCAAGAAACCATGATGGGCCCCCCTGCCCCCCTTCCATCCGAACCCCCGGGCTTCCAATTTTTGGAGGGTGTCCATGGACATCCTCCCAGAACCCTGCTTCTTGCACTGCCCCCTGAGACGTGCATCCAGTGCAATCACAGCGGCCCTTTACCATGTAATTAGCTGATTACATGTAAACAGACTTGACAGTTATCCACAGCCCTTTCCTCCCACACTGTGTCTGTGCAAGGAAAGGACTGCCGTTAACCGTCAAGAAGGTTCAATAAACTGTTTACACTAATAATCAGTGCCCCAATCATCAGTGCCATCTATCAGTGCTCATCAATGCCACCTATTTGTGCCCATCAATGCTGCCTATCAGTGCCCATCAATGCCGCCTACAAGTGTTACCTATCAGTGCTCATTAATGCTGCCTATTAGTGCCCATCAATTCTGTCTATCAGCACCACCTATCAGTGCTCATTAATGCCACCTAGTCTATCAGTGCCACCTATCAGTACTCTTCAATGCTGACCATCAGCGCATTCTATCAGTGCTCATCAATACTGCCTGAGTTCTGCTTATCAGTGTTCCTCAGTGCCCATCAGTGCAGCCTATGAGTTCTGCCTATCGGTTCTCATCAACGCCCATCAGTGCCACCTATCAGTGCCCATCAATGCCTCCTATCAGCGCTCATCAGTGCCTCCTGTCATTGGCCATCAGTGCCTATCAGTGCTCACTGGTGCCTCTTATCAGTGCCTTCTATCAGTGCCCATCAGTGCCTCCTATCAGTGCTCATCGGTGCCTCCTATCAGTGCCCATCAGTGCCTCCTATCAGTGCTCATTGGTGCCTCCTATTAGTGCCTATCAGTGCCTCCTAATAGTGCTCATCGGTGCCTCTTATCAGTGCCTCTTATCAGTGCCTCCTATCAGTGTCCATCAGGGCCTCCTATCAGTGCCCATCAGTGCCTTCTGTCTGTGCCTTTTTTCAGTGCCTTCTATCAGTGCTCATCAGTGCCGTCTGCCTTCTTAGGACAGTACGGCTCTGAGCGGAGAGCGTGTCTCTCATGGAACAGCAGCACAGAGCCGGCATTGGCAGTCTCCCCCTCTGTCCTCTCTCGCACGGGATGAGAGAGGACACAGCTGATCTGCTTCCCCTTCTCCCCCCTCCCCTCTCCTGTGTGTGCTCCATGGGAAATGTGAGCTACTTAGATTCGCACTTGACTGCCTGCTGAGCACACACAGGAGAGGGGAGGGGGAGAAGGGGGAGCAGATCAGCTGTGTCCTCAGACAGAGGAGGAGATAGGACTGTCAATGCTGGCTCTGTGCTGTTCCATGAGAGACACGCTCTCCACTCAGAGCCTTGCGAATAGCAACCCCGCTGGGGCCCCCCACAGTGACGGAATGCCAGGGCCCTGACGCAGGTGCGACTGTTGCGACCCTGGTAATTCCACCACTGCATAGAACACTACACCTCCAACATGGCTGATCACTAGACATGATCATAATACAATTCTATTACACGCTATAAGTAAAACTCTATACCCTCCAACATGACCCATCACTGGACACCATTATAATACAATTCTATTACACTCTATATGTAGAACACTATACCCCCAAAAATTACCTACCACTGGATGTTATCACAATACAGTGTTATTACACTCTATACATAGAACCCTACACTTCCAACATGACCCAACACTGGACACCATCATAATACAATTCTATTACATGGTATACATAGAACACTACACCCCCAAGAATGACCCACCACTGGACACCATCATAGATATACACAATGTGATGTGGCTCCATTAGCTTGACTTTGTTTATACTATGCATAATAGAATGCTTATAAGTTAATATAATTACTACTTAAGGTGCAACACACAAAGCCCATCCCTTACACATTGCAGAGATCCAGCACAGACAGGGGACAGATGTTCTGCGGAGTACTTTGCATTAGACTGCATGGCCCAGTAATATTCCATTTACTTATGATGCTCCGAGGGAATTCCCCTGTGGAGGGGGTCTCTGGCTCCACTAAGCACGGTGGAGAACTTTCCAGCCGGCGTTCCGCCTCTGCATTACTGAAACCACCATTTCCAGCTCTTATTTTAGTCTGTGTAATTCTGAAATCTCTAATCAGAAGCTCTGCGGGCAGCACGCGGAAGGAGAAGTGGTTTTGGAGGAAAAACTAGCTATCATATGGTGGAGCAGAAAAAGGAGAAAGCCAAGAATAAAAGGACATATCATCTGTACGCCTGATGTCCCCAATGTTAGCTGCTATGTCTTGATGCAAAAGCCTATAAGGCAATGGTTGTCAAACTTCAAGGAAAAGGAAGCCACAAATGCATCCCCTAATGTCTCCAAAGGGCCACATATAATATTTATTACATGTAATGCTACAGAAAACTGTCACTGACTGAAGACTTACTGGAGGAAATGGTCAGATAATGTTCTACTAGAGTGGTTGGAGACTGAAGTCATGCTATAGAAGACCTTCAGAGACTAGGGACATGTTGCATGAGACCACTGGACTTTACATGGGCCCTTTACAAATGAATGCTTCCTGTACTATCTGCTGGGGCCCAGGGCTCACACTTCAAACATCGAAATGCCACAAAAGGCCCTCAGGCCACAAGTTGGGCACCAGCGCTATAAGGCCTTGTTCAGACAAGGTGTACATAAGCATACCCCCATTCAGGGCCATGCGGTTGCCCACATGGGCATGCACCCGCATGGTTGTCACATTGGGAGCTGCGGATGAGGCCGGGTTCACACTTGTACGACAACCGCTACGACATTGGGAGCACATGTCGCATGACGTGTACAAAGCAATGATTTCCTATGAGAGCCGTCTTAACTGGTCCAACACAAGTCGGTCCGACTTTGAAAAAGGTTACTGCACTATTTGGTCCACCTTTGATGCTACTTCAGCCCATTGAATTTCACTGAAGTCAATGCAAAGTAGGATCCTTGTCCTAACCATCTGAATCAGCGGTTTACACATTAAAGAGGAAGTAAACCCTGATGAGTTTACTTCCTCTTTCATTCCCTGCAAAGGCAAAGCATAATGGACTACTATGCATCGCATAGTAGTCAATTATGTGTCACTTACCTGACACAGGAGCCAGCGATGTCACCGCTGTCCCCTGTAGTCCGGCGCATCCATCTTCTTGGTGGGGTCTCGCTGCTCCGCCACTGTCATTCGGCGAAGCCGCGATGACGTCACTCCCGCGCATGCGCACGGGAGCCGACACACGCGGCATCTTCGCCGTTGACGATGCCGCGCTCAGTGCGCTTGCGCGCCGCTGTCTACGGCGCAGGCGCCGTAGACAGCAGTGCCTGTCTTTCGGCAAATATCTCCTAAACCATGTAGGTTTAGGACATATTTCTTGGACCTACAGGTAAGCCTAATACCGCGTACACACGGTCGAACTGTTTGACGTACTTAGTCCGTTGAAACACATTTCAGCGGACAATCCGCTCGTGTGTGCTTCAGCTGACTTTTTCAGCGTGCAGTCCAGAGTACTAAGAATCTGTCCGTCGTACTTTGGTTTCAGCGGACAATATGGTTGTCAGTATGCTAGTTTGACGGACTAAGAATGGCGCATGCCGAGAAAGGATTTACATGGCGGAAGGGTGCTTTGCTGTGTCTTGGACTTCCTATTTCTAGTCCCGTCGTACGTGCTGTACACGTCATCGCGCAAGCTTTCGACGGACTGTTTGTGCATCCGTGTGTGGTCAAGTCCGTTCAGTGGAAAGTACGACGGATTGTCCGTCGGATTGTATGACGGACTAAGTACGTCAAACAGTTCAAATGTGTGTACGCGGCATTAATCTAGGCTTACCTGTAGGTCAAAGTGTGTTGTGAGGGTTTACAACCACTTTAATGGCTGTGTGTTGAGTTAATTTGAGGGGACAGCAAATTTACACTGTTATACAAGCTGTACACTCATTACTTTACATTGTAGCAAAGTGTCATTTCTTCACTTTTGTCACGTGAAAAGAAATTTTTTGAAAAATGTGAGGGGTGTACTCACTTTTGTGAGATACTGTGTATATATATATATATATATATGTATATATATGTATATATATACATATATAAAATAAACTCTTCTAACTCCTAGCTGTGTCATGAATGAAGGAGAACATTCACAGACAAAAGAAAGCAATGGCAAAATAAAGAATTGAACTAAAGAACATATTTATAAATGAAAATATACAAAACAGAATATAAAACGAAAAAAGAAAATAAATCTCCATGAATGTTTCCCTTTAAATCCCCCATCCCCCTTGCCAGCCGCTTTTCAGAAGGTATAACGGCAGGACATATTCCGCTGATGTGATCCCGCGGCAGCTCTCATATTTCCTTCTTATTTCTCATTTTGAAAGAGGAAATGAAATCCAGAGAGGATGACAAATGCAGCGGCCCGGTCACCGCTACCACTTCTTATCTTTCATATAAAAACGTATCAAATAAAATATTCCACCTTTCGCATGTCAGGCGGAGCCTAATTTATGGAGAGGGAAGAAAATGCTGCGCCGTAAATAATTCCGAGCGCCATTAACCATTTAGCCGTAACGATAATCAATAAGCAGACGAAGCTGAGCGAGCAGATTGATCGGCATTATTTACTGACCCAGCAAAAGCCTTGATTTAATGACAGGTCTGCTGAGGGGGAAGTATTGGAGGACTCTCCAGACTGATCAGGGTGATTGGTACATAGGCGGATATTCCAATACCTTCTATAACGCTAATCATTCTAAGTGCGGATAAGTGAATTGCCCAACAAATGACCATAAGAGGATCCCTTAGAAGCTTTTACCAGTCAGTGACTACATACAGAGAATGTATTAACCAGAGGATATAGGGGCTGGGGAGGGGGATTCATACAATCTGAAGATTTCCAACATTTTCCCAAGACAATTAGACAGCAATAGACGGAATACTGCAACTCAGAGATCAATTAACTGCATTCCTGATAACTGATACTGTCCAAAGAAAAGATGGCTTTGGACATAATTGTACATCCGGATGGATGGATGGATGGATGGAGAGAGGGAGGCATGGATGGAGGGATGGATGAATTGATATAGGGAGGGAGGGATAGCCTGATGGAAGGATGGAGCGAGTGAGGCAAGGTTGCAGTGAGAAAAAGACATAAGGATGGATGGATAGAATAAGGGGGGGATAGATAGATAGATAGATAGATAGATAGATAGATAGATAGATAGATAGATAGATAGATAGATAGATACAGAGGGAGCGATGGCGGTATGGGCAGGGGGATGGATGGATATAGGGAGGGACAGATGAATGGAAGGATCCAGCAAAAGAACTAAGGATGCAGTGAGAGGGAGTTGCAGAGATGGATGAATGGATATAGAGAGAGAGGATGGAAGGATGGAGAAAGCAATGGATGGATGGATGAAAAGTGGAAGAGAGAGGAAGGTATGGATGTAGCAATAGATGGATATAGAGAGGGATGGATGGATGGAAGGATGGAGAGCAGTGGCGGCCTGTAATGCAGGGTGCAGGGGCGCCAACCTCCTAGCCATGCGTCCGGATCCATACTCTACATGCAGGGTGCCGGACGCATTGATTGCAATGGAAGTTTTTTTTTTTTGAAGCACGTGATTAGAACCTGAGGCTCTAACAGGCTTAAAAAAAAGGTGGGTCTGAGCGCAGAGCACTGCGCCCGAGCCCACCCAGTTGTGTGGAAATAGCGAATTAATATTTGCTATTGTCTTCCTGGTGGAAGCTGCCTTGATGCGGAGGAGACGCAGGGGAAGCCACTGCCCATCACCAGGAGGAAGCACTGCCCAATGAATGAGGTAAGTGCAGTGCCGGTGACCGACCAACCAGGGTGGGGTGTGGGTGACCCCAACTGACCATGGGGGTGTTTGTGGGTGCACTTTTTTGTCGACCCCCCCCCCCCCCCCCCAAAAAAATATAGCACCAGCCGCCACTGATGGAGACAGCAATGTATTAATAGATGGATGGACAAAATGTGGAAAAGAGAGGAATGTATGGATGAAGGATAAATGGATATAGGGAGGGAGGGATGGATGGATAGAAGGATAGAGCGAGAGATGTAAAAATGTAGTGGGAGGGAGTTATAGGGATGGCTGGATAAATGTATGGAGGGAAGGATGAATGTATGGAGGGATGGGGAGAGAGATGGATGAATGGATGAAAAGTGGAAGAGAGAAGAAGGTATGGATGGAGAAATGGATTGATGGATATGGGGGAGGGGGGGTGAGGATGCAATGAGAGACAGCAGACACCGTAGAGGGATGAAGAGATGAATGGATGGATGGATCGATGGAAGGGTAGGAGGGATTAATAGATAGAAGACTGGATGGATATATGGATGGAAAGATGGATAGAGAGATGGATGATGGAAAAAGGGAGGAAAGAATAGATAAAAGGATGACTGGAGGGATAGATGGATAGAGAGATGGATGATGGAAAGAGTGAGGGAGGGATAGATAAAAGGATGACTGGAGGGATAGATGGATAGAGAGATGGATGATGGAAAGAGTGAGGGAGGGATAGATAAAAGGATGACTGGAGGGAGGTGGTACGGATGAATGGATATAGAGTGGGAGGGAGGGATGGATGACTTGAAGGATAGAGAGAAAGCTCGTCAAATTCACATATTTTCTGCAAATCTGTTTTCTTTCAGTCAGATGGATTGGAAAGTGTGGAAGCACCTTACAGCTCAACTTCAATCGGTGAAGTCCTAATGCTATTGCAAAGGCTTCTTCTATATATTTATTTTATTATTACAGGGACTTACAGTATATAGCGCTTTCCATTTAGGCAGCTCTTTACATATTAACATGACATCCTTCCCTCCCCTCAAGGAGCTTATAATCTAAGGTCCCCGAGACACATTCATACATACACATATTAGGACCAATTTAGACAGGAGCCAAATAACCTACCAGCAAGTCTTTAGTGTGTGGGAGGAAACCGTAGTATCCCCGAGGAAACCTTACGCAGGCACAGGGAGAACATGCAAACTCCAGGAAGGTAGTGCTGTGGTTAGGTATTGAACCAATGACCCTAGTGCTGCCACTTGGAAGTGCTAACCACTTGCCCCGTTCACATTCAATCTGAATTTTTATCCATTGGCACCAGACTCAGCGGGTTCACCGCAGTACTTTTGTGGTGCAGCCTCTTATAACAATAAATACATCAGAGGGCGAGGCTGGGAACTGTGGGACATTCAGAACACAGTGACAAGAACAGAGTCTGGAATTATTTCAGGGAGATCTCACTGTCGGGAGTATCCAAGACATATACGAAGTCCGAAGCTGTCTTGCCCGCATGCTCCACCAGTTACTAAAATGGCACTTTTGGGTGCACCGTCCCTTTATTAAAACCGGCGTGTTTGCCTGATGATATTTTTACAGCAACAGATTCCTTTAAAATAACATCCTGGTGCCTCTGATCTGTTACCTATGAGTCTGTTTTATCTCCCAGCCTCATAAGAATCTCTAATCACTGACAGCTAATTAGCCAACAGCCATCTCTAAACACACTCTTCCTGCACTGCACATTCTGCATCCTTCTCACTTCTCACCTGGCTGGAACAGCACAATCTGTTCAGATTTATTACTGAAAAAAAAAAAAAGATTATCATTTCCCAGAGCAGCTGGCCCTTGTGATGTCGCAGAACTGAATAAAGAAAACTCAGTGGGCAGAAAAAAAGGGAAGCCAGATCAGTACTATGCTGGACTACCCACAGGATTTATACAGCGCCAACAGTTTCCACAGCGCTTGACAAAATATAAAGGAAAAAACAGTACAAATACAATACATTCAAATGCAAGAGGATTAAGAGGGCCCTGCTCATAAGAGCTTACAATCTAATAGGGTGGGGCAAGTGGTACAAAATGTAATAACTGTGAGGGGCGAGCTGATGGATGAATTAAAGTTGAGTTGTTAGGTGGAGGTGGAGGTGGCATAGGCTTCCCTGAAGAGATGAGTTTTCATGGATCGCCTAAAGGTGGACAGACTAGGAGATAGCCAGAAAGATTGGGGGTAAGGAGTTCCAGAGGATGGGAGAGGCTCTGGAGAAGTCATGGAGACAAGCATGGGAGGAGGCAAGAGAGCTTGAGGGCAGGAAGTTTTGGGAGGAACGGAGAGGACGCTTTGGGTGATATTTGGAGACAAAATTGGTGATGTAGCTCGGGGCAGAGTTGTGAATGGCTTTGTATGTTAGCATTTTGAATTTAATTTGTTGAGTAAGTGGAAGCCAGTGGAGGGATTGGCATAGAGAGGTGGTGGACAATGAGCGGTTGGTAAGGTGGATAAGTCTGGCAGCAGCATTCATGATAGACTGAAGGGGTGAAAGCCTATGGAGAGGCAGGCCTATGAGGAGGGAGTTGAACAGTCAAGGTTAGAGATAACAAGGGAGTGAATGAGGAGCTTGGTGGTTTCATTAGATAAAAAGGGGCGAATTTTAGAGATGTTATGGAGGTGAAGTCAACAAGCTTTTGACCGATTGGATTTGGGGAAACACAGATGAGTGTCTATAGGGGCCCGCGAAGATCACACAAAAACTGCCAAAGGGCCACAGTTGGCCCCGTTCGGTCGGGGCTTCCAGCCCGGCACTTACCCCATATAGCAGGGTTCCTCAAACTACGGCCCTCCAGCTGTTGCGAAACTACACATCCCATGAGGCATTGTAAAACTCTGACATTCACAGACATGACTAGGCATGATGGGAATTGTAGTTCCTGAACAACTGGAGGGCCATAGTAGGTCCCATATAGGTCGCAGGCAGCGCTTCCTCCGGGTGACGGGCGGCAGCTTCCCCTGCATCTCCCTCCTCCTCCTAGGCGGCCAAAAGGATCGCTTTTCCTTTCGACCAATTGGGTGACGAGTCTCAGGACCCGCTTCCTGATTTGCCCGGGAGGAGAATCAGAAAGACAATAGTGAATATTCATTCTCTATTGTCACACAACTGGGAGTGCTCTTCCCCCACGAGCCCACCCTTTTCTGAAGCCTATTAGAGCCTCTGCATTACGGGCCGCCGCTGCAGGCACATCTCACAATGTGTAAAGTGGGACACGACTGCTACGCCTTGGATGAAGCCCAAGGCTAATAATGGAGACCAGATAACGATTCCCTGAGCTGGTGGAGCGCCAAGCCACAGCCGTCAGGGTGATACAGAGGCAGACCGAGGAATGTACAGGGGGAGAGAATATATAATCTACTATAGGTTGTGTGCCAGCAACCACTGAAGAGACACAGACTTTTCCATGTAAAGTAAAGCTGGCCATACATGGATCGAAAATCGTCCGGTTCAGCAAGGACTGGCTAAACTACGTGTGGGGTCACTGTGGTTGAACAGAAGTTTATCTACTGACCATCTTCTGTTCAACTGCCCTGTTGGTATTTTCCTGCCTGATCAGCGCCACAGGCAATAGACTGCAGCACTGATCCATGTATTCTGACGGTGGGGGGGGTCTCAGAATTTATTGACACAGAGGGGAGGATTCTAATGTGTGGATGGGGGGCTCCGGTTAGGGACACAGATCAGCCCCCTGCTGCAGTCTCCCACTGCGTGACTTGCTACAAGGCTACAATGTTGCAGTCTGATGACTGGGGGAGGGGAGACGGAGGAAATGCTTCCTCCTGCCTGCAGCAAACTGATGACGTCACCTGAGCCTAGGCACAGTCACAGACTGGAGCTCAAGGGTGGCTTTTATTGATAAAAGATGGGACATTTTTGAAAAATTATACACTTCTGTATATTTGTGACATGTCAGGAATGTATTCTTTGCATACTTTAAGTCCACTTTAAGCAAAGAACCACACCAGCCTAACTGGGGTATTGCCATGATGAGGTCATCACCTAGCTCACACAGCTCCCTCTACATGTCTGCAAGCGCCGTCCACTGCTGTGCCATAAGAAAAATCACAAATCTTTTCAGGGCCTACAACACTGGAGTCTTTGTGCCACTGCCCCGCCTTCTCCCTGTTCAAAAAAATACTACTGCCCGGTCAGCTCACTAGTGATCCCCACCTTGACCCACCATACACCAATCAGCTGTCAATTTATTGCAGCAACCTAAAATTCCAACCTTTCATTTACAAACCTCCCCACCCATCCATTACACAGCAGATGCCTCCAGCAGAAGCCCCATTTCAACTTTCAGCTATTGTGTATTAAATAAAAACGAATGCATCTTTCATGACTTTTAAAGGAATACATGCAGGGCTTTTTTTCAGCGGGAACGTGGGGGAAAGCAGTTCCGGCACCTTCAGTACTAAATGTATGTAATGGCGAGGGGTACTGGGGTATGCTGGAGGGTCTATTGATGCTGGCAGGAATCTATTGTTGCTGGCAGGAATCTATTGTTGCTGAGGAGGTCTATTGTTGCTGAGGGGGCGGGTCAATTGTTGAAGGAGAGGTCTATTGTTGCTGGGGGGAGGGGTCAATTGTTGAGGGAGAGGTCTATTGTTGCTGGCTGCTGGGAAATCCATTGATGTCGCTGGGAGTCTACTGTTGCAGGAGGGGATCTATTGTTGCTGGGGTGGTATTTTGTCACATGTGGTCCGTTGTTGCTGAGGGGGTATAATGTTGTGTAGGAGATCTATTGTTGCTAGGGGGGGTCTAGTGTTGCTGGGGGGTATCTATTACTGCTGGGAGGAGGTCTATTGTTGCTGGGGTGGGTCTAGTGTTGCTGGGGGGTATCTATTACTGCTGGGGGGAGGTATATTTTTGCTGAGGTGGGTCTAGTGTTGCTGGGGGGTATCTATTACTGCTGGGGGAGATCTATTGCTGCTGGCTGCTGAGGATCGATTTTTGTAACCAAGGGACGGTGCTCAGAGGTGGGTAGGGGGCAGAGACAAGGAGTGACTCAGAAGGGGGCAGTTCCTGCATCTAATCCCTCAGAAAAAAGTCGTGAATGCATAGATCAAAATAGTCCTTCGATATATATTTCCCTGGCGTATCATTTGCTAAATGCTCCTGGCGTCAAGATAAATGATTGCAGTCAGGAGCGCCCACAGTCCCGGGCCGCACAACGTACAATGGGCATAGTTATACCCGCGGTAGCCATCACCAGACCAATAAATAAGAGGATATGGGAAGATCAGGTTTATAGTACAGACCGTACTAACGTAGAACACACCATTAAGGAACTGTATCGGGACGCCACAGAAAACCTTTCAGAGCCGTCCTTGCCTGAACATCCGATTGGCGTTCGGTATTAGTCTTCACTAATTATTCATGGGGATAATTAGCCGAGCGCTGTTTCACGTTCGTTTAGATTACTTTCTCAAAAGCAATTACGGATGCAAAGCAAGATAAAAACATCAAAGTAATAAGAAGGACCCAAGCTACTCCGAATTACAACAAATCGCTTTATCGGCTCAGCAAACGTCCCGCTAATTTACCAAAGTGCCAGCGCTTCTGGCGAGGGAGCGCCCTGGAACCCCTCCAATTAACACCCATCTAAATATATATTTACATACGGAACCCGCGATAAGGGCTGGAAATCCAAACACGGTGTTCGGAGAGGGGCCCAGTTCAAGAAGAATTATTCAGAGTTCATTGTTTTGGAATTGCTGTTTTCTGAACAAATACACAGCGGGCCCCCCCCCCCCCCCGCCACAACACTAATGGGGCAAATTTCTAAAGGTCGATTTTTTTATTTAGATATCTTTTTTTATTAAAATAAATATTGTTTGTGGATGGCGAAAGGCACCTCTGCCGCACTCCCCCTGCCCCTCTCTCCATCCTCTCTGCCGCACTCCCCCTTCCCCTCTCTCCATCCTCTCTGCCGCACTCCCCCTTCCCCTCTCTCCATCCTCTCTGCCGCACTCCCCCTTCCCTTCTCTCCATCCTCTTTGCCGCACTCCCCCTGCCCCTCTCTCCATCCTCTCTACCGCTCTCCTCCTGCCAGTCTCTCCATCCTCTCTGCCGCACTCCCCCTGCCCCTCTCTCCATCCTCTCTGCCGCACTCCCCCTGCCCCTCTCTCCCTCCTCTCTGCCGCACTCCCCCTTCCCCTCTCTCCATCCTCTCTTCCACACTCCTCTTGCCCCTCTCTCCATCTTCTCTGCCGCACTGCCCCTCTCTCCATCCTCTCTGCCGCACTCTCCCTGCCCCTCTCTCCATCCTCTCTGC
Source organism: Lithobates pipiens (assembly GCF_037356315.1). Taxonomy (NCBI): domain Eukaryota; kingdom Metazoa; phylum Chordata; class Amphibia; order Anura; family Ranidae; genus Lithobates; species Lithobates pipiens. The sequence continues at coordinate 50,663,225 of NW_027507785.1, forward strand.
CGCACTCCCCCTGCCCCTCTCTCCATCCTCTCTGTCGCACTCCCCCTTCCCCTCTCTCCATCCTCTCTGCCGCACTCCCCCTGCCCCTCTCTCCATCCTCTCTGTCGCACTCCCCCTGCCCCTCTCTCCATCCTCTCTGTCGCACTCCCCCTGCCCCTCTCTCCATCCTCTCTGCCGCACTCCTCCTGCTATTCTCTTCATCCTCTCTGCCCCACTTCCCCTGCTCCTCTCTCCCGCACTTCCCCTCTCTCCATCCTCTCTGCTGCACTCCCCCTGCCCCTCTCTCTATCCTCTCTGCCGCACTCCCCCTGCCCCTCTCTCCCCCCTCTCTGCCGCACTCCTCCTGCTATTTTCTTCATCCTCTCTGCCCCACTTCCCCTGCTCCTCTCTCCCGCACTTCCTTGCTCTCCATCCTCTCTACCTCACTCCCCCTGCCCCTCTCTCCTTCCTCTCTGCCGCACTCCTCCTGCCCCTCTCTCTATCCTCTCTGCCACACTCCTCCTGCCTCGCTCTCCCTCCTCTGCCACACTCCTCCTGCCATTCTCTTCATCCTCTCTGTCGCACTCCCCCTGCCCCTCTTTCCTTCCTCTCTGCCTCACTCCTCCTGCCTCTCCATCCTCTCTGCCGCACTCCTCCTGCCTCTCTCTCCCTCCTCTGCCACACTCCTCCTGCCATTCTCTTCATCCTCTCTGTCGCACTCCCCCTGCCCCTCTTTCCTTCCTCTCTGCCCCACTCCTCCTGCCTCTCTCTCCCTCCTCTGCCACACTCCTCCTGCCATTCTCTTCATCCTCTCTGTCGCACTCCCCCTGCCCCTCTTTCCTTCCTCTCTGCCGCACTCCTCCTGCCCCTCTCTCCATCCTCTCTGCCGCACTCCTCCTGCCTCTCTCTCCCTCCTCTGCCACTCTCCTGCTGCCATTCTCTTCATCCTCTCTGTCGCACTCCCACTGCCCCTCTCTCCATCCTCTCTTCTGCACTCCCCCTGCCGCTCTCTCCCTCTGCCACACTTCCCTGCCATTCTCTCTATCCTCTCTGCCCCACTTCCCCTGTTACTCTCTCCCACACTCCCCCTCTCTCCATCCTCTCTCCTGCTCTCCCCCTCTCTGCCGCACTCCCCCTGCCCCTCTCTCCCCATCCTCTCTGCTGCACTCCCCCCTGCCATTCTCTCCATTCTCTCTGCCGCACTCCCCCTGCTCCTCTCTCCCTCCTCACTCATTCTCCTTTTTCTCATTCTGGCTCCCTCTTTTCTGCCTGCCCCTCTTCTTCCCTCCACTCTCTGTCTCTCCAGCCCCCCTCTGCGCCAGTATTTTCCTCTCTCTCTCTATATATATATATATATATATATATATATATATATATATATATATATCCCATTAAAGGAACAATAAAGGAGGGTTACTGGCGGGGGCACAGTACGATGTGCGTTTAATGTGTTATAGTAAGAACAGAAAAGGGTGAAGGGGTTTTCTGAGTCCAGACTGAGCACTGCGGCTCCCGCTGTCACAACTTTCCATATTAAACCTTTAGAATTTTTATTCGAAAATTTCGAGCCAAAGTTGGGTTAAATAGAATATAGTCCATCAAATGAGGAGTAAGTGCCGATCCTCATACCAGGGCTCTGGAAGTATTAAGGGGGAAAATGCCGGATATTCAAAACAAGGATCTGCTGGAATCAATAAACACAAAACCTTCAACCCGAACTTCACAAAAAGAATATAGATTGCCTTCAAGACAAGTCAGCTCTGAGCTTGCAGGCCATAGACGGCTGATTGCATGGCTGGGCGTACGGCGGAGACGTCGGCTGTCCCTCTCCTGTCGTATATCTCGCGCCTCAATGGTTGGACATCCATCCATCTCCCCTGAGTCTCCGCTTCTCACATAAACACAATCCGCTAATGTTCTGCCCTCACTGCCACACCATTACTGATGCTGGGGGGGGGGTCCCAATGCTCGGGGGGCTCTATCAATACTCCCATATCACCGGCAGAAGACCCCAGACGTCTGCAGCTGGGGTAGGGGGCAGGGAAGCACAATGGGGCTTATTCACAAATGCTAGAAGAATGATAAAATTTATTATGTTGGCACCCCAACAAAAACAAGAAACAGTCTGCAAGAAAGTGGTCTGTGACCCTTATGTGAGAGCATTGAAAAAGATGAACTTGTCTTTAAGGACTCCACTGCCCCAAATGGACCACCTTCCGGTCAATGGGGCATCAAAGGCAATTACCCCTGTAGATAGGATGGGGCATCACAGGCGATAAGCCCTGTAGATGGGACAACACAGGCAATTGGGCCTATAGATGGAGCACCACAGTAGATTGGCCCTATAGATGGGGCATCACATGAGATTGGGCCTATAGATGGGGCAACACAGGCGATTGGGCCTATAGACAGAGCACCACAGTAGATTGGGCCTATAGATGGGACATCACAGGCGATTGGGCCTATAGATGGGGCATCACAGGAGATTGGGCCTATAGATGGGGCATCACAGGAGATTGGGCCTATAGATGGGGCATCACAGGAGATTGGACCTATAGATGGGGCACCACAGGAGATTGGGCCTATAGATGGGGCATCACAGAAGATTGGCCCTATATATATGGGGCATCACAGGCGATTGGCCCTGTAGATGGGGCAATGCAGGCGACTGGCCCAGTAGATGGGACATCGCAGGGATTGGCCCTGTAGATGGGGCATCACAGGCGATTGGCCCTGTAGATGGGGCATCACAGGCGATTGGCCCTGTAGATGGAGCATCACATGCGATTGGTCTTGTAGATGGGGCAACACAGGCGACTGGCCCTGTAGATGGGGCATCACAGGCAATTGGGCCTATAGATGGGGCATCACAGGTGATTGGCCCTGTAGATGGGGCATCACAAGCGATTGGCCCTGTAGATTGAGCATCACATGCGATTGGCCCTGTAGATGGGGCATCACAGGCGATTGGCCCTGTAGATGGAGCATCACATGCGATTGGTCTTGTAGATGGGGCAACACAGGCGACTGGCCCTGTAGATGGGGCATCACAGGCAATTGGGCCTATAGATGGGGCATCACAGGTGATTGGCCCTGTAGATGGGGCATCACAGGCGATTGGCCCTGTAGATTGAGCATCACATGCGATTGGCCCTGTAGATGGGGCATCACAGGCGATTAGGCCTATAGATGGGTCATTACAGGCGATTGGCCCTGTAGATGGGGCATCACAAGCGATTGGCCCTGTAGATGGAGCATCACATGCGATTGGCCTTGTAGATGGGGCATCACAGGAGACTGGCCCTGTAGATGGGGCATCACAGGCGATTGGCCCTGTAGATGGAGCATCACGTGCGATTGGCCCTGTAGATGGAGCATCACGTGCGATTGGCCCTGTAGATGGAGCATCACGTGCGATTGGCCCTGTAGATGGGGCATCACAGGCGATTGGGCCTATAGATGGGGCATCACAAGCGATTGGCCCTGTAGATGGAGCATCACGTGCGATTGGCCCTGTAGATGGAGCATCACATGCGATTGGCCCTGTAGATGGAGCATCACATGCGATTGGCCCTGTAGATGGGGCATCACAGGCGATTGGGCCTATAGATGGGTCATTACAGGCGATTGGCCCTGTAGATGGAGCATCACATGCGATTGGCCTTGTAGATGTGGCATCACAGGCGACTGGCCCTGTAGATGGGGCATCACAGGTGATTTTCTCTGTAGATGGGGCACCACAGGTGATTGGGCCTATAGATGAGGCATCACAGGTATTGGGTCTATAGATGGAGCATCACATGCGATTGGCCCTGTAGATGGGGCATCACAGGGAGTGGGCCTATAGATGGGGCATCACAGGCGATTTGGGCCTATAGATAGGGCATCACAGGCGATTTGGGCCTATAGATGGGGCATCACAGGTGATTGGGTCTATAGATGGGGCACACAGGGATTGGGCCTATAGATAGGGCATCACAGGCAATTGGGCCTATAGATTGGGCATCACAGGTGATTGGTTCTATAGATGGGGCACACAGGGATTGGCCCAATAGATGGGGAATCACAGGCAGTTAGACCGGGCACTCTTCAAATGAATAAAAAATAATTTATGGGAAAAGAACCGCACATAAAATACTGGCTGTTTTACTTTTAGGTGTAATTTTAAAGTTGGTGACAGGTTCTCTTGAATTGAATATCCTATAGGTTTAGTGGAGTCCTGGGAACACACAATAGAAGTGTAATCCAATTTATCAGCATGGCGCATAGGGATTAGAGGAGTCACAACCCGGGATCATTCCGGAATCCTAATACCCCATCTCTAATTCTTATAACATGCGTACTTATGTCATATATATATCTGCTCCCTATTTACCTTCATTTACTCTGAGCCCGAGTCTACAGCCTGAGAATCAGGCATCACAGGTCACCTGAAATATGTTACTGCCTGACCTCAGATATAAACGGTAAAAAAAAGGAAAAAAATGACCAGTATATAAAATTAAAAACTTTTAAAGTAGATCTAAAATTGTGCAGTATGTTCCGTAGATCACAGTACCTCCCCTGGCTATGCCTTCATCAGCTTTTCTCTCCAAAAGAATGACACCATCTTTGCTCAGGCATCATCCAGGGTCACCATCTTCTCCCTGGTCCCAGGTGACATGATCATGTAAATACAGGTGTCTGCGAGGTTTGTTTGTGACCATGTTCACAAACGTCTGACACAGATCAGCCCCTGCTGCTGCCTCTCATCTTGTTACAAAGTTACAATGTACAGTCTGATCATTGGGGGGGAGGGGAGACTCAGGAAATGCTTCCTCCTGCCTACCAGAAAGTTAGATGTACAGTCTGATCCAGTGTGACGGATCGTGTTTTTTTGTTTGTGGGGGCGGAAAACAACACCACCACCCCCCCCCCCCCCCCCACACACACACACACACACACACACCTCAAACCCCCCAACCCCCGCTGTCTGCTGGTCCACCGACCCTTACCCCATCTAGGCTGCAGGCACATCGGGCAGCGGCAAGGATCACGCATCGGTGGGGATCGGGCACATTGGGCAGCGGTGGGAATAGGGCAGCGGCGGGCACATCGGGCAGTGGCGGTGATCAGGGCATTGGTGGACATTAGGGCTGCGGCAGGGATAGGCACATCGGGCAGGGGTGGGGATAGGGCATTGGCGGGCACATCAGGCAGCAGCAGGGATCGGGCATATTGGGCAGCGGTGGGAATAGGGCAGCGGCGGGCACATCGGGCAGCGGCAGGGATCAGGGCATTGGCGGACATCAGAGCTGAGGCGGGGATAGGGCACATTGGGCAGCGATGCGGATAGGGCATCAGGATAGGGCATCGACGGGTACTTTGGGCAGCAGCGGAGATCAGGGCATCGGTGAACATCAGGGCTGCGCCGGGGATCGGGCACATCGGGCAGTGGTGGGGATCAGAGAATCAGTGGACATCTGAGCTGCGGTGGGGATCGGGCACATCGGGCAGCGGTGGGGATAGGGCATCGGTGGGCACATCGGGCAGCAGCAGGGATCAGGGCATCAGTGCTGCAGCGGGCATCAGGCCGCAACTCCTGTGTCTTCTACTCCTCTCTTCCGCCGTGCATCTCCTCCCCTCCTCCTAGGCGTTCAATAGGATCGCCTGTCCTTTCAGCCAATTGGGTGATGGGCATCCGACCCACTTCCCGATAGGCCGGTTGGAGGATCAGTCTTGCAACAGCGAATTTTCATTCGCTGTTGCAACCCACCTGGGTGGGCTCCAGACACAATGCTCTAAGCCCGAGCCCACCCTATGCTGAAATACTTCCTCCTGCATACTACAAAGTTACAAAGTACAGTCTGATCACTGGGGGCGGGGAGACTGAGGAAATGCTTCTTCCTGCCTGCAGCAAACTAATGACATCATCTCAGCCTGGGCTATGCTGTTGTACATCGTCAGATAACAGGAATTTTAACGCTTACAACAAAAAATGTAATTTCCCCCTTTAAGTTAAAGTTTCCACTTTTTGCACTGCGGAAATGTGCACGTTACATAACGGATGTTTCGGGTTTCTACTGTGCTATTTAATCCTAATGGCACCCCAATGCACCTGCGTTTTAGCGCACCCAACGGTAACGCCATGGCGCGCTACCTTTCAAGAAAAGTATGTGCACCTTTTTTGGTGCATTTTGGTGCGTTGGGGAGCCCCTTCAGATCAATAGGCTACCCTAACACAAAGCATGTTCCTGCACAAAGTAATGTACGCCAGTGCGCTTTTTTCTTCTTTTTTTTTTTAAAAAGCGCCGCAAGGACACGAGGACGCACATCTCAGCCTGGCAATACGCGGCCTTACATAGGGGAATCAAAAGGAAGCTAAAAATTCTAATCATGTACACAAACTCGGGGTGACCTTTCCCCGGCACAACGCATTATTTCCCGGACGGAGATGGTCAGCGCAGAGCTGTCAGACAATCGCCAATTAATGGCGCAGCCCGAGCCAAGGGTGAGACGCACGCCGCGGTCACAGCCACCACTTACATGACAAATGATGGCCGAGACGAGCCCGCCCCCTCTTGTCCAAGGTCGCCGCTGCCGACGGCATTATTCAAATTAGCGGCGTCGGGTCATGTGACTGCAGCACCCCCAGGCTGGGAGCCAGGTCAGGTTTGTCCTTGCTGGGGAGCAGAGTGAGCATGCGCGGTGACACTACGCCTGATTTTTTTTTTCGCTAATGTTATTATCTGCAAATATTTTTATATTTATATGGCTGTGTAACAGTTTTTTTAACCCCTTCCCACCCAGCCTCGGCGTCCCTTTAACCATTGAAGACCAGGCATTTTCTGGCACTTTTTGTTTAAATGTAAAAATCTTCTTTTATTTTATTTTGCTAGAAAATTACTTAGAAACCCCAAACATTTTCTAGGTAATTATATATATATTTTTTTTTTGTATTTATTTTTTTAAAGAGGCCATAGAGAATAAATTCTTGGGTTTTGCAATCTTGTATGTCATGGTATTTGCGTTTTAAAAGTAATTTTTGGGAAACCTTTTTTAAATTTTATATATATATATATATATATATATATATATATATATATATATATATATATATATATATAAAAACACACACACACACACACACATATCTATATATTATATATATAGATATATATATATATAGATATATATATATATATATATATATTTTTTTTTTTTAAGAGGCCCTAGAGAATAAATTCTTGGGTTTTGCAATCTTATGTCACGGTATTTGTGTTTTAAACGTCATTCTTGGGAAACCTTTTTTAAAATTTTAATGCAAAAAAAACACAATACATAACCCATTAAAAAAAAATAAAAATAAATAAATAAATAAATATATATATATATATATATATATATAAATATATATATATATATAAATGATGTCATGTGGAGTAACTAGATACTAAACACGTCACGCTTTAAAAGTCAACACGTCAATTTGTACTATCCATAGGCAACGACCACTTTATGTCTACAGAGGAGGTCTGGTGCTAGAATTAATATCCATGATCCAACATTTGCGGCGATACCTCACATGTGTGGGACAATCTATGTTTTGCGTGCGTGCGTGCGGGACCGACGCGTGCGTTGGCATATGGGGACGGGGGGCACTTTCTTTTTTTTTTTTTTACACTGTTGCTTTCAAATTTTTTTTTTTTTTTTTTTTAATCACTTTTATTACAATCACAAGGAATTTAAACATCCTTGTAACAGTAATAAGCCTGTGACAGGTACTCTTTATGGAGGGATCTGGCGTCTATAACATCCCAAATCCCTCCTTTGCACTCATTCAAGACACCAAGATCTGCGTTTTTGAATACTGCTGACATCTCAGTACACCGGGAGTGGGCACCATAGCGGAGACTCAATCAGAGCCGATTCCGGGACTCTGGCCAGCTGGTAGCTCAGGTCTCCTGGTGGGACGCGAGAGCCCAAGGGAGCCAGCAAAGGCGAGGAGAGACGGGACGCCCCCTTACGCTGTTTGTAATAAAAACCAAGTAAGTCGCTCCGATTGCTAATTCATCGAAATTCATTAATTCGGAAACATCCCAATTAATGAAAACCTGTTTAACGAATTTTTCTGAATATTCGTAAATTCAAAAATTCAAAAATCTTAAATAATAACTATTAAATTATAGGTATTGGAATTTCCTTTAAAATTTGGCTGCTAGTGAACGTTATGATTTATCCGAAACAACGAATGCCGCATCTAAATAAATGGAACGTAACGAATTAATAATAATAAATAACAATAATAACAATAAAAACTTTTTATTATTATTATTTATTATTAATTTGTTACGTTCCATTTATTTAGATACAGAATTTGTTGTTTCGGATAATCCGTAACTTCAGATAAATTTGTATTCGTTACATTCACTAACAGCCAAATTTAGAAGGAAATTCCAATACCTGCAATTTAATAATTAGCTATTATTCCGAATTTTTCGGATTTTTGGTTTTTAGAATTTTTTGGGATTTCCTTTCTTATTTTCGGGTTTTCGGATTTTCGAATTTACGAATTGACTAATTTGCGATCATAACGTAACTTCCGATAAACTCGTATTCGTTACGTTTACTAACAGCCAAATTTGGAAGGAAATTCCAGTACCTATAATTCAATAGTTAATTATTATTTAGAATTTTCAGATTTTTGGTTTTTAGAATTTTCGGATTTTCTTTCTTATTTTTGGGTTTTTGGCTTTTCGGATTTTTGAATTGACTAATTTGCGATCATAACGTAACTTTGGACAAACTCGTATTCGTTACGTTCACTAACAGTCAAATTTGGAAGGAAATTACAATACCTATAATTTAATAGTTACTAATTATTTAGAATTTTGGGATTTTTGGTCTTTAGAATTTTCGGATTTCCTTTATTTCCTTTCTTATTTTCGGGTTTTCGGATTTACGAATTTACGATTATAACGAATGACCGAAAGCGAACACATTTTTCGGCAGTGCACGTGTCTAATGTGCGTTACGTTGGCAGCAAGAGGTTAAATCAGGGCTGGGACAAGGGGCGGGCAAGAGGGTAAAGCGCAGAGGGAGTAGCGGTAGCGAGAGGCTGCCCGGTCACTGCACGCTCCAGATTTGCTGTCACACAAACATGCCCCCCACTCTCCACCTCATCCACCCACAGCTGACACAAAAAATAAATAAAAAACACACTGTGCATGCGCAGTTACCTTCTAACTGGTAGAAAGCGAGCGGCTTACCATGTGTAGGTGCAGTGCTCACTCTATGCCAACCACGGGCAGCCAGAGCGAAGGGGGCCGAGAATAGGCTCATTCTATATAATGCATTAGCATTGGGGGAGGGGGAGGTGCAGTTCCGCATCCCTGCCCTGGGAGTGGGACAAATCTGTCCTGGGTTAAAAAGTAACCTGAGATGTGCAAACAAAAACAAACTACTGCTGGCGGAGCTTCCCCTTTTGTAATGATGTGTTCCCTGGCTGTTCCTTTGATCTGAGGGGGTTTTACAGGACAGGCAATCAGCAGTTGTGACTTGCCTTGGGCCTTCACTGGCTGCATGCTTGTTCCACAGCGGGTGTGCAGACCTGGGAACTCAGCAAAGGGATGGTGGGAACCCCTCATAATGGGCACAGCAGGTGTACAAACCCAGGAACTCAGCACAGGGATGGTGGGAACTCCTCATAATGGGCACAGAGGGCGTACAGAGCCAGGATCTCAGCACAGGGGTGGCGGCAACCCCTCATAATGGGCACAACAGGTGTACAAACCTGGGAACTCAGCACAGGGATGGTGGGAACCCTTCATAATGGGCACAGCGGGTGTATAGACCCGGGAACTCAGCACGGGGATGGTGGGAACCCCTCATAATGGGCACAGCGGGTGTACAGACCCGGGAACTCAACACAGGGGTGGTGGGAACTCCTCATAATGGGCACAGCGGGTGTACAAACCCGGGAACTCAGCACAGGGATGGTGGGAACTCCTCATAATGGGCACAGCGGGTGTACAGACCCGGGAACTCAGCACAGGGGTGGTGGGAACTCCTCATAATGGGCACAGCGGGTGTACAAACCCGGGAACTCAGCACAGGGATGGTGGGAACCCCTCATAATGGGCACAGCGGGTGTACAGACCCGGGAACTCAGCACAGGGGTGGTGGGAACTCCTCATAATGGGCACAGCGGGTGTAAAGACCTGGGAACTCAACACAGGGGTGGTGGGAACTCCTCATAATGGGCACAGCGGGTGTACAGACCCGGGAACTCAGCACAGGGTTGGTGGGAACTCCTCATAATGGGCACAGCAGGTGTACAGACCCGGGAACTCAGCACAGGGGTGGTGGGAACCCCTCATAATGGGCACAGCGGGTGTACAGACCCGGGAACTCAGCACAGGGGTGGTGGGAACCCCTCATAATGGGCACAGCGGGTGTACAGACCCGGGAACTCAGCTCAGGGATGGTGGGAACTCCTCATAATGGGCACAGCGGGTGTACAGACCCGGGAACTCAGCACAGGGTTGGTGGGAACTCCTCATAATGGGCACAGCAGGTGTACAGACCCGGGAACTCAGCACAGGGATGGTGGGAACCCCTCATAATGGGCACAGCAGGTGTACAGACCCGGGAACTCAGCACAGGGATGGTGGGAACCCCTCATAATGAGCACAGCAGGTGTACAAACCCGGGAACTCCTCACAGGGATGGTGGGAACTCCTCATAATGGGCACAGAGGTCATACAGAGCCAGGATCTCAGCACAGGGATGGTGGGAACTCCTCATAATGGGCACAGCAGGTGTACAAACCCGGGAACTCAGCACAGGGATGGTGGGAACCCCTCATAATGGGCACAGCGGGTGTAAAGACCCGGGAACTCAACACAGGGGTGGTGGGAACCCCTCATAATGGGCACAGCGGGTGTACAGACCCGGGAACTCAGCACAGGGGTGGTGGGAACTCCTCATAATGGGCACAGCGGGTGTACAAACCCGGGAACTCAGCACAGGGATGGTGGGAACCCCTCATAATGGGCACAGCGGGTGTACAGACCCGGGAACTCAGCACAGGGGTGGTGGGAACTCCTCATAATGGGCACAGCAGGTGTACAGACCCGGGAACTCAGCACAGGGATCTCACCAATATAGACAGACGAAACTGTCAGGGGGATGTAACTCTCCAGCATCCACCAAATATTGAAACAGCTCAGCATGTGGAGGAGTCATTCACAATGAGTGGACCTGCACTGAGGTTTACATTGACATGCATTTATGTAACTGTGCTGGATTGTAATGCCCCACCCCCACAACACAGAACTCCCTACACATAACCCTTCCACTCTCATCATCTCACCCACACCTGCTGAAACTCTACCCGCTGGCGATGGGGTTGCCTGTACCGGGCCTAACAATGTAACTCTGATATCACGCCACGGTGAGAATGTCTCTCCTATTGATGGCTCTCATATTGCTGCTTTTCTTGTCTTGGGCGGAGGCGCTATTGATGCCCAGCGGTCAGGTTACGGACACATGTCAGGAGATAGAATTGAGACTCTGTACTGAATTAGCTTCAGCTTCAGAAAATGGGAGTCTCAGTATCAGTAATTAATATATATATATATATATATATATATATATATATATATATATATATATATATATATATATATACATATATATATATATATATATATTTATTTTTGTTTTAATATATATATATATATATATATATTATTTTTTTTTGGCAGATGCCCTAGAGAATAAAATAGTGGTCGTTGGAATTTTTTTCATCACATGGTACTTGTGCAGCGATTTTCCAAACGCAATTTATTTGGAAAAAATGAATTTTAACCACCTAAATACCGAGCCTCTTTTTGATATTTGTTGTTTACAAGTTAAAATACTTTTTTTGCTAGAAAATTACTTAGAACCCCTAAACATTATATATATTTTTTCAGACACCCCAGAGAAAAAAATGGCGGTCATTGCAATACTTTATGTCGCACTGTATTTGTGCCGCAGTCTTACAAGCGCAATTTTTTGGGAAAAAAAAACATGTTTTTTGAATTAATAAATAAGACAACAGTAAAGTTAGCCCAATTTTTTCCATATTGTGAAAGACAATGTTACGCCGAGTAAATTGATACCCAACGTGTCATGCTTCAAAATTTGCGCCCGCTCGTGGAATGGCGACAAACTTTGTCACTTAATGTCTAAAATGTCTACAGATCACCAGTTTTGAGTTACAGAGGTGCTAAAATTATTGCTCTCGCTCTAACAATCGAGGCGATACCTCACATGTGTGCTTTGAATACCGTTTTCATATGCGGGCGCGACTTACGTATGCATTCGCTTCTGCACGCAAGCTCGGTGGGACAAATAATTTTTTTCTCATTTCTTTTACTTTTCATTTTTACACTGTCCTTTAAAAAAATAAAAATAAAAAATTTAACGAATTTAAACAAATCTGAAACATAAAAAAAAAAATTCAGGTGAAAGTCGAATTCGAATCGATTCAAATAGTTTTTGAATCTATTTCAAATAGTTATTCAAATTCAAATAGTTTTCCAATTTCCAAAGAGAATAAAATAGAATATAAAACAAAGGAATTAAAATAGAAAAAATAGAATAGAAAAAATATAACTGAAAATAAAAGAATAGAATATAATATAGTAAAACAGAACAGAAAATAAAAGAACAGAATAGAATAGACTAGAAACTAATAGAAAAGAATAAAAAAGGAATAGACTAAAATAGAAAGAATATAAACAGCTTCTGAAATTCGAATTTCAAATCGAATAAATTAAAATTTGAATTCATAAGAAAATGAAAAGAATAGAATAGAAAAGAAAATAATAGAATAGACTATAATAGAAGTGAAAAGAATGGAATAAAAAAAACAATAGAATAGAAAAGAATATAACCAGTTCCCAAAATTGAACTATAATCAATTCAAATTTGAATAGAATATAAAAGAATAGATTAGAATAGAATAGAAAATAGCATAATAGTAAAGAAAAAAACAGAATAAAACAGAAAGAATAGAACCTTCTTCCGAAATTTGAATAAAATAAATTAGAATTTTAATAGAACAGAACAAATAGAAAAGAATAGAAAGACTATAACAATTTTCCAAAATTCAAATAGAATTAATTCAAATTTGAATAGAATAGAAAATAATAGATTAGAATAGCAAGATGCTTATTTTTTCTATTCTATTCAATTTTTTTTCTATACTATTCTGTTATTTTCTATTCTATTCTTTTCTATTCTACTCAAATTCAAATTGATTCTATTTGAATTTTGGGAAATGGTTATATTATTTCAATTTTTTCTCTTGTTTTTGAATTATATTATTTTCTATTCTATTCTTTTCTATTTCAATTTCAGAAGCTGGTTATATTCTTTCCAATTTATTCTATTCTTTTTTTTTATTCTATTCTATTTGTTTCTATTGCATTATATTTTATTCCTTTATTTTCTATTATATACTTTTCTATTTTATTAGATTTTTTTTCTGTTCTATTCGTTTATTTTCTATTCTCTTTTATTCTCTTTGGAAAATGGAAAACTATTCGAATTTCGAAAACTATTTGAAATGAATCCGAAAACAATTCGAATTCTGAAAATTTGAATCCTTTCGAATACGAATAAACAAAACGAATTCCGAAAAAACAAATTAAATGAATTTAACTACATAAATTTATGGCAATAACGGATCGAAACAAATATTTTCGTTCTGCACATGTCTATGTGGCTCGGTTGGGAAGTGATAATCTGCTTATGTTTTGCCCTCCATTGTTATTCCTTCCCCTCCCCCATCAACATTGCTAATGAATCTTTAATAAATAAAAAGTTTCCGTTTTCGTTAAATGCATAATTTTAGATGCAGTGACCTCATCACTGGGTCTCTGCGCTTCTCTATGCAACGCTGCAGGCAGATCGTGGCTGGTGGGTGGGGCCTCAAATAGCTTCCTGATGACATCAGAGCACCCGACCGCAGTACGCCTCTCAGCAGCCCAGAGGGAGGAGTTATGCAAATGCCTTGTTGGCTGGGTGTCAGTCTGGGTGGGCGTTCCCAGGCTGCCACTATTTGCAGGCACATGTGATGCTGAGCCTCAATGATTGACTGACATCCAATGAATAGAAGGGGCGGGGCCAGGGACAGTTAGGCTGCGGGGGAAGGGGGGAGGAAAGAGCTGGATGATGCTGGATGTCCTCCAGCCAGAAAATGAGGCCGTCTCTATCTGACTTGCTGCAGCTTCTGATGCACATGGTGAGAAGCTCACAGTGTGCGGTGAAACCAGAGGAAGAGGTTTCCGTCCAAGAGAGGAGGCGCTACAACTAGAAAATAATTGGTGGCCATTACATCGGAATGGAAACAATGTTTCTTTTTTTTCTTCATTTAATTATTCTAAATTCTGATGCGCTGTCACCAACGCGTCACCCCAACTTTCATCTCTTTCCTCGCCGTTTTGCAGCGGTCCCCCCCCCCCATTCCGCTTGACTCTGAGCCCTTCGGCGGCGTCCATGACAGGGGCGATGCGTGTTGCTGGCGACTGCTGCGATCACCAGGAATTTGCACGCCACCAGATGGGAACTTACTAATGAGATAAATCAGTTTTGTCAGCTTCTAATTGGTTTTCCTCCAGCAGACTTCGGAGATTACAAACAATGGGGAACGGCTGAGAAAAGGGTCACGGCTGAGAGAGGAGCAGCAGATGTACGGGAGAGGCAAAGGGGTCCGGGAGAGGTGGAGGGGTCTGGGAGAGCGCCGCCGCCAACGCCGCCCGCCACTGACAGCCATCAATCGCTCCACTCACTGCGCCGGAGGACCTTTTTGGCACGGGGGGGGGGCGTTTTTTTATTAAGGGGCGAATAATTCGATTGGATGGAGCTCTGCAAATGGGCGGAGCTCTGAAAACGAGCGTCCTTCTCCAAAATCGCCCACAATTTATAAATATCCCCATACAGACACAAGACTCATGTCCGCCAATCACCGGTTCACATCACATGCAGTCCAGTGCGTTTTTTTTAATCTGCATCGACAAAAAAAAACGCATGCGCAGCGTATTCCATGTATTCCAACGGCCCTGGTTCACACCAGTGCAGCGCGTTCCAGTGCAGACAACACAACTACAACAGGCTGCAATTTTATATATTTTTTCTGTATGGACGGCATCGGGAACATGGCAAAACTGATCAAAAATGCTCCAGAACGCATCAAAAAACGCACGTCCTGAATTGAGATGGAGATAAAAAAAAGTAGGGGGGGGGAAAAACGCAACGGGACGCAATCAGAAAACGCACCAGAAAGCACACATCCTGAATTGAGATGAAGAAAAATAGAGGAGCAAAAAATGCACCAGAACGTGTCCAAAAAATCACCGAAACGCATCAAACTTGCACCGGAACGCACATGTCCTGAACTGAGGGCCAGTTCACACCACAGAAATGCAGTCAGGATGCATTCCTGAAAACGTTTCTGCATACAGGTTTTTGATGCATTTCGGTACGGTTTAGATACGTTTTTGATACACTCTAGTGCGTTTTCAATGCATTCTGATCTGTTTTTTTTTTATATACAATTTTAATGTGTTCTTGTCTGTTTTTTTTTTTTTTGATTTTTTTTTTTTTGATGCGTTCTGGTGCATTTTTTTTTTTCTCCTCATCTCAATTCAGGACATGTGCGTTTTTGATGGCTTTTTGATGCCTTTTTTGATGGCTTTTTGATACCTTTTTTGATGCGTTCTGCTGTTTTTTTTTCTCCTGTTTTTTTCTTCATCTCAGTTTAGGACATGTGTGCATTCTAGTGCAATTTTGATGGGTTTTTGATGCGTTTCAGTGCATCTTTAATGCTTTCTGGTGAATTTTTGATGCGTTTTTTTCCGCTTTTTTTCCTTCATCTCATTTCAGGACATATGCATTCTGTACCATTTCTGCATTCTGCTGTGTGTTGTTTTTCCTCCTCCTTTGTATCTTCATCCCAATTCAGGACATGTGCAATCCAGTGCTTTTTTTATGCGTTTCAGTCCGTTTTTGATGGCAGTTTTGATGCATTCCGGTGTGTTTTTGATACGGTTTTTACACATTCTGCTGTGGTCCCCCCCCCCCCCCTTTTTATTCATTCGTGTTTTTTTATACTTTTTTTTATGCTTTCTGCTGTGTGTTTTTTTCCCTCCTCCTTTGTATCTTCATCCCAATTCAGGACATGTGCAATCCGGTGTGCTTTTTTTATGCGTTTCAGTGCGTTTTTATTGCAGTTTTGATGCATTCCGGTGTGTTTTTGATACAGTTTTAACACATTCTGCTGCAGTTCCCCCCCCCCCCTTTTTTTATTCATTTGTGTTTTTTTATACTTTTTTTATGCATTCTGCTGTGTTTCCCCTCCCCCCCCTCCTTTGTATCTTCATCCCAATTGAGGACATGTGCAATCCGGTGTTTTTTTTTTGTTTTATGGTAGTTTTGATGCATTCCGGTGTGTTTTTTATACGGTTTTAACACATTCGGCTGTGGTCCCCCCCCCCTTTTTTTTTCATCTTATATCAGGACATGTGTGTTCCAGAGCTTTTGTGATGCATTTTGATGCGTTCGTAAAGGAAAATGCAGCAAATTCTTTTGTTGACTGCACTGGAACACACTATACTGGTGTATATAGGGCCATTGGAATACATACAAAGCACTGTGCATGTAATTTTGATGCAGAACAAAAAAAACCGCACTGGACTGCATCTGGTGGGAACCATCCTTTCAGGGTTAATATGCATAAAAAAAAAAAAAAACGCATAACCCCTGTTTTCCATGCATTCCTTTGACCATAGTTCACACCAGTGCAGTCAACAAAAGTAGACAATGTTGCATTTTTTGGGGTATGGAATGTGGAAAAACTTATCAAAAACACATTAGACCAGGGGGTAGGCAACCTGGGGTCCTCCAGCTATTGCAGAACTACAAGTCCCATCATGCCTCTGGGAGTCATTGTAACTGAATGCCTTGCAATGCCTCATGGGAAATGTAGTTCCACAACAGCTGGAGGGCCCCAGGTTGCCTATCCCTGCATTAGAACATGCGTGTCCTAAATTCTGATGAAGGAAAAAAAAAAAGAGAAAAAAACGCACCGGAACCCATCAAAAACGCATCGGAAAACTCATCAGAAACATTCGTACAGAAAAAGAATTAAAAAAGCAAAAAAAAAAACATGCGTACAGAAATGCATCTGGAATGCGTAAATTGTGGTGTGGCCCTAAAAGCTTTGGCATTGCCCCCCACTTCTCACGGATGCTGCCATCTTTTTTAGTCTGGCGCATGCACAGATGTGTAAGGAGGGCTCTGCCCAGCCTTCAGGTCCCCTTCAGGGCAAATCTGCGCATGCGTGGGGTGGTTTGTAACATTCCGAGTGCCGGACTTCCATACCTGCTCCTATGCAGATATGCCCACAGGGCTCTGCCAGGACCCAAACCCGTGTTGGGAAAGCGCGCAATTCTGTGTGCGTTCCTAAAATTCACAGAGGAGAAGCTGGTCTTTACCTATGCGGGTTAAGGCCCACCACCTTGCTCATGAATATGCGTGGCATTAGGGCAGCCCATTTCATTTTCATTGGACCAAAAACTGTGCATGCCGTAATTTTCAACAGCATTTCCATTCTTCAGCAAAGCTGCGTTGGATTGCCATTCAGAATGAACGCATGTAACATGCATCCCCGCAACACAATAGTGTGTATGAGCCCCAAAATGGAGCACCACAGTGAAGCAGAGCCATTGTAGTCACTGGTCATCCCGCCGCTAAGGCCGCATTCACACCTGAGCGTATTTTGAGCATTTTACTGGCTTTTTCATGCGTTTTTATACGCGATTTTGGCACATTTTTGCCTGACTTTGCGCATTTGTATGCAGTGTTTATGGGCCTTGGCGTTTTTTTATTAACCAATAGAGAAAACTGTTATCTGTTGCATCATTTGTTGCTAGGTATTACAGCTTTTTTTAGATTTTACATTAGCTTTTATTTCTTCTTTTATTATTATTCATTTATTATGATGTTTTTTCATTAGGCTAAGGGGTTTGAGTTCAGTTTAGGTTAGGGTTAGGAGTTGGGGTTAGGGTTATTTATTATTATTTTTTTTTATTTTTATTTTTTATTGCATTTATTATCATACGAATAATAATAAATGAATAAATAAATGTAAAATAAATACACAAATAAATAATAAAAATAAATTCAATAAATAAATAATTAACCCTTAACTTTAAACCCTACCCCTTAGAAAACAATAATAATAATAAATAACTAAACACCCTAACACAAAATAAATTATTATTATTATTATTATTATTATTAATAATGTACTCTTTTGTTTGAGTCTGGGTGTTTATTGTTAAATTATTATTATCATCATCATTATTATTATTATGACAAGGCACAGTGGTGTAGTGGTTAGCACTCTCACCTAGCAGTAAGAAGGGTCGCTGGTTCAAATCCCAACCACGACACTACCTGCCTGGAGTTTGCATGTTCTCCCTGTGCCTGCGTGGGTTTCCTCCGGGTATTCCGGTTTCCTCCCACAATCCAAAGACACGCAGGTAGGTTAATTGGCTTCTGTCCAAAATTGGCCCTAGTATATGAATGGGGACCTTGGATTGTGGGCGCATTGAGGGTAGGGACCAATGTGAGTGTGCAATGTACAGGGATGGGGTCTATTGTAGACACTCACTCAGGTTGAACTGGATGGACTGGTGTCTTTATTCAACCTTACTAACTATGAAATTATGAATAATAATAATGTATTTAATATTTTTTAAAGTTAGAGGTTAATTATTATTTATTAATGTATTATTATATATTATTCATTTATTATAATGTTTTATTTTGTTAGGGTAAGGGGTTTGAGTTCAGTTTAGGTTAGGGTTAGGATTAGGAGTTGGGATTAGGGTTAATTACTACTATTTTATTTATTTTTTATTTTATTGTATTTATTATTATTATACGAATAATAATAAATGAATAAATAAATGTAAAATAAATACACAAATAAATAATAAAAATAAATTCAATAAATAAATAATGAACCCTTAACTTTAAACCTTATCCCTTAAAAAAACAATAATAATAATAAATAAATAAACAAACTAACACAAAATGTTTGTATTATTATTATCAATGTATTATTTTGTTTGAGTCTGGGTGTTTATTGTTAAATTATTATTATCATCATCATCATCATTATTATTATTATTAATAATAATAATAATAATAATAATAATAATAATACATTTAATATTTTTTAAAGTCAGATGTTAATTATTATTTATTAATGTATTATTACACATTATTCATTTATTATAATATGTTTTCGTTAGGGTAAGGGGTTTGAGTTCAGTTTAGGTTAGGGCTAGGATTAGGAGTTGGGATTAGGGTTATTTATTATTCATTTTTTTTTTTTTTTATTGTATTTATTATTATTATAGGAATCAAAAATAAATGACTAAATAAATGTAAAATAAATACACAAATAAATAATATAAATAAATAATGAACCCTTAACTTTAAACCTTACCCCTTAAAAAACAATAATAATAATACTAAATAAATAAACATCCTAACACAAAATAAATGATTATTATTAATGTATTCTTTTGTTCGAGTCTGGGTGTTTTTTATTATTATTATTATTATTAATAATAATAATGTATTTCATATTTTTTAAGGTTAATTATAATTTATTAATGTATTGTTACATATATTTTCTTTTATTTTACTTATTTATGATGATTTTTAGTTATTTGTGTATTTATTTTACATTTAACTATTCATATATCATTGCTATTTTATTTTTTACCTTTTTTCCATTTGAGCAGAAAATCGTGCAAAAACACGATCAGAAACACACAAAAAACACGTAAATAACGCGTTTTCATTCATTTCTATGGGAATGCAAATGCGCCAAAAAAATGCCCAAATCTGCCCGATTCGAGCGACAAAAAAAGCTCCAGAACTTGTTTGCGCTTCAGGCGTTTTGGCTTTAGGCGACATGGAATGGAGATGTGAACTGTCTCCATAGAGAATAATTTTTTTTTTTTTTTCCTCCTCCAGCGTTTTTGAGCTTCAAGCAGATAATCGCTCAGGTGTGAATGGGGCCCAACAGCTGATCTACAAATCTCTACATTTGATACAAAAATATAAAAAAAAATAAAAAATGTATAAATATGAAAAATGCAACAAAATATTGAAAAGAAATGCTACAAAACATAACAAAAAAGCCACAAAATATAAACATTGCTGAGTGACTCTACAATGTATCATTATCATTCTTCGTTCCCTGCGTGTATTTCAAGGTTCCGTTTCCCTGTCCCGGTAATATTCCGGCACAGATCCGAGGTCGGGGGTGGGTGTGTGGGGGGGGGGGGGGGGGCAAGGAGTATCCGCACATCGGAGGAATGAGGACTGCAGAGCGGCTCCACGACACCGCAGGGCGTGGTAGATTGTGGCGAGCGCCGGGAACGCCGAAGACCTCCTGTCTGTTTACATCTTCCTCAACGCTCGTCTCTCTGTATATCATTATAGAGATATTTTCAGGGCCGCTCTGAAATCTGCAGACTCCGGGGAGCGGCGTTCCCGCGTCTCCGCCATCGCAAATGGAAAAAGAAGAAGAAATAATCCAATACAGATCGCAGATTCAGCTGCCTTGACAGTAAAATGTCTATTTAGAAGAGACGTCAATAAGGAGCAGAACAAAAATCACTCAATGAAACAATGTAGCATTTTGCACTTTTTTTCTGTTTAATATTTTTTTTTATTGTTGTTTTGTATTTATAAATAATGAACTCAGCTTCCCATGTTATTTATTTATTTTGGGCATTGTTTTGAAGCAGGAACAAACACTGAAGATAGGGCTGGTGCCCCCTCCCCGCTCCACCACTGACTCCACCCCCTTTGCTCTGCCCATGTATACCCAACTTTTTTAATGAAGCGCCCATCAATGCAGCCCACCAGCGCCCATCAATGCAGCCTCACCAGCGCCCATCAATGCAGCCTCACCAGCGCCCATCAATGCAGCCTCACCAGCACCCATCAATGCAGCCTCACCAGCGCCCATCAATGCAGCCTCACCAGCGCACATCAATACAGCCTCATCAGCGTCCATCAAATGCAGCCTCACCAGCGCCCATCAATGCAGCCTCACCAGCACCTATCAATGCAGCCTCACCAGCACCCATCAATGCAGCCTCATCAGTGCCCATCAATACAGCCTCCCCAGCATCCATAAAATGCAGCCTCACCAGTGCCAATCAACGCAGCCTCACCAGTGCCCATCAATGCAGTCTCACCAGCGCCCATCAAATGCAGCCTCACCAGCACCCATCAAATGCAGCCTCACCAGCACCCATCAAATGCAGCCTCACCAGCACCCATCAAATGCAGCCTCACCAGCACCCATCAAATGCAGCCTCACCAGTGCCCATCAAATGCAGCCTACTAGTGCCCATCAATGAATGTCTGCTTGCTTCCATTCATTCAGAAGTCGGGACACAGACACAGTCCTCCGCTGCCGCTGCGCCTCTGACACTATGTGCATATGGAGCGGCGGCTGCCTGGTGATGCTGAGACTTAGTTGCTTGCTGCAGAGAGAAGAGAGTAGGAACACCAGAGTCCAGGCGCCCTAGGCAGAAGTGTGCCCTAAGCAGCTGCCTAGTTTGCCTAGTGGTAGCACCGGCCCTGGATATAATAATTTAAAGTGGAACTTCACCCAAAAGGGAACGATCTGCTTGATGGTACCCCCCCTCCACTGACACATTTGACACTTTTTGGAGGGTTACCTCGTTTTGACTGGTCTCCCCTCCCACTTCTGGCAAAATGCTCTGCGGCAATTTGAACCTCAAAGTCGCCTTCTCCCCTCCCCCCGCAGTAATCCAGGACACATCACAGTTCCCAAAACACTACGGAACCATTCACAAGGTGAAGCCCGGCTCACGCATGCACAATAGGTCCCGGCTGTGAAGTTTCAAGGCTTTACTTCCTGTTTACCTTATTTCAGATGGCAGTGTTCTGTCAGTGCCGATGCACACTACTGCTTTCTGCGAGATCGCATGTGATTCGCACCGCACTTCAGTACAAATCACATGCGATGTCCATGAGATGCAATTTCAGCCATACAGATAATATGGCTGATATCGCATTGCATTCGGACCAAACTCGCACAGGACCCTTTTTTTTTTTTTTGGCCTGCATCAGAATCGGATCGCACGGGTGTTCACACCCATGCGATGCGATTCATGTTCGAACTGTCAGTTCCATGTGTGATATGTGAGCTGAAATGGGGATGTCATTAACAATGTATTGACAATCCCAGCGGTTTGCAAATAGCGGTGTGAACTGCTGTTGCGAGTCGGAGGCAATGCGGGAACCCGCAGTAGATTCGCAGGGTTCCCGCATCGCGCAAGAGTGAACCGAGCCCCAAAACAGCCAATTTATCAAGATCTCCAATCACGTCACTTCCGGTTACTCATCATTAGTTGGAGATTTCGATGACTTGCTGTTTTGACACAACACAGCCAAGCGTGTATACTCCGGTACACGAAGACTTCGCTCTTTTGACACAACAGCGTGTAACGAGGAAAAAGTTGTCGCTGCCGTGGAGGCGGCCATTTTGTTGGTTAGTATCGGAGCAGACTAACAATATCCGCTCATAATACCGTGTGCCGGAGTGTATATGCTTGCCGATGTTGTGTCAAAACAGAAAGTCGCCCAAAATCTCCAATTACCGACGGTTTACAGTAACAGGAAGTGACATGATTGGAGATCTTGATGAATAAGCTATTTAGACGGAACCCCCGGCAATGCCAGGACAAAGTCATCCAGCACCCAGGGAAAAGATGCCAAATTGTGTCCCCCCTCTCCTTATCTTAGGGCTAGGGTCAGGGTGCCCCAATCCCTGCAATAAACCATTGCACCCAGGGAAGCCCATCCTCCTGCCCAACCTCCTGTCCTGGCCCTGGATGCTGGTGCCTGCCCCTGAAGCTGATTGAAGAATCGGCTCGAGTGAGGACAACGCTAGATCCCTGGACAGGTAAGTGTCCTTATATTTAAAGTCACCTGCTACAGTATTTGCAGCTGCTGACTTAAAATTTTTTGGGGTAAGCCTAGTGCTCCTTTTTAAGCTAGACTCACATCTATGCGGTTTTTTTTTTTGGTTTTTTTTGTGCGTTTGCAGATCCACAGAAATGCATTATATTCTATTTAAAGTGATTCTACAGGAGAAAAAATAAAATAAAACATAACAAACATGTTATACTTACCTTCTCTGTGTAGTGGCTTTGCAGAGAAGCCCCCAAAATCCCTTTCTCAGGTCCCCTCCAATAATGAGGGGTATGCCCCCAAATAACAAGCCTCTTCCATTGGGGGGTCACATACAGATATGGTCACATACAGAGCACGCACCCAGACTTACAATTCAACACTGCCACACATTTATGGCAGGTTATCCTTGCTATATGGGTTGTCATCCTCTAACAGGAAGTGCCTGAACAGGGATATTCGTGGCAGGATCACCAGGGATTAACCCAGTGAAAGTTGCAGATTTAATACAAGATTGCAAAAAAACTATTGGGATCACAATCATGAAGGAATGAGATTTTAGTGATTGGGTTCCTATAGGCCTTAACACCCCAGAGCACCTGCTGTTGGCTGTGAACTTCTCCAGCGCCCTTCACAGCCTTGGCTATGGTTCAATTTACGAGCAAATTCCTCATGTGCAGTCGTCAGCTCGGAAAGTCCTGATCCTGACTGATAAAGCTCTCCCCTGGGGGGGCAGAATTCTGTTCCAGCACGACGTCCGATGACTCCAAACGAAGGGGAGACACAGCAGGCCTCAGTGTCTAAAAGACAGAAGCTCCTAAGAACAAGACTTCATGAATATTTCATCCCCCAATGAAAAGGGATGCTCTTTATATTCCTCCTGCAAGTCCCGCAGCCATCTGCCTTGCGCCGCACGGTTATATTTAGAACGGAAGGATCAGCAAATCTTGAAGGATCTGCCTGACTTCCACTCGTCTCAACATGGAGGCGCCATACCCACCCTGCAGATGGGAGAGAGGGGCAGCTTTCGGGTTCTTGGCCTTCCGCCGCTCCCCCGACACACGCTCAATGTGGCTAAAACAAACCTGGAGTAGTCAATACATCTTCCTAGAATGGTCAACAAAAAAACATGGGTCACTTCAGCTGAAGGAAATGTAACTGCAACTGGATGACATTTGGATGGATGTCATAAACAATTGCATTGTTGCAACCGTATGGTTATAGCGCCACCTTCAAGAGAGTCCGACACCTTTAATTGAAGGACATAGCCCAGCAAAGATCTTTACTGTAGGGTTTTGTGCCACATCCAGTAGTGTCCTACTCCATTAATTGAAGGACACAGCCTAACAAAGATTTTGATCCTAGGTTTATAGCGCCACTTCCAGAAGTGTCCTACTCCATTCACTGAAGGACACAGCCCAGCAAAGATTTTGACCACAGGGTTATATTACCACCTTTAGGAGTGTCCTACTCCATTTATTGAAGGACACAGCCCAGCAAAGATCTTGACCATAGGATTATAATGCCTCCAGGAGTGTCTTACCCCATTCATTGAAAGATACAGCCCAGCAAAGATCTTGACTGTAGGGTTATAGTGGCACCTTCAGGAGTGTCTTACTCCATTCACTGTAGGACACTGTAGGACACAGCCCAGCAAAGATCTTGACCATAGGATTATAATGCTGCCTCCAGGAGTGTCTTACTCCATTCATTGAAAGACACAGCCCAGCAAAGATCTTGACTGTAGGGTTATAGTGGCACCTTCAGGAGTGTCTTACTCCATTCACTGTAGGACATAGCCTAGTAAAGATCTTGACCACAGGGTTATAGTGCCATCCTCAGGAATGTCCCACACCATTCATTGTAGGACACAACCCAGCAAAAATCTTGACCACAGGGTTATATTTCCACCTTCAGGCGTGTCCTAATTCTTTCATTGAAGGACACAGCCCAGCCCACAAAAGATCTTGACCACAGGGTTGTAGTGCCACCTTCAGGAGTATCCTACTCCATTCATTGAAGAACACAGCCCAGCAAAGACCTTGACCGTAGGATTACAGTGCCACCTTCAGAAGTGTCCTACTCCATTTATTGAAGGGCACAGCCCAGCAAAGTTCTTGAAAATAGGGTTATAGTGCCACCATCAGGTGTGTCCTAATCCATTCATTGAAGGACACAGCCGAGCAAAGTTGTTGACAACACTGTTATAGTGTCACCTTCAGGAGTGTCCTACTCCATTCATTGGAGTACACAGCCTAGCAAAGATTTTGACTTAACCATAGGATTATAGCGCCACCTCCAGAAGTGTCCTGCTCCACTCATTGAAGGACTCAGCCCAGCAAACATCTTAAACCGTAGGTTTATAATGCCACCTCTGGGGCTGTCCTACTCCATTAACTGAAGGACACAGCCTAGCAAAGATTTTGACCATAGGTTTATAGCGCCACCTCCAAAAGTGTCCTACTCCATTCACTGAAGGACACAGCCCAGGAAAGATCTTGACCACAGGGTTATAGTGCCACCTTTAGGAGTGTCTTACTTCATTCCTTGAAGGACACAGCCCAGCAAACATCTTTATCGTAGTGTTATAATGCCACCTCCAGGAGTGTCCTACTCCTGGAGGTGGCACTATAATCTCTACAGTCAAGATCTTTGCCAGGCCCATCTCAGTGTTGCTCATCCCCTCAAGCCTTCAGACATCCTTGCTCTGGAGGGTGACAATGGTGAGCCAAGCCTGACCTACCTGCGTGCGTCAGCGCTAGCACTTTCATCTCCAATGATGGGACAGGATGACAACGTAGAAGCACAACTGGAAGATATGGACAGAGAGCTGTCACCTCATAATAGGAAGTGCCAGAAGAAGGACCTTCATGGTAGGATTAGCAGGGATCAGATAAAGTAAAGAATCAAAAAGTTTTAAATAGATTTTTAACCCCTTCCTGCCCAGCTCCAGTGCCCCTTTAAGTGGCTCTAAACTCCCGTGGAATGGGAGAGAATTCCCGATCCCGTGAATATTGTGACTCGCTAGCCAAAAAAAAAAAAAAACGGTGCATCCCTACTTTAACATGACATTAAATTCTGGTCCAAAAAAAGAAAATTCTATTCCAGCATGAGTTCTTAACTCAAAAAAGTCCCTTCTATTGTTCTCAGGCTCCTCCAAATCTTCAAATTCCTTTTTTTTTTCTTTTTTTTTTTTTGCTGTTGTGATCTGACTTCCTGTTAGGGGGTGACTACATCCATTCTCCATGGTCCCACTGTATGTAGGAATGTAGTCACCCTCTCTTGCTCACCCCTGAGATGGACTACGGGAAGGGTAGTGTGCATAGAGCATCGTCCATGACCACAACTACAGTGCACTGCTTGTTCCAAACAAAGTGAAATGAGGGGGGGAAAGGAGAGGTTCAGGACCTCACTGAGGACATTACAAGGGCACAGAACAACACAGTAAGAAACTACAGGGCCATTAAGTAGTGGATGTGAATGGATTTTTTTATTTTTTTTTGGAGGGTAAGGATATCATTTAGTATCGCTTTAAGGAGCACTTAACCCTTGCAGTGCTGGGGGTGGGGGAGGGGGTATATTTTACATAAATCTCAGAGTTCAGCTTTAATGTAAAGCAGCTAAATAACACTGAAGTCCACATTGTACCCGAGGACAGAAAACAAGCGACTTTGCGATCACACAATGGGCCCTTTTGTCTCCTAGAAGAGAGGTTCTCTTTTTCATGGGAGCGTCCCTCCAATGTAATTATTGGTTCTGCATTTCTCTGGAGTTTGTTGCAGACTACAGGGCGAGCCGTACGGCGTCCGCCCCCGGAATTAGGTTTTGTACAATTGTTCAGGAGAAGATGATGACCCCGGTCTGGAGACGGTGACAACACATGGAAATAATAAAGATCCTGCAGATAAGGCGAGGGACAAATTATACCCCGACACAAAAAAACAAACTCAGGGGAGTCTCATCAATTCAAGAGAAAAGAATCTCACCGGCTGATCCAATTCAGTACAATGAATGAATGTCAGAGCACCAAAGAGTGGCAGAGAGTGTCCGAGGTGACCAGAGTGCCAGATAGTACTAGAGAGTGTCAGAGGGGACCAGAGAGTGTCAGAGAGTGACAAAGGGGACCAGAGAATGCCGGATAGTACCAGAGAGTGTCAGAGGGGACCATAGGGTGCCAGAGGGGACCAGAGAATGCTGGATAGTACAGAAGGGTGTCAGAGGGGACCAGAGAGTGTCAGAGGGGACCAGAGAATGCCAGATAGTACCAGAGAGTGTCAGAGGGGACCAGAGAGTGTAAGAGGTGACCAGAGAGTGCTGGATAGTACCAGAGAGTGTCAGAGGGGACCAGAGAGTGCCAGATAGTACCAGAGAGTGTCAGAGGGGACCAGAGAGTATCGAAGAGTTTCAGAGAGGACCAAAGAGTGACAGATAGTACCAGAGATGGACAGAAGGGACCAGAGAGTGTCAGAGGGGACCAGAGTTTGCCAAAGAGTACCAGAGATGGTCAGGGGGACCAGAGAATGTCAAAGGTGACCAGAGAGTGGTGGATAGTGCTAGAAAGTGTCAGAGGGGACCAGAGAGTTTCCAGATAGTACCAGAGAGTGTCAGAGGGGACAAGAAAGTGGCAGATAGTAGCAGAGAGTGTCCGGGGTGTTCAGAGAGTGCCGTATAGTATCTGGGAGTGACAGAAGAATACCAAAAAGTGCTGGATAGTAGCAAAGAGTGTCCAAGGTGACCAGAGAGTGGTGGATAGTGAAAGAGAGTGTCAGCGGGGACCAGAGAGTTTCGGATAGTGCCAGAGAGTGTCAGAGGGGACAAGAAAGTGGCGGATAGTAGCAGAGGGTGTCAGAGGTGACCAGAGAGTTCCGGATAGTAGCAGAGAGTGTCCGGGGTGACCAGAGAGTGTCAGAGGTGACCAGAGAGTGGTGGATAGTGCAAGAGAGTGTCAGCGGGGACCAGAGAGTTTCAGATAGTACCAGAGAGTGTCCGAGGAGACAAGAAAGTGGCGGATAGTAGCAGAGGGTGTCAGAGGTGACCAGAAAGTTCTGGATAGTACCACAGAGTGTCCGGGGTAACCAGAGAGTGCCGTATAGTATCTGAGAGTGACAAAAGAATACCAGAAAGTGCTGGAGAGTAGCAGAGTGTCAGAGGAGATCAGAAAGTGCCAGATTGTAGCAGAGAGTGTGGGGGGGGGGGGGGGGCAGGGCATGCCAGAGAGTACATGAAAGTGGCAGAGGAGACCAGAAAGTGCTGGATAGTAGCAGAGAGTGTCCGAGGTGACCAGAGAGTGTCAGAGAGTAGCAGAGAATAGCAGAGAATGTTGTAGAGCACCAGGGAGTGACAATCAGGGTGTATTGTAGAGTGGCAGAGAGAAGTACTGGAGAGTGTCCACCACTACCAAGGAGTGCCGGAGAGTTTAGGAGAGTACCATGGTGTGTCAGAATGTGTTAGAGATTACTAGATTGCGTCAGAGAGTACCAGAGAGTGTCAAAGAGAACCAAGGTGTGCGGGAGAAGTTTAGCGAAATACAGTGTATCCTAGGGAGTACCAGGGACAGAGAGAGCATCAAAGAGTGACAGAAATTCAAGAGATTACCACCGTTTGTAAGAGGGCACCAGGGTGTGTCAGGGGTACAAGAGAGTGTCAGAAAGTATCAGGCTGTGCCAGAGGCTACCAGCGAGTGTCAAATAGTAACTAAGAATGCCATATAGTCAGGGAGGTAGAGGGGACCAGAGAGTGGCAGAGAGTACGACAGTGTGTCAGAATGTTGGGGTACTGGGGAGTGCGTACCAATCATTTTAAATGGGCAATCACCCGCAATGGATACGCACGGGCTTGGTGAATATGCACAGGGCTGTCATTAGTTATGAATGGCACCCCCATGTATTTAAAATCTCCGTGCATGTGCGGGTACGAGAACTGCAGGGAAATCACATGGTCAAAAAGACCAATGCGATTTCCCTGCAGCCGCGTTTTTGAAAAGATGCACACACCTTTTTTCTTTGTGCGGAAATGCAGGCACGTTAACCCGTTCATATGAATGGGCTGCCATGCTGAAGCAAAACACAGCTCGCAAAAACGCATAGGTGTGAACTTAGCGTAAAGGTTTGGATGAGCTGACTTCGGTTGTCACCGCCGACCCCTCTATCTAACCTCCTATAATAGGAATGTTGCTTTTTAGGTTCTCCCGCCGCCCTTTATGTTTGAAGAACATGGCTTCTCTACAGCCTGGACTATCTAATCTCCATCCACAGACGCTACAATCCGCCCGGGCGCGCACGCGCCCTTTCCCTAAATCTTTAGGCAAACAGATTTCCATATTAAGTGACGACGTTCAAAGCGCCAAGTCTCCGATTAGGATCTCAAATGCATTTTGCAGTTTAATTTGAAAACGAGTGAAGGTCCTGGCGTAACAATTTAAAAGAGAAAGGTCTATTACACACTTAATACAATCCGTGAACAACCTGCCAGAAAAGCCACGCGGCACTAAGTGGAGGCCTGCCTGAGATGCAGAGGCCACAGAGGAGCCTGTCTACAGAACATAATGGAGAGTAGGGAAGATTTCCGGTAAATGTATTACAATTTCTCCGCTCTCTTATGATCTTGTACTAAATTGGGGCAGGGCAGGTTTTAGAAAAGACAGGGACCAGGGTGGAAATCAGATAGTCACCCCCAAATGTCAAAGTTTGGATGGATCCCCTTGAGAACGTCCCCGTATGACGAAGCGTATTGGGGTGGGGCTAAAGCTGACGTCATCACGCTGGCGGTCCATTTTAACTATCGCTCCGTAAATGCTGTATAATGTGAGTACCTTTCTTACAATAAATTGGTGATTGCGGCTTTACGCCATGTGGCTTCTGTGATTCATTTTTCCACCGGTGCACCATTACATCCCTGCTGGCGAGGCCTGTGGTTCCCATTACTTGGTCCTCATAGGTGATTGCAGTGGAGAAGCCTCTTGCTCAGTGACCACCATACAGGCCTGTGTGAGTGTGTCAACATTCTTTGACACCCCAATGTCAGTGTGACATTGTCCTGGATCCCCCCAAGTGTCAATGTGTCATCCTTATAAGTAGAGGTGCACTGAATGGAAATTTTGGTGCCAACACCAAAAATTTAGGAAAATTACAGTAAAAAAATAAATAATTATATATATATATATATAATTGTATTATATTAAACTTTTTTTAAATGTTCTGTTCTGGAACCCCCCTAGTGTCAGTGTGTCATTGCTCCAGGACCCCCCTAGTCTCAGTGTGTCATTGTTTTGGAGCCCGCTAGTGTCAGTGTTTCACTGTTCTGGAACTCTACTAGTGTCAGTGTATCACTGTTCTGGAACCCCCCCCCCCTTATGTCAGTGTGTCACTGTTCTGGAACCCCCCTAGTGTCAGTGTGTCATTGTTTTGGAACCCCCTAGTGTCAGTGTGTCATTGCTCCAGGATCCCCCAAGTTTCAGTGTGTCATTGTTCTGGAAACCCCCTAGTGTCAGTGTTTCACTGTTCTGGAACTCTACTAGTGTCAGTGTATCACTGTTCTGGAACCCCCCCCCCCCTTATGTCAGTGTGTCACTGTTCTGGAACCCCCCTAGTGTCAGTGTGTCATTGCTCCAGGATCCCCCAAGTTCTGTGTGTCATTACTCCAGGACCCCCCTAGTGTCAGTGTGTCACTGTTCTGGAACCCCCCTAGTGTAAATGTGTCACTGTTCTGGAACCCCCCTAATGTCAGTGTGTCACTGTTCTGGAACCCCCTTAGTGTCAGTGTGTTATTGCTCCAGGACGTCCCTAGTATCAGTGTGTCACTGTTGTGGAACCCCCCTAGTGTCAGTGTGTCATTGTTTTGGAACCCCCTAGTGTCAGTGTGTCATTGCTCCAGGATCCCCCGAGTTTCAGTGTGTAATTGTTCTGGAACCCCCCTAGTGTCATTGTGTCACTGTTCTGGAACCCTCTTAGTGTCAGTGTGTCATTGCTCCAGGACCCCCCTAGTGTCAGTGTGTCACTGTTCTGGAATCCCCCTAGTGTCATTGTGTCACTGTTCTGGAACCCTCTTAGTGTCAGTGTGTCATTGCTCCAGGACCCCCCTAGTGTCAGTGTGTCACTGTTTTGGAACCCCCCTAATATCAGTGTGTCACTGTTCTGGAACCCCCTTAGTGTCAGTGTGTTATTGCTCCAGGGCCCCCCTAGTGTCAGTGTGTCACTGTTCTGGAACCCCCCTAGTGTCAGTGTGTTATTGCTCCAGGACCCCCCTCGTGTCAGTGTGTCACTGTTTTGGAACCCCCTAGTATCAGTGTGTCATTGCTCCAGGATCCCCCAAGTTTCAGTGTGTCATTGTTCTGGAACCCCCCAAGTGTCAGTGAGTCATTTCCACCTGAAAATCATTTGTACCCCTCCCCCAGGGAAAATAACCTTCAACCTATAAGAAACTATGTAAAGATAAAGATCCCTTTTAAACATTATAGGTCAAAGGATGAAAGTGACAGATGGTCCATGAACGGGTCCCCACCACAGCGGTTCACAGAGGTATCTGTGGGGGAGGGGGGCTTGGAGATTACCCAGCTATAGGTACTCAGAATGAATTCAGCCGAGGCTCTGGCACAATTCCTAATCCCGAAAAACGCCAACAAAAGATTCCTCTAGCAGGTGCCAAGATAAAGTCCGCTCTTCCAGCTGTGACGTGACTTCATAACACCAGAAGGGAAGCTCAACCCTCGGAGATGGCACAAGAATGTCCGGAGGACGGAGGAGGTGGCTGGAGAAGGATTGAAGTGATGGTGGACGACGGTGGGAGACCGCAAGTAAATATGACCCAATTCATAGGTTACCAAGTCAACCGGAGGAACTTTCCGTTACCATGGCAACTCCATAATGAAGCGCCCGGGAACCCACACTCGCTGAATAATGAGTATTAAAGAGGAACTCGTGAGAAGATTTGGGCTGGTTTGGTCGAAGGTCTTCTACTGTAGGGCTCGTAAATGAGGAAAGGAAAATTCTATAAAACTCTTCGACCAAAAAAAAAGTAACAAGTATTAAATAATCAATTTTGAATATTTGGGCGTGGATCTGTGCGTCCGCTGCGATTCGGATTACAAATACAAAAACATAGACTAGAATACTAAAAGAGTCAAAAAAAAAACTCTAGACCCTCATCACCTCTCATTAAAAGTTTTTTAAAATGTATTTATAGGAAAAAACTTTTTGTTATTTATTTTTTCCATTTTGGGTATGCTGTAGCTGGGAATGGATAAAACCCATGGTAGATATTTCTATCATCTGTATGGGAGATTTCCCTTCACGCCCTGCAATGCTGACACAGCAGGAAATGACATACTGCGTCTTTCTGGACATTAGACTTTGCATGTTGGTGAAATGTGCATTTTGACACAACTGGGACACCATTGACAATGAACGGCGCCACAAGCACAGTGAGCATTTTTCGCTGCAATGCAATGCAATTTTAGGGCTCTTTAGAGTCCTCTGCGGAACGCGGTGTCCTCTGAAGAGCGATCGCCTCCTCGTTGCTTGATTTAAACGCATAATGCCGCAATATCACACTGAAAATGCGTGCGGTTTGCGGCGCAGCCTCATTAAACTTAACGGGTGACACAGTCGGTACCGCTCACAGTGTGCAGTGAAACCAGAGTAAGCTATTTCAGAGAGGAGCCTGTACAACTGGGCAAGGCTGAAGGGTGGACCGGTGGTCAACTTTAAAGGGGAGGGCCAGCTGAAATTTTTTGTTTTTTAAAGTCAGCAGCTACAAACACTGTAGCTACTGACTTTTAATAAGCGCACTTACCTGTCCAGGGTGCCCGAGGCCAACCCGTCCCTCGGCTCTCGGGTCCCGGCGCCGCCATTCTATCTAAGGGAAAAAAGCAGTGGAGCCTTGCGGCTTCACTGCTTGTTTCCTACTGCGCATGCGCGAGTCGCGCAGCGCTTTGTGAATGGGGCACGCTGTGTTCTGGGACACACACAGTTCCCAGAACACACCGTGCCCCATTCCCCAGAAAACAATGCGAGGAGGAGAAGACTGAAGATCACAGCGGAGAAGGAAGAGGCAGATTAGGACGATCTGCCTAGCAACAGGCATTTCTGTTAAGTTTCCATTTTTTTTTAACATTTTAATGTAATTTAGTTTTTTTATGGTGGCCCTCCAATTTAAGGGCATCATGCACATGGCAGCTCAAAAACACGTTTGACTTTTTTCTTTTCTACCTCTAACTGCCCCTTCATGTAAGCCTTAACATATAATACATTTGCCGATTCTTTCATATAACACTAGGCGCGTTTGTGGGCGTTCTTTCATATAATACTAGGCGCGTTTGTGGGCGTTCTTTCATATAACACTAGGCGCGTTTGTGGGCGTTCTTTCATATAATACTAGGCGCGTTTGTGGGCGTTCTTTCATATAACACTAGGCGCGTTTGTGGGCGTTCACGTCTTAATACATTCTAATGGCCAGAATAAATGAATTCTCTGCCCAATAGAACGCATTAATGTCAAACGAGAGAACGTGCATAAACGCGCATGCAAAAAACGCAGCTTTTACCGCATATTTTCTGCCGCTTTTTTCCAGCAAGGAGAAAAGACGTCTGAAGAATACGGTGTAAATGAACCCTAAACGCTATATTGCTAATAAAAAATGTCAGCTGAGGTTACCGCAAACTCAACCCAAAAACATTTCCCGCCAGTCCTATCTCAATCCTGTATACAGTATCTCACAAAAGTGAGTACACCCCTCACATTTTTGTAAATCTTTTCTTCTATCTTTTCATGTGACAACACTGAAGAAATGACACTTGTCTACAATGTAAAGTAGTGAGTGTACAGCTTGTATAACAGTGTAAATTTGCTGTCCCCTCAAAATAAGTCAACACACAGCCATTAATGTCTAAACCGCTGGTAACAAAAGTGAGTACACCCCTAAGTGAAAATATCCAAATTGGGCCCAAAGTGTACATATTTTGTGTGGTCACCATTATTTTCCAGCACTGCCTTAACCCTCTTGGGCATGGAGGTCACCAGAGCTTCACAGGTTGCCACTGGAGTCCTCTTCCCCTCCTCCATGATGACATCATGGAGTTGGTGGATGTTGGAGACCTTGCGCTCCTCCACCTTCCATTAGCGGATGCCCCACAGATGCTCAATAAGGTTTAGGTCTGGAGACATGCTTGGCCAGTCCATCACCTTTACCCTGAGCTCCTTTAGCAAGGCCGTTAATTTGTCTTGGAGGTGTGTTTGGGGTGGTTATCATGTTGGAATACTGCCCTGCGGCCCAGTCTCTGAAGGGAGGGGATCATGCTCTGCTTCAGTATGTCACAGTACATGTTGGCATTCATGGTTCCCTCAATGATCTGTAGTTCCCCAGTGCCGGCAGCACTCATACAACCCCAGACCATGACACTCCCACCACCATGCTTGACTGTAGGCAAGACACACTTGTCTTTGTCCTCCTCACCTGGTTGCCCCCACACACGCTTGTCACCATCTGAACCAAATAAGTTTATCTTGGTCTCATCAGACCACAGGACACGGTTCCAGTAATCCATGTCCTTAGTCTGCTTGTCTTCAGCAAATTGTTTGTGGGCTTTCTTGTGCATCATCTTTAGAAAAGGCTTCCTTTTGGGGGCAACAGCCATGCAGACCAATTAGATGCAGTGTGCGGCGTATGGTCTGAGCACTGACAGGCTGACCCCCCCACCCCTTCAACCTCTGCAGCAATGCTGGCAGCACTCATACGTCTATTTCCCAAAGACAACCTCTGGATATGACGCTGAGCACGTGACCTCAACTTCTTTGGTGGACCATGACGAGGCCTGTTCTGAGTAGAAGCTATCCTGTATGGTCTTGGCCACCGTGCTGCAGCTCAGTTTCAGGGTCTTGGCAATCTTCTTATATCCTAGGCCATCTTTATGTAGAGCAACAATTCTGTTTTTCCGATCCTCAGAGAGTTCTTTGCCATGAGGTGCCATGTTGAACTTCCAGGGACCAGTATGAGAGAGTGAGAGCGATAACACCAAATTTAACACACCTGCTCCCCATTCACAACTGAGACCTTGTAACACTAATGAGTCACATGACACCAGGGAGGGAAAATGGTTAATTAGGCCCAATTTAGACATTTTCACTTAGGGGTGTACTCACATTTGTTGCCAGCGGTTAAGACATTAATGGCTGTGTGTTGAGTTATTTTGAGGGGACAGCAAATTTACACTGTTATACAAGCTTTACTCTCACTACTTTACATTGTAGACAAGTATAATAAAATATTTACAGAAATGTGAGGGGTGTACTCACTTTTGTGAGATACTGTATATAAGTGGAAGAAGTTTCCATGTAGCGCATTCTGGGACATTCTGCTTCTTCCTCACACTCAGTATTCCGATCGCTGTCGGCACAAGACTCTCCGTCTCCGCAGAGGTGATAGGTGAATGTATCACTTTTATCTTTTTTTTTTTTTCCGACACAGAATTTTCCAGCTGAGAAGCCAGCGGGACTTTGGACATGGAAATAAAGTGGGACGCCTGGAATTTTTTCCATGAAAATGCTTAACTAATCATTTAAGATGGAAGAGGAATCCAATAGCAGCGATTATGAGGGACATGATGAGGCATGTTATCACGGGAGGGGCGGAATCAAGGGCGGAATGCTTGAATAATGAACACAGATATGATAACTGTAAATTACTAGAGACAGCGATCATTCGGAATTCTGGGTGAAGCGGTGAAGGGTAAGAAATACAGTACTGTTCAAAAGTTTTAGGCAGGTGTGAAGAAATGTGTGAAGAAATGCTGTAAAGTAAAGGCTCGTACGCGCTATAGGAAAATCGGGCAAACGTTTCCATCTGAGGAACGATCGAATGATTTTCTGATAGTGTGTACACAACTTTCGACAGCCGATTCCGACCTTCCAAATGAAAATTTCCGAAAGGCGACAAACTTTTTAAAAAATTTGTATGGGAACAGAGCAAACTATTTTTGTTTAATGTGTACCCCTTATACTTACCTAAAACCCTTTGCCCCGCCACTCCCTCCCTCCTCGCACAGCAGATCCATAGCAGCGGGAGCCATTGGGTCTCGTTGCTGTCAACCAAACTCCGTAATGAGGAAGGGTGGGGGGGTGGGGGAGGCTGTGCTCTGCTGCCTGTGTCTATGAAGCCCTTATGAGTGCCCCCATAGGAAGTAGCTTCCAATGGGGGCACTGCATGAAGAGGATGAGCCAAGAAAAGGAGGATCGTGGCTGCTTTGTGCAAAAGCATTACACAGAGCAGATAAGTATGGCATGTTTGTTATTTTAGTAAAAAAAAAAAATTACCTTTAGGCCCCTTTCACACTTCGACTTTTCTGTGACTTTCCCTGAAATCACGGCAAAATCACAGTAAAATTACGCGACCTCCAAGTTGCGGCAGTGTGAAAGGGGCCTAAGAAACATTTTATCTTTACAGCCATTAACTGAAACAGAAACAGTTGTGTAGGAGGCTTAAAACTGGGTGAGGAACAGCCAAACTCTGCTACTAAGGTGAGGGTTGTGGAAGACAGTTTCATGTCACTGGTCATACACCATGGCAAGACTAAGCACAGCAACAAGACACAAGGTAGTTGTACTGCATCGGCAATGTCTCACCAAGGAAAAGATTTCAAAGCAGACCGGGGGTTTCAAGATGTGCTGTTCAAGCTCTTTTGAAGAAGCACAAAGAAACGGGCAACATTGAGGACCGTAGATGCAGTGGTTGGCCAAAGAAACTTAATGCAGCAGATGAAAGACACATCATGCTTTTTTAGTTCGACATCAGAAGATGTCCAGCAATGCCATCAGCATAGAACTGGTGGAAACCAATGGGACCCAGGTACACCCATCTGCTGTCTGAAGAAGTCTGGGCAGAAGTGGTCTTCATGGAAGAACTGCGGCCAAAAAGCCAAACCTTCGATGTGAAAACAAGGCTAAAAGACTCAACTATGCAGGAAAACATAGGAACTGGGCTGCAGGAAAATGGCAGCAGGTGCTCTGGACTGAGGTGTCAAACTGTGAAATATCTGCCTGTAGCAGGAGGCAGTATGTTGGTGAAGGACTGGAGAGCGGTACGATAATGAGTGTCTGCAGGCAACTGTGAAGCATGGTGGAGGTTCCTTTGAGGCTGCATTTCCGCATATGCATGTCCTCAATGCTGAGAAATACAGGCAGATACTTATCCATCAGATGTTCCAAGACTGTGGACATGTTACAGTTGTGGTTGGAGAATGGGTACATGCTACAGGATACTGTCAGAGAAAGGGCCTAAGTACAAACCATGGGGCCCCATAGCAAAATATTGATGGGGCCCCCCAGCTGACTCTTTCTGTAGCAGCTGTGACAATGCCTGTCATTGATCTTAATACAAACTATGTCTAAATCAAGGACAGGCACAGCTGGAGAGCAGTAAGGGCCGGTTCACACAGGGGGCGATGCGAGGCGACACGACTTGCCTCAGCGGCGACTTGCAAATGACTTCTGTATAGAAGTCAATGCAAGTCATCCCGAGGTCGCCCAAAAGTAGTACAGGAACCTTTTTTCTGAGTCGGAGCGACTCGAGTCGCTCCTCTTAGAACGGTTCCATTGTACAGAACGGGGGCGACTTGTCAGGTCGCGGCACGGCAAGTCGTGTCGCCTCGTGTCGCCCCCTGTGTGAACCGGCCCTTAGCATAGTCAGTACACTACAAAGGACCTTGGGCTGAGGATACAAGTTTTAGCTGTAGTAGTAGTAAGAATAATGAGAATAATAACAATATTAACTATTATTATTATAAAATGAGAATAACAATAGTAATAACAATAATAATCAGAATAACCAAAAAA
Organism: Lithobates pipiens; assembly: GCF_037356315.1. NCBI lineage: Eukaryota > Metazoa > Chordata > Amphibia > Anura > Ranidae > Lithobates > Lithobates pipiens. The sequence goes on from NW_027507785.1 coordinate 50,701,093, forward strand.
ATAAAATATGGCATGTGCAGTCCAGAGCTGGCCGAAACCATCCGAGTGTCTGCTACAGCGTGTTTGGGCAGTGCCAGCGGGGGGGAGGGTCTGGCAGAGGCGGTGCCTGAGCATGTGTTGTGTGATGTCATAGTTCAAGGAAGCCGCGTGGAGCGGGCAGGGATCCTCGTGTGGGTCAGGAACAAGGCAAGCTGGGGGCGGGACTGTCAGTGCTGTTTGGACTGAAGTGGACTGAAGGGACCGCCTGGCGTGGAGAGGGACGGTCACTGTGACTCAGGAGGGTACGTGTCGCTGAGGTGTCTTGCCTTGCCTTAATATCACCTTACTTGCTTCCTGCCCGCTGTACTGAAGAATGACGGTCGGGCGAAACCAATGTTGTTCTGGGAGGACGTCATATGATATCCTCTTGCATGTGCACTCACGGGGGCACGCAGTGAGGCGATCAGTGGTAAGCTGTGTCCCTCGGACACAGCGCATCACTGATTGCAGTAAGGAGCCGATGACGTAGGCCAATCACAGCTGATCACATGTAAACAAAAGCCGGTATTTGTCATTCCTTTCCTCAGCGCTGTCAGTGTCCAAGGAAAGGAATGACAAATACCGACTATCCTGTCATTTACACATATTATTAGAGCAGCCCCATCAGTGTCCATTAGTGCAGCATATCAGTACCCATCAATGCTGTCTTATCAGTGCCCATTAATGCTGCCTTATCAGGGCAGCCTCATCAGTACATCTTCATCAGTGCCCATCGGTGCAGCCTCATCATTGTATCTTCATCAGTGCCCATTAGTGCAGCCTCATCAGTGCCCATGAGTGGTGCTCCATCAGCGCCCGCCAGTGCTATATCATCAATGCTGCCTTATCAGGGTAGCCTCATCACTGTATCTTCATCAGTGCCCATTAGTGCAGCTTTGTGCCCATCAGTGCTGCCTCATCAATGCCCATCAGCACAGCCTTATCAGTTCCCATCAGTGCTACCCCATCAGTGCTGCCACATGAGTGCCCATGAGGGCTGCCCCATCAGTGCCCAGCAGTGCAGCCTCATCAGTGCAGACTATCAGTGCAGCCCCATCAGTACCCAGCAGTGCAGCCTCATCAGTGCCAAGTAGTGAGGCCTCCTCAGAGCGCATCAGTGCAGCCTCATCAATGCCCAGCAGCGCAACCTCATCAGTGCCTAGCAGTGCAGCCTCATCAGTGCCCATCAGGGCAGACTATCAGTGCAGCCTCATCAGTGCCCAGCAATGCAGCCTCATCAGTGCCAAGTAGTGCAGCCTCCTCAGTGTCCACCAGTGCAGTCTTATCAGTGCCCAGTAGTGCAGCCTCATCGGTGCCCAGCAGTGAAGCCTATCAGCCCCATCAGTGCAGACTATCAGTGCAGCCTCATCAGTGCCCAGCAGTACAGCCTCATCAGTGCCAAGTAGTGCAATCTCCTCTCAGTGCCCATCAGTACAGCCTCATCAGTGCCCATTAGCACACATTAGTGAAGAAGAAAAACTACTTTTTTGCAAAAGTTTACAACAGAAAAAAAAACTGTGGTGATTAAATACCACCAAAAGAAATCTTTATCTGTCTCAAAAAACATGGCCACGCAACTGTCATTCAAAGTGTGACAGTACTGAAAGCTGAAAATTGTCGTGGGCAGGAAGGGGGTAAAAGTGCCTGGTATTGAAGTGGTTAAATCACATTACTAATTGCATATTGGACTTGTTTGTAGCCTAAATTCTGAAATTTGCTCTTAAAACTGTCATTTTGTATTTTGAAATGTCAGCAAAAACTTTCACTCTGGTAGGTTGGCAACACTGCCCAGTAAATAAAGAAAACAGGACCTCTTCCTGCGCTCTCCTGGATGACATCACCACATCGTCTCCATTATTTGCAGCAGAGAATATATTTTTCCCGGGTACTTCCAGTATCAGACATTATATACAATGTATCAGATTACACGGAAAGGCGGCCTGTAGGGAATTCCTGGCGGAGAGCCTCCGGTGCGGTGATCTATATACCAGGACACGCTCCGTGGCCGAGAACTAGAACACGGCGTCTTGTTACTTTTCTGAGAGACCATGAATCAAGGCCGGGTGTTCTACAGAAATATCGCACAGCGGCTCACGCTGACCCCGCAAATAATTATATCGCCGCAATCCATCACCGATCTGCCATCACACTTCCGCTGTGTGCTTAGGTCTGTTTCTGAGCGATTACCCCCAAGAAAACTTCGACTGCCATCGCAGAGCTACTTTTGAAAATGCTAATTGCCTGACTCCCTCTTGCTACGTCAGACAGGGCAGTCAGCCCCCTTGCTGAACCACTTTTAGATATATATGCACACACACATATACGTACATACATACATACATACATTTTTAAAAACTGACATTTTCGGTCAAATGCATTCTGCATTTTCGGTTTCGGGTACAAAAATTTCCATTTGGCGCACCTCTATAATATTGTTTATTTATGTATTTTATTTATTTATTAATTATTGTAATTTATTGGCATTTAATTATGGCATTTGAGCAGAAAAATGCTCAAAAACGTCTGACAAAACGCGCTAGAACACGGGAAATTCCCAACAATTCTATGGAACTAAAAACGCTTTAAAAAAAAATGCACCAATCTGCCTGACTCGAGTTCCCAAAAAAAACAGAACTTTTTTTCAGGCATTTGGCTTCAGGCGACGTGTAGTGGAGATGTGAACCGTCTCCAATGAGAATCATTGATTTTTTTTTCCTCCTCCAGCGTTGTGGAGCTTTCAAGATGATACATTGGTTGAAAAAGACCTCTCTCCGGTACAGAGGAGGAAGCGGGATGACACCCACACCTGTAAGTGAAGAAGCAAAGTTCAGAGTTCACACGCCAGACTTATTTATTGGCGAGCCAGCTGGCTGTGCAGCACTTTGCTCCGTAGCCAATCATCTACAAGGAAGATTTCAAATAACAGAGGAGATGGATCACATGAGAGAGCGGTAATTGGCACTCTCGGTACCGTGAGCGGGAACGCCGCCAGTCTTGGAAAGTGGCCCGGCCAAGAAAAAATAAATAAAACTGCCTGGCACTGGAAAGATTAAAGAAGAACTCCAGCCAAATGTGAAGATGAAATAAACATATGTGGATGGATATGTCTGTCTGCAGCTGGGAACATATGGCGACGTCTGAGGTGGGTGCCTGTCATATTATGAGCAGAAGCAGATTACCAGGCCTGTCTTCAGTGACCCACCTCTACTGATCTACTTACCCGTCATACACAGCACAGCCAGAAGGGTGACACTGCCACTTCCTCTTGCAGATTTTGCTGCTTCCTGTGTCACCTGCCAGTCATGAAACAGCATTGTCACACTGCTGAGCTCCTACCTGTACTCTCCCCTACAGCTTGATCACTGTTACAGTTTTCCGAAGGTCCCCTGCCACCAATGGTGGTTCCTGGGCTGTCCAGTTCCTTCAGGTAGCCCAGGCCTGCGGTAAGTGGTCTGGACGGCTCCTCACAGAGGAGATGGGGGAACAACCGTTCTCCCATCTCCACTATGACAAATGATCCCAGAAGCAACAAGGATTTTGTCACATCCTGTTTAAGAGCCATCATTACCGGGCTGTTAGAGCCAGGAAAGCAGCTAACCAAGCATGAGCTGTGCTTGGTTATTCTCTTCTCTGGTGGATTCTTCTGTTATAGTGGATGCCTCTCTTATGGTGGATTCTTCTCTTATGGTGGATGCCTCTCTTATAGCGGAATCTTCCCTTATGGTGGATGCCTCTCTTATGGTAGATTCTTCCCTTATGGTGGATGCCTCTCTTATAGTGGAATCTTTTCTTATGGTGGATGCCTCTCTTATAGTGGAATCTTTTCTTATGGTGGATGCCTCTCTTATGGTGGATTCTTCCCTTATGGTGGATGCCTCTCGGTGGAATCTTCTTTTACTGTATGGTGTAATCTTCTCTTATAGTGGATGCCCCTCTTTTTGCGGAATCTTCTCTTATGGTGGAATATTCTCTTAGGCCGCATACACACGGGCAGACTGTCTGACGGACTTGGTCTGCTGAAACGTGTTTCAGCGGACAATCCGCTCGTGTGTGGGCTTCAGCGGACTTTTTCGGCGGATAGTCTGGCGGACTAAGTCTTTTGGAATTTCCGTAATATTGTCCGTCCAAACTTGGTTTCAGCGGACAGTCCGCTCGTGAGTAGGCTAGTTCGACGGACTAAGTATGGCGCATGCTCAGAAAGGATTTACAGGCGAAAGGTTGCATTGCAGTGTATTGGACGTCGTATTTCTAGTCCCGTCGTACGTGCTGTACACGTCATCGCGCAAGCTTTCGGCGGACTGTCTGCTCATCGTGTGTGGTCAAGTCCGTTCATTCGAAAGTAGGACGGACTGTCTGTCGGATTGTCGGATGGACTTAGTTGGGCAGACAATCCTCTCGTGTGTACGCGGCCTTATGGTGGATGTTTCTCTTACGGTGGATTCTTCTCTTATGGTGGGTGCCTCTCTTATGGTGGAATCTTCTCTTATTTTAGATGCTTCTATTATGGTGGAATCTTCTATTATGGTGGATGCCTCTCGGTGGAATCTTATTTTACTGTATGTGTAATCTTCTCTTATAGTGGATGCCTCTCTTTTTGCGGAATATTCTCTTATGGTGGATGTTTCTCTTATGGTGGAATCTTCCATTATGGTGGATGCCTCTCTTACGGTGGAATCTTCTCTTATTTTGGATGCTTCTCTTATGGTGGAATCTTCTCTTATTTTGGATGCTTCTCTTATGGTGGAATCTTCTCTTATGCTAGATGCCTCTCTAATGGTGGAATCTTCTCTTATTTTAGATGCTTCTCTTATGGTGGATTCTTCTCTTATGGTGGAATCTTCTCTTATGGTGGGTGCCTCTCTTATGGTGGAATCTTCTCTTATTTTGGATGCTTCTCTTATGGTGGAATCTTCTCTTATGGTGGAATCTTCTCTTATGGTGGATGCTCTCTTATGGTGGAATCTTCTATTATGGTGGATGCCTCTCTTATGGTGTAATCTTCTCTTATGGTGAATTATTTTATTATGGTGGCTGCTACTCGCATGGTGGATGCTTCTCTTATGGTGGATGTTTCTCTTATGGTGGGATCTTCTTTTAAGGTGGATTCTTCTCTTATGGTGGATTCTTCTCTTATGGTGGATTTTTCTCTTATGGTGGATGCTTCTCCTATGACGGAGTCTTCTCTTATGGTGGATGATTCTCTGAGACCATTGGAAGTGGGGCTGGATAAATACATAATTGTTCTGTTTATGGGATCACTGTGTGGATGTTTTGCACTCTGTACTGTTAAATTGCTGTTGTAAGTTTGATGTTAGTGTAGAACAACCTCAATGTTTGGTGGACATTTGTCATACAATGTTAACATACACACTGGTGGGGGTATCGTGAGATATCATCAGTTCCACTTGCGAGCCCCATATGTGTCACGGTTGACTGTTGGATGGCTGTCTGATACCTTTAAAGGGTATTGTGTTACAACTCTCTGGATTGGCATTTGCAATTGCAGCGGTGGCAGAAGTAATTGACAGGCAATGTCTACATACAGGATGTTATTTACAACTATGACAATATAGGAGCCGGAACGCTTCATTGAGGAGAATTCATGTGCATCCATCCATTAGCTTTCATGTACTTTTATCCTGAACATAATCTGTATATCATTTAACGGTTTTGCATATGTCCGTGCCTTTTACACGCTATTTGGATCGACGATTGTGCAATCATGCGTGTGTGTTTATCATCTGATGATGAATATTTTGCAGTGCCATCATCCACAGCTTTTGACGGGTTGTCCAAAAACAAGGTTTTAAATGTAGTCATGTGATGCATGTATGAATACCATGTATTATTATAGTACACATATCATTCTAGCCTTTCGTGTATTATTCTGCTTCTTTATTACTTTGAAAACACAAAACAAAAATCTCTGTTTTTAACAGTTACCAGTCATGGGCTGTGTCTATATATGATATTGGCAAATATTGAGGGTACAGCCATTGTATGGCTCTCCCTGCAGCCACTGAAAGCTGGCTTCAACTCCTCTCCCTCCCACCAGCTTTCAGCTGCTGCAGGGGGAACTACAGGGGATCTGTTCTAGTAAATGCCCCCCGTTGTGCCGATCACCCTTCCCCCCGTAGACAATCTCCTTCCTCCTGGGCCCCCCGTGTGCCCCTCCAGCAGCACTGACACCTTCTTCCCCTCTCCGTCTCTGCTACTGGTTATGGGGGATCTCTTCAGGATGGACCCAGGCCCCATCAGTTCAGCAGGGGGGCCCAGGCAGCATTAAGAGTTGGATCAAGGACAGGAGGGAGTGACTGGTGCAGAGGGGGAGGGGGGAACTACAGGAACTGAGCTCCTGTATGCTCCCTGCAGCAGCTGAAAGTCGGCTTCATCTCTTCTCCCTTCCACCAATTTTCAGCTACTGCAGGGAGGGGAACTACAGGGGATCTGTTCTAGTAAATGCCCCCTGGTCATATCGATCACCCCTCCCATAGACAATCTACTTCCCCCTGCCCTCCCCCCCATGTGCCCCTCCAGCAGCACTGACAGCTTTTTCCCCTCTCCCTCCTGTAAGCTGCTGCAGGGTATGGGGGATCGCTTCAGGATGGAGAGCGGGTCGGGTAGGCTGTACAGGTCCTGGCGATTTTTAACAGTAACCCTGATGGTCAGCACAGTGACAAGTCACCTTTAAAGCAGTTCAGTTACACTAAAGACCCCACAAGAAATGGCACAGCTAAACTCTGAATAATTGGCAAAAATCAATAATATACAGTATGTTCCAAATGAAGGCATATGGTGAGATGGGGGCACTATCCTGACAAATCAAAGTGCATTGAGGGTAATGGCTAGACAGGTCATGAACATGAATGAAGACTGCAGGCAGGTCTTGTTTCCTGATTTGCAGATTGAACATAGACAGATGGAAGTCTGGCTTATAACAAACTCCAGCAGCTTTGGTCTACATGAACTCTAAATACCTTGCCCCACCCCCTCCACAAGGGCGACTGCAGACAATTTTACCTTGGGGAGGTGAAGAAAATTCCTTCCTGACAGCGCAGAGGTAGTTTGGTCAATCACTTGGACTAAAAGGTTTCCATTCAGCAATTAGGACACTATTAGGCCTCATTCTAACATTGCCTCCTGTCCAGGTGATTCACCCGGACAGTCCAGGTTTTGAATCACGTGGACTAAAACCCAGACACATTATTCAGACGGGGCTGTGGCTCCCCAAGTTCTTTGCCAAGATAGCTACACACAAATCTGTTGCTGCGGGCAGCTGTCTGGGGGGCAGATTCGGCATTACGGAGGGGGGTGGGTGAGGGTGATGGGGTCAGCAACAGCAATTTGGCCACACCCACTGTTCGCTCTGGCACGCTATGCGCACCGCATTGCTACTGTCCTTGGAGCACTAAAGTGTTTCTGGTTTGGATTGAAGAAAAGGTGGCAACTCTACCTCATTCACATGGGCGTTTACAATGATGTGAATAGATGTGTTTGGAAAGGTTTCTTACAGTATCTCACAAAAGTAAGTACATCCCTCACATTTTTGTAAATATTTTATTATATCTTCTTATGTGACAACACTGAAGAAATTACACTTTGCTACAATGTAAAGTAGTGAGTGTAGAGCTTGTATAACAGTGTAAATTTGCTGTCCCCTCAAAATAAATCAACACACAGCCATCAATGTCTAAACCGCTGGCAACAAAAGTCAGTACACTTCTAAGTGAAAATGTCCAAATTGGGCTCAAAGTGTCAATATTTTGTGTGGCCACTGTTATTTTCCAGCACTGCCTTAACCCTCTTGGGCATGGAGGTCACCAGAGCTTCACAGGTTGTCACTGGAGTCCTCTTCCCCTCCCCCATGACGACATCACGGAGTTGGTGGATGTTGGAGACCTTGCGCTCCTCCACCTTCCGTTTGAGGACACCCCACAGATGCTCAATAGGGTTTAGGTCTGGAGACATCCTTGGCCAGTCCATCACTTTTACCCTCAACTTCTTTAGCAAGGCAGTGGTCGTCTTGGAGGTTTGTTTGGGGTCGTTATGTTGGAATACTGCCCTGCGGCCCAGTTTCCGAAAGGAGGGGATTATGCTGTTCTTCAGTATGTCACAGTACATGTTGGCATTCATGGTTCCCTCAATGATCTGTAGCTCCTCAGTGGCGGCAGCACTCATGCAGCCCCAGACCATGACAGTCCCACCACCATGCTTGACTGTAGACAAAACACACTTGTCTTTGTACTCCTCACCTGGTTGCCGCCACACATGCTTGTCACCATCTGAACCAAATAAGTTTATCTCGGTCTCATCAGACCACAGGACATGGTTCCAGTAATCCATGTCCTTAGTCTGTTTGCGAGATTTCTTGTGCATCATCTTTAGAAGAGGCTTCCTTCTGGGACGACAGCCATGCAGATCAATTTGATGCAGAGTGCGGCGTATGGTCTGAGCACTGATAGGCTGACCCCCCCACCGCTTCAACCTCTGCAGCAATGCTGGCAGCACTCATACATCTATTTCCCAAAGACAACCTCTGGATATGACGCTGAGCACGTGAATTCAACCTATTTGGTCCACCATGGCGAGGCCTGTTCTGAGTGGAACATCTCCTGTTAAACCGATGTATGGTCTTGACCACCGTGCTGCAGCTAATTTTCAGGGTCTTACCAATCTTCTTATAGCTTAGGCCATCTTTGTGTAGAGCATAAATTATTTTTTTCAGATCCTCAGAGAGTTCTTTGCCATGAGGTGCCATGTTGAACTTCCAGTGACCAGTATGAGAGAGTGAGAGCGATAACACCACATTTAACACACCTGCTCCCCATTCACACCTGAGACCTTGTAACACTAACAAGTCACATGACACCGGAAAGGGAAAATGCAGCTAATTTTCAGGGTCTTACCAATCTTCTTATAGCTTAGGCCATCTTTGTGTAGAGCATAAATTATTTTTTTCAGATCCTCAGAGAGTTCTTTGCCACGAGGTGCCATGTTGAACTTCCAGTGACCAGTATGAGAAAGTGAGAGCGATAACACCACATTTAACACACCTGCTCCCCAATCACACCTGAGACCTTGTAACACTAACAAGTCACATGACACCGGAAAGGGAAAATGGCCCAATCTGGACATTTTCACTTAGGGGTGTACTCACTTTTGTTGCCAGCAGTTTAGACATTAATGGCCGTGTGTTGAGTTATTTTGAGGGGACGGCAAATGTACACTGTTATACAAGCTGTGCACTCACTACTTTACATTGTAGACAAGTGTCATTTCTTCAGTGTTGTCACATGAAAAGATAGAAGAAAATATTTACAAAAATGTGAGGGGCGTACTCACTTTTGTGAGATACTGTATAAGCAATGTTATGTAATGGCACCATGCACACTATGCATTTAGCATCTCATAGTTGCATTCAGTATAGCTGCTGTTAGAAAAAAAAAAAAGGGAAGTGCTGGGTCCAGGGACGGATCGCTGCAGCTGATAGCAACCATCCGCAAGCTATTCGCAAAGCTATGAGGATGGCTGCAGAACAAATAGGTGCAGCAAATGAAGAATTCCCTTCATTTAGTAAGGCATCATGGGACAACCAAGCTTTCTGGGAAACAGAAAATAACTTGCCACAGCTAAACACACGTAACTGCACATTTCGCAACCATTCGCCATTCATTTTCTGCTCCGGAGAATTTTCAGGCTCGTGTGAATGAAAAATGATAAAATACATCTACTCTTATGATGAACGTAATGAAATAGTAAATTGGTCCTACAAAATCGTAGACCACAGGCTGGCGCATCGAAGGATTTGCAGACATGACATCTTTCTCCACCCGGCGTCTCTTAATACCCTTGCTATATCAGTATATTGATCTCTCTCTCTATGAATCAATAGCTGCCTGTGTCATGCCCATTTGTACTGTGAATTGGGATTTCTGACACAAAGCATGCTGATAGGAGGAGATAGCAGCCTGACAGAGAGATGATCTCATCACTGTGCTACTTCTCCAGTCACTGTCCAGTCACAGGCTGGGGTGGGTACAGGATGGGCTCAGAGGAAGTGAGATGAAAGATTCTGGCCACAAGCACATATGGACTGTGAATAGGGATTGCTGACAAGAAGCATGCTGATAGGAGGAGAGAGCCGACTGACAGGGAGATGATTTAATTGCTGTGCTGCTTGTCCATTCACTGCCCAGTCACAGGCTAGGGTGGGTCCAGGATGGGCTCAGAAGAAGTAAGATGAAAGATGCTGGTCATAAGCACATTTATAGTGTGTACTGGGATTGCTGACTTGAAGCATGCTGATAGGAAAGAGCCGACTGGCAGATGATCTAATCGCTGTGCTGCTTCTCCATTTACTGTCCAGTCATGGGCTGGGGTGGGTCCAGAATGGGATCAGAGGAAGTGAGATGAAAGATGCTGGCCATTAGCACATATGGACTGTGAATTGGGATTGCTAACAAGGAGCATGCTGTTAGGAGGAGAGAGCCAACTGACAGGGAGATGATCTAATTGCTGTGCTGCTTGTCCATTCACTGTCCAGTCACGGGCTGGGGCGGGTCCAGGATGGTCTCAGAGGAAGTGAGATGAAAGATGCTGGCCATAAGCACGTATGGACTGTGAATTGGCATTGTTGACTAGAAGCATGCTGATAGGAGAGGAGAGCAGAGTGACAGAGAGATGAGCTTATTGCTGTGCTGCTTCTCCATTCACTGTCCCATCACAGGCTGGGGAAGGGTCCAGGATGGGTTCAGAGGAAATGAGTTGAAAGATGCTGGCCATCAGACTGAGGACACCTGGTGGCAGAAAAAAAAATACTCCATGGGAAATTTCTGGACTGAGCCTAAATAAATATTGCTGCAAAAGCTGGATTTATTATTTTATCTTTTATCTTTCATTTTTATCTCGTTTTTTTCCACTGCAGTTCAGCGGAAAAAAATCTGAATCCTTCTGCTGTCCACTCCCATCCTTTGATTTCGTTTTATCAGAGATGGGAGAGGGACTCTGCACTGAGATGAATGAGCAGCCCGCCTCCCATAAGTGAGAAATGACAAAATATGTCTACTCTCATAATGAACAAAATGGAATATTATTATATTTTTTTTACAAAAAGACAACATAAAAAGACATCTACTGTAAATAGCTGCCGCTGAATCCTGCGTTTGTCTCACCATCGCCCCCTAGACCACAGGCTGGCAGGTTGAGCGATTTGGAGACAGGCTGCCCCATCCGGCGTCTCGCAACACCCCTCCGTAATATCAGTATAATAATCTATATATCTCTTTATGTACCAACAGCTGCCCATGGCATGCCCATTTGTATTGTGAATTGGGATTATCCACTGTGGACAATTTAAAAGGATTGTCCCGTAGATTAACTCACCCATGGGACACACCAGAGGATTACATTATAATGTTCAATCTGCATCCAATTTCAAGCCATAGGTTACCCTGCAATTGGTTTTTTGATGGCCTATTTAAATGCCGCTCCAATGCACCTGCTTCGCCCTGATAGGGTATATCTCCAACCATGGTGACTACAAGGGACGTTAATCCTTTGTTTTTGTCGGACAACCTATTTTGGCAGGTCCTTCTTCTCCCTAACACCGGCTGTGGCTTTGTCTGCCAATTTCTCTCCAGTCATGTGATCTGCTTTCTGCATCATTGCAAATCCTTCTTCAGAAGGGGAATTCCACCTTATATTGCGCTGTCTTCAAACAAGGCAGCAATACCCGAAACTGACGATGTGTAGTTTAGAAGCTCTGAGGACATCCAAGTATGTAATCAGCCATATCAGCAGCTGATGCCAGGCCTCCTTTCTAGGGTAACCTCACTATGAGGATCCCCTTCAAGCATTACACAGGTGCAGCAGGATGGGTGATTTTTTTTTCATAACTTAAATAGGAACTTCATTCTTCCTAGACAAAAAAATTTATTTCTATTTGTCATAATAGTCCCTGGAGTCCAGCCTTGTCCTTCTTCCAGCCCAAGGTTCTTCATTCTTGCTCTGTTCTTATGGTACCATCTTGGAACAATATTTTGTGCATGCGCTTAATAGTCCATGGAGTCCAGCCTTAGTCCAGAGTCTACTTCTTACTAGTCTATGTGGACTCCAGCCTTGACCTTAATAGTCCATGGAGTCCAGCCTTAGTCCAGAGTCTACTTCTTACTAGTCTATGTGGACTCCAGCCTTGACCTTAATAGTCCATGGAGTCTAGCCTTGTCCTTCTTCATAGCCCATGGAGTCCAACCTTGTTGTTCTTAATAGTCAATGAAGTCCAACCTTGTCTTTCTTAATAGTCCATAAAGTCCAGACTTGTCCTTAATAGTTCATGGAGTCCAGGCACGTCCTTTCTAACAATCCATGGAGTCCAGCCTTGTCTTTTTTTTTAAAAACTTCTTTTATTATTAACAATCATTGCAGACAGGTAAATGTTCAACATACATATTGCATATCAGCATCGTGGTTAGAACAATTCCATATCATAAAAGGGTTACCATTAAACATCCGCCTCCTAACACAATACCTTTTAATCTTGCTGTACCTGCTCTTCATTTGAACATCGAGTGGTTATTTTCTTCCCCCTCCCTCCCCCCGCTCCCCAAACAATGCTAAACAATCGAACTCTTGACCGTACCGCCAGGAAAACTGGTTCCTATTACCGATAGTCGCGGACCCATCTCCGTGGGCCATATGAGACCTTCTATAGAACTACCAGCCTTGTCTTTTTAATAGTCAATAGAGACCAGCCTTGTCCTTCTTAATAGTCAAGCGAGGCAAGCCTTGTACTTCCTAATAGTCCATGGAGTCCAGCCTTGACCATAATAGTCCATGGAGTGCAGCCTTGTCCTTCTTAATAGTCCATGGAGTTCAGTCTTATCCTTTTTTATAGTCCATGTAGTCCAGCCTTGTCCTTCTTAATAGTCCATGGAGACAAGCCTTCTCCTTCTTAATAGTCAATAGAGTGCAGTCTTGTTCTTCTTAATAGTCCATGGAGTCCTTCGTGTCCTTTTTAATAGTCCATGGAGTCAAGCCTTGTCCTTCCTAATAGCCCATGGAGTCAAGCCTTGTCCTTCCTAATAGTCCATTGAGTCAAGCCTTGTCCTTCCTAATAGTCCATGGAGCCAAGCCTTGTCCTTCCTAATAGTCCATGGAGCCAAGCCGTGTCCTTCCTAATAGTCCATGGAGTCAAGCCTCATCCTCCTTAATAGCCCATAGAGTCAAGCCTTGTCCTTCCTAATAGTCCATGGAGCCAAGCCTTGTCCTTCCTAATAGTCCATGGAGCCAAGCCTTGTCCTTCCTAATAGTCCATGGAGCCAAGCCGTGTCCTTCCTAATAGTCCATGGAGTCAAGCCTCATCCTCCTTAATAGCCCATAGAGTCAAGCCTTGTCCTTCCTAATAGTCCATGGAGCCAAGCCTTGTCCTTCCTAATAGTCCATGGAGCCAAGCCTTGTCCTTCCTAATAGTCCATGGAGTCAAGCCTCATCCTCCTTAATAGTCCATGGAGTCAAGCCTTGTCCTTCTTAATAGTCCATGTAGTCAAGCCTTTGTCCTTGCAAGGCATACAGCTTTTCCCTTCTTCTTCCTTGCTCTGTTCCCATGCCACCATCTTGGACTTGGACATAAGCCATGCATGTGCAGACACGTCATAGGTACCTACCAGGTCTATAGTGCCAAGCATATGAGTAGACATGATAAGGCCCAGATAACGTTTTAATTTTAAATAGCAAATTCCAATTGTGTAAGAGGGAGGGCGAGGAGGCAGAAGAAAGGAATGTCCATTTTGTGGGTGTTCTTATTCACACCTGCGTGCTTCATTGCAATGCACTGGGGAAAATACTACAGGTGCCTTTTTGGTGTACTAATCCATGTTTTTGGCCCCCTAGGCTTTACTGGCAGCAAACAAAAATGCATGAAGAGGTGCCAAAAAGTGCTTGAAAATGCAGAGGCAAAGGTGTGACTTCCTGCCATGATCCATTAATCTAATCAGCCACATTAGACTGAAAAGAGAATGTTCACAGTGATCATACTGAGAGGAAGTCACCATGTACCAACATCTCCCTTACAGGATCTCATCTTCATCTTATTAAATCTCATTAAAACTATTCTTAACTTATAAACACTTGGATCAGATTTGTTACTGAAAAACAAGAAAAAGTGATTACTCTCCGAAGGAAATCCATCAACCCAAAAAAGAGCCCTTGACATGCAGCAGTTCAATAATTAAATGAAGTAACAAATTATCACTGATTCAGTCAGTGTGAATAATGTTACAATGCAATTCTAAATTTCTTGCGGCTAAAATGGTTTGGAATAATTACTTTAGTTTATAGAGTCAGAGATATCCAGCAAATAGAGGAGAACCTGCTGAATTTCCACTTGCGGATTAAGGCCTCATGCACACTTTCTGCTTCTAAATGCCCCTCCATGGGAACCTATGTGTTCATGCACACAGAGAAGTTTAGAGGCAGAAAAAAATCAATTATGTGTTCAGGAGATTAGCTTTAGAGCATAAAGAATGCCCAAAAGTACCTAAATGAACGCTAGGCACATTTAGGCGCATTAATGCATTCTAATGACCAGAATTCTAGCCAATAGAATATATTAACAACAGACGTGGGAATGTGCATATACACACATGAACACGTATAAACGTGTATAAACACACATTTAAAAACGTGGCCTTTTTGCTGCTGCTAAGCTCCAATAGGAGAAAAAAAAAAAGCTTCAATAGAATACAGTGTGCATGAAGTCTAAACAGCAATGGTAGCATGAAAAGTAAGATCGATTTTAGCACCGCTGTCTATCTCTCTAAGTACAGTATCCATAGGCGTGCGCACAGGGTGTGTCAGGAGTGCCTTTGCACACCCTAATCACCCGTATGGCACAGATTCCCTCTGTCCTCAGTCCCTTTCTTTGTCTCAAAAATTAGACATCAGTGATCTGTTTAGACCCAACGGGGCTCATAAAAAAAATTGAAGAAAATGTTTTGATTTTTTTAATTAAAAAAAGAAAACTACTAACGCCATCCACTTCTCTATTGACATCATCCACTTCTCTAATGACAAAGTCCACTGCCCTACTGACACCACCCCTACTGACACCATCCTCTGCCCTACTGACACTGTCCACTGCCCTACTGACACCGTCCACTGCTCTACTGACACCGTCCTCTGCCCTACTGACACTGTCCACTGCCCTACTGACACCGTCCTCTGCCCTATTGACACCGTCCACTGCTCTACTGACACCATCCTCTGCCCTACTGACACCGTCCACTGCCCTACTGTCACCGTCCACTGCTCTACTGACACCGTCCTCTGCCCTACTAACACCGTCCCCTGCCCTACTGACACCGTCCTCTGCCCTACTGACACCGTCCACTGCCCTACTGACACCATCTACTGCTCTACTGACACCATCCACTTCTCTGCTGACACCGTCCTCTGCCCTACTGACACCGTCCTCTGCCCTACTGACACCATCTACTGCTCTACTGACACCATCCACTTCTCTGCTGACACCGTCCTCTGCCCTACTGACACCGTCCTCTGCTCTACTGACACCGTCCATTGCCCTACTGACACCATCCACTTCTCTGCTGACAAGTCCTCTGCCCTACTGACATCATCCACTGCCCTACTGACACCATCCGCTGCCCTACTGACACCATCCGCTGCCCTACTGACACCATCCGCTGCCCTACTGACACCATCCGCTGCCCTACTGACACCATCTGCTGCTATACTGACTGACACCATCCACTTCTCTACTAACACCATCCACTGCCCTACTAACACCATCCACAGCCCTAATGTCCATGCTTTAATACATTTTAATATATATATATATATATATATATATATATATATATATATATATATATAGATAGATAGATATATATATATACACATACACACACATGCACATGTGTGTTTGAGTTTTGAGACGCACACCCCAATACATTAGGCTGCACACACTTATCTATCTATAGTAGGGCTGTTAGTGATTACAATTTTCGTGTTTGATTAATCAATTTTTGTTTTAATCGATTAATCAACTAATTTCGATTAATTATAACGCACATACAGATCCAACTACTTTTAGTTGATCTCCTTTCATTGCAACTCTGCATTAGTCAGTGGTAAATGTGGTATACACTATATACAATCACCCGACACTAGTTTGTTTCCACAATCCATGACTTAACTTCACAGTTCACATAAATACATTTTAAATTAAATCTGTAGCACTGATGTCATTTTTTTTTTTCACAGTAGCGTGACAATCCGTCCACCTCCGGTCTAACTAATCGCTCTCGCCTCATGACATGGACCCCTGTGCAAACAGGTGGTCATGCAAGTGGGTATCAAAAGGGTTAACATGGACCATAAACTTCTCTCACGTCTCCTTAGATCTCAGCAAGGACGCCAGGTCATGGATAGAAAGAAAAGATTTAAGTGCTCACTGCTTAAGTATAATCAAAATACTTGATTTTTTTGATCGATTGGTCTATCTATCTACCTAGAACATCTATCTACCTTCGTACCACATCTACATACTTGCCCTATCTATCTACTTAACTACACTAGTATCTATCAACCTAGAGCAGGGGTGCCCAACCCGCGACTCCAGAGAGTTTACAATGTGGCCCCGGCCTGTGGGTGCCATGCAAAAATAGAAGCCGTGGTGACCGACACAGACAAGCCCAGCCCATGCAGGTCTGTAGGGATGCTGGGGATGCCATGCAAACATAGCATCTGCAGCAGCCTACACTGACACGCCTGGAGGGATGCCATGGCTGCCAGGTTTGCAATAGCTACAGCAGCAGGGAATGCAGGGGGCCAGGTAAGTAAATGCTGCATGGCCGGATCTAGGGGGGTGCTTAGGTGGACTGAACTCCCCCCCCAGATTTCAATTATGCCAACCCCCCCCCACACATAACCCCCCATCTCCCCACACAGCACAAACATAGGCTACAGTCACACCGGCGATTAGGGCCGGTGCAAATTGTAGCAGCTTTTCCTTCCGCGGAGCTCAGCAGGACGTTGCGGCTGCGGTCAGAATTTGGTGTAAACAACATGAAAGTATGGATCCATCCTGCCTTGTATCACCGGTTCAGGCTGGTGGTGGGGGTGTAATGGTGTGTGGGGGGGAGAGGTATTTTTTTGGCACACTTTGGGCCCCATAGTACCAATTGAACATGGTTTAAACACCACGGCCTACCTGAGTATTGTTGCTGACCATGTCCATCCCTTTATGACTATAGTGTCCCCATCTTCTGATGGCTCCTTCCAGCAGGATAATGCACCATGTCACAAAGCTCCAATCATCTCACCACTGGACAATGAGGTCACTGTCCTCCAATGGCCTCCACACTCACCAGATCTCACCACTGGACAATGAGGTCACTGTCCTCCAATGGCCTCCACACTCACCAGATCTCACCACTGGACAATGAGGTCCCTGTCCTCCAATGGCCTCCACACTCACCACATCTCCCCACTGGACAATGAGGTCCCTGTCCTCCAATGGCCTCCACACTCACCAGATCTCACCACTGGACAATGAGGTCCCTGTCCTCCAATGGCCTCCACACTCCCCACATCTCATCCAATAGAGCACTTCTGGGGTGTGATGGCATCATGGATGTGCAGCCGACAAATCTGCAGAAAATGTGTGATGTTATCATGACACTATGGAGCAAAATCTCTGAGGAACGTTTCCAACACCTTGTTGAATCTATGCCACCAAGAATGAAGGCAAAAAGGGGGTCCAACCCGGGACTAGCAAGGTAGCAAAGTGCCGCATGAGTGTATATTCCATCTAAACACATAAACACATATTTTCTGCCTTTTAATATCTGCTAACTCCATTGAGCAACAGATTCAAACTTCTAGATGTCTTCAAAAGAACTTCAGGCACATAACAGTATGTAGAATATCTGCGGCCAATGACAGCTCAGTGCAGGAGCTGGATAATCCATGAATTGCTCCTAGCCTGCAGGGCTTCTTAGGTTTTGTGGAACATCAAGACCCAGAATTCTCTGCCAACCTCAACAGACTGCATCCATTAGAGGACTTCCATAAAAAACAAACTGGGCTGAGGTCACAGAGTCTATTCAGTTTAAAGCTTTTGTTACCCCAACACTTCCTATTCCTGATATTCCTGCTGTACCATGTACTTGTATGAGAAAGTCCCTGGTGCACCTGCCAGCCCCCTTGCCTTCCAATTAAAAACTGACCATACTAAGCAGGAGAACACATCTGGTCAGTTCTCTAGATATGCCGGGAACTCAGCCTGTTCTCCAATGACCAGACTTGTCCTGGCACAGGCATTCACTGGGAAGCTCAGTGTATTGCTGTTTCTTCTCCCTCCAGCTCTTATGCAGAGGGAACAGAACAGAGGGAATGTGAACACTTATAAAAAAAAAGGGAAAAAAGATATTTATAATTTTTTTTTTAATATATATATATCTGTAATAAAAATGTTTTGCATTTCATTTCTATTTTAACCACTTTAAAACCAGGCATTTTCACCCCTTTCCTGCCCAGGTCAATTTTCAGTTTTCATCACTGTCAGAATTTGAATGACAATTGCGCGGTCATGCAACACTGTACCCAAATGAAAATATTTTTCCCCCACAAATAGAGCTTTCTTTTGTTTGTTTTTTTGTTTTTTTTGCAATATAAACAAAAGAAGAGCGACAAGTTTGAAAAAAAAAACACAATACTTTTTACTTTTTGCTATAATAAATATCCCAATTTTTTTTTTTTTTTTAATACATTTTTTCCTCAGTTTAGGCCGATATGTATTCTACATGTTTTTGGTAAAAAATAAAAATCGCAATTTTTTGCGATATAAACAAAAGAAGAGCGACAAGTTTGAAAAAAAAACAACACAATACTTTTTACCTTTTTTTGCTATAATAAATATCCCAATTTTTTTTTTTTTTTTATAAATTTTTTCCTCAGTTTAGGCCGATGTGTATTCTTATACATATTTTTGGTTAAAAATAAAATAAAAATCGCAATAAGCATATACTGATTGGTTTGCGCAAAAGATATAGTGTCTACAATATTGGGGATAGTTTTATGGCATTTTTATTATTATTATAATATAAAATCATTTTTATTATTATTTTTTACTAGTAATGGCAGCAATCTGCGATTTTTATTGTGCGGCAGACATATCAGACACTGTGTTGGGGCCATTCACATTTATATACACATAGTTACATAGTTAGTAAGGTTGAATAAAGACACCAGTCCATCCAGTTCAACCTGAGTGAGTGTCTACAATTGTCCCTATCCCTTTACATTGCACACTCAAGGAGCCCACAATCCAAGGTCCCCATACATATACTAGGGCCAATTTTGAACAGAAGCCAATTAACCTACCTGCATGTCTTTTGGAGTGTGGGAGGAAACCAGAGTACCCGGAGGAAACCCACGCAGGCACAGGGAGAACATGCAAACTCCAGGCAGGTAGTGTCGTGGTTGGGATCCGAACCAGCGACCCTTTTTACTGCTAGATGAGAGTGCTAACCACTACACCACTATAGCGATCAGTGCTTTACAAATGCACTGATTACTGTACAAATGTCACTGGCAGGGAAGGGGTTAACACTGGGGGCGATCAAGGGGTTAAATGTGTTACCTAGGGAGTGATTCTAACTGTAGGGGGAGGAGACTCAGGAGCGGAGGAGACCAATCGGTGTTCCTCTGTACATGGAACACATGATCGGTCTCCTCTTTACGCACACAGACCCACGTTCCAACTCTGTTACCGGGTAATCGCAGGTGGCCAGCAGACATCGCTGCCGCCAGGCATGCGCATCGGCTCCCGAGTGACGCACCCCCACCCCCCCCCCATACAGCCAGGAAGCCCAGGACATCATATGATGCCCGTCCAGGATGGAAGATCCCTCCTGCGGACGTCATATGACTATGGCCGGTACTGAAGTGCTTAAACAGAATGGGTTGTTTTACAAGGTGATCGCAACAGTTGGAATTACGGAGATTTCTAACTACAGAGGATCTAGCTGGAACTAAAGGGATTTAGCTAAAAGTAGAGGTAGGTGAGGACATTGCATTGCAAAATGCTGGTGTGTTGACTGCTAGACACCTTTAAAAACAATAAACACCCAAATATTTAAAACAAACAGTCCTGAAGTAGCAAAACAGTGAATGCAATAGATATTTAAAAACAATCCAGAAATGCCATAAGAGTGAATGCAAAGGCGACCCTTCCCTTGTCTACTGAAGCCAAGTTTCTGGTTACAGTTAAGGCTTATTAATACAAACAGTAAAATCCCAGAGTAATCCCTGCCAGCCAATCCTATCCCTTTAAAACGGGCAAAAACAAAGTATGACGATTTGTGATTGGCTGCTGTCCTCTGCTTATTCATCTTTGCTTTCACATTGTGTAAAACATTTCTACAATGTACTGGGAAATGGTTGGATTTCACAAGGCCTGATTTTCCCATATGAATCAAGCTGTGTGTTACTCTTCAAGGCTTCTTTGCCATAGAAATCACTGCGAATTTACACAAAATATAAAGAGAGAGAAAAATCACTCATTACAGCCACTGAGGCTCTCTCACCAGAGACAAGAAATGGATTTATTTCGGATTGTCTGTTCTGGAAGATTGGAAAAACACATGCAGCCCTTGGGTGGGGCAGAAATATTGTGTTACAAGTGCAGGCGGTCTGCACATATACAAATATACAGACGCTGCGGATGGGGGGTGGGGGGGTGTATGCAGAATAGGAAGAGGAGTTTATCTGTATTTAGGGAGCAGCTGCAACGTTATATGTGAGAATACAATGTAACACAAAGTGGGAGTAAGGAGAGACGCAAGGGAGGAAGGAAGGCACAAGATAAATAGGTAGACATAGTGTAGAGGTATAAAGGGGGGTGGAATAGAGGGAGAGAGAGAAGGGAGGACAGAGACGGAAACAGAGGGAGGAAATAAGAGATAGGGAGAAAGATGAAGGAGAAAGAGAGAGAAATGAAGACCAAGAGTAAGATGAAGAAGAGAGAGAAGACAGGTTAGGAGAGAGCAACATATAGAGATAAATGGGGGGGGGGGGGTGAAAAGGAAGGAAAATATGGAAAATGAAGACAGAGAGTGAAGAAGTTAGATGAATAAGAGAGAGAGAGAAAGCAGAGAAGCAGAGAGGGGGGAGAGAGAGCACGATGAATAGGAAGAGAGGGAAAGAGAGAGAGAAATGAAGGGAGGGATGAAGTGAGATGAACGAGAAAGAAAGAAAGAAAGTGAGATGAAGAAGAAGAGAGAAAGAGAGATAGAAAAAAGAGAAACAAGAAGAATGGAGAGAGAAAGAAAGAAAGAAAGAAAGAAAGAAAGAAAGAAAGAAAATATGAAAAGAGAGAGATGAATAGGAAGAGAGGGAAATGGGAAAGTGAGATAGAAATGAAAAAAGGGAGAGAGAGAGGGAGAAGGAGAGAAGCAGAGAGAGGGGGAGAGAGAGCGCGATGAGTAGGAAGAGAGGGAAAGAGAGAGAGAAATTAAGGGAGGGATGAAGTGAGATGAACGAGAAAGAAAAAAAGTGAGATGAAGAAGAAGAGAGAAAGAGAGATAGAAAAAAGAGAAACAAGAAGAATGGAGAGAGAAAGAAAGAAAGAAAGAAGATGAAAAGAGAGAGAGAGAGATGAATAGGAAGAGAGGGAAATGGGAAAGTCAGCTAGAAATGAAGAAAGGGAGAGAGAGAGAGAGAGAGAGAGAGAGAGAGAGAGAGAAGGAGAGAAGGAGAGAAGGAGAGAAGGAGAGAAGCAGAGAGAGAGAGCGCAATGAGTAGGAAGAGAGGGAAAGATAGAGAGAAATGAAGGGAGGGAGGAAGTGAGATGAACGAGAGAAAGAAAGAAAGAAAGAAAAAGGAAGTGTGAGATGATGAAGAAGGGAGATAGAAAGAAAGAGAAACAAGACGAATGGAGAGAGAGAAAATTGAGAAGTGAAGAGGGAGAGGGAAAGAGAGAGAGAGAGAAAGAAAGAAAGAAAGAAAGAAAGAAAGAAAGAAAGAAAGAAAGAAAGAAAGAAAGAAGATGAAGAGAGAGAGAGCGAGATGGATAGGAAGAGAGGGAAATGGGAAAGTGAGATAGAAATTAAGAAAGGGAGGGAGTGAGATAAAGAAGAAGACGGAGAGAGAAAGAGGAGAGACAGAAATATATATAGAGAGAGAGCGCAACAAGGATATAGAGAGGGAAATAAAGAAAGAGTCATGAAAAGAGAGAGAAAGCTGGACAGAAAGAGAGGGCAGGAAGGAAAGTAAATGGGTAGCAAGGGATAGAAAGAAAAAGAGAGATGGAGAAATAAAGAGAGAGGGAGCTAGAGATAGAAAAAGAGAGAGCAAGTGAGACTCTGAGATGAAAAAAGAGATTACAAGAGAGGTAGAAAGAGAGAGGGAGACTTAGAGGGAGGTAAAGAGAGAAAGAGAGAGTGACTGAGAGAGAGATGATGAGAGAGCAGAAGGGAAGTAGAGAAGGAAAGAAGAAAGAAAGAAAGAAAGAAAGAAAGAAAGAAAGAAAGAAAGAAAGAAATTAAGAGATAAAGAGAGAGGGAGAGAAACATGAAAATAGAGAGAGAAGGAGAGAGAGGGATGAAATAGAGGGAGATGGAGAAAGAGATAAAAAGAGAGGGAGAGAGAAAGGAGAGGAGAGGGAGAGGAAGATAGGGAAAGGAAGAGGGAGGAAAGATAGCTGGGGAAAGATAAAGGAAGATGGGTGGAAAAGAGAGAGGTAGAGAGGGAAGGAAAGAGGTGTGTGGGCAGGAGAAAGAGAGGTAAGTGAGTGAGGCCCATTTACACAATGTGTAGTAATAATGTACTGTGTTGCAGTGCTGTTTGAATGGCACTCCAACATGCTAAAGCAACACAACTGCACTGTAATACCATGCATTGTGCTGCATCAGATACAAGGTCATGTCTAATTTATTAGCATGTTAGGGTTGGTTCATTTTAATGGGCTGGCTTAACACAATGTGCATAAACACAAAAAATAATATGCGTAATGCACTGCAAAGAGTGAGAGACATGGAAAGGAGGAAAAAGCGTGCAGGGAAAGGGGGGAGAAAAGGTGGCAAAAGAAGTGTAGATAGATAGACAAGGCAAGATACAGACCATTAACTGAGAGATGAAGTTATATAGACCTTTGCCAGACAGATACCCCTCCCCCTCCACACACACTCCAAGAGGCACAAATCATCCTTTTTCTAGCTGTCACTCTCTGTCAATCATTGGACAACAAATCCCAACATGTCCCACTAGAAAGCCACCAGGTCAATTCTATGCTCACCATAACAAAGACATCTTCAGCAACTTTTCGAACTCTATTTTCTGTTACTGAACCCCTTAGCCCTTGTACACACGGTCGGACATCCCGACAACCAAATCCATCGGATTTTGTCCGAAACTGGTGTTGCATACACACGGTCGGACAAAGTTGTCATTCAGAACGTGATGATGTTATTTCGTTATGACAGGACTACGTTCAGGCTAGAAGCCAATAGCTTTGGTCTAGGAATTTGATCTGAGCATGCGTGGCACTTTGTCTGATCGGAATTCTCCACAAACGATCGGACTAAGTCCGATCGGATCATGTTGTCGGAAAACTTTACAGCCCAGCTCTAAAACTTTCTTGGTCGGATATTCCAACGGAAACAGTCCGATGGAGCCCACACACTGTCTGATTATCCGACAACATGGTCCGATCGGACATTTTCCGTCGGAATGTCTGACTGTGTGTACAAAGGGCTTAGACAATATCGCTACAGGTGCAAAAAAAATGGGGAGGAAGGAAGACAACATTGGTTTCGCTGCCAGTAACATGCATTCAAATTTTCTCTCACATTTCCTGGAAAAATGTAACATGAATTGAGTTAATTTTCTCTTCTCCAGTTTTACCACATCAGCCCTGTTGTTTGAGAGAACTATGGGTCAATCAGAAGACCTCAGACATTTTTACTTCCCAACAAGTCTATAAAACAGCTTTTTTCTTGTGCTGAAACTATTTTTGTTCTCGAAACAGAAGGCCACAGACAGGAAATTTGATAATATTTATGTAGAAAAGGAGAAGTCTCAGTATGCAGTTAATCAACATTGCAAGCCAGAGGTGTCTACATGGACAAGTTGGGTCTGTCTTTGAAGGACAGCCCTCATACCGATCTGCCCTTCAGTTACACAACTCCTAACTTTCTGAGATTGGAAAGTCACCTCTTATTGGCATATTATTAAAGCGGAGGTCCACAAAAATATTTCAATTCACCTTATCCTTGCACGTCATAGATTGTCAAATTAAATAAACATTTTTTTTTCCTCACTGGTTACCTGTCTAGCCTTCTTTTTTGTCTTACTTCCTAAATCTGACCCCCGCGGGTATGGGCGTGGATTGCCGTCATCCTCGGCGGCGCACTGTCTCCTGGGAGCTAAATGTCAGTATTCCCAGGAGTCAGTGCGGATGCCCGCCTCTAATTTTTTGTTGCCATCGCAACTGGGCGGGAACTTCCGACAACGACGCCCTTTGTGATGGCAACGTGGAAGTTTACAGCGCTCCGCGCCGTACAAGCTGAGCATGCGTGGGAACGAGCGGTGAATGCTGGTAACTTAGCATTCACTGCATCCAGGAAGTTTATGCTTGTGGGTTTCACATGCCCACAAGCAAGATGAAACCTGCCATCAACAGTTTTTATAACTAAGTTTTTCAAACCAAACCGGACATCGGGGGGAGATATTGCACAAAACGAGTCTAACATTATGAATATGTAAGTGTCTGAAAGGTTTAAAAAAAAAAAAAGAATTGTCGCTGGACCTCCACTTTAATTTAAAATCTGCACTTTTGCCAAACCACTATTATACTTTCAGATGCAAAAGTCGATCATCAACACCTTAAAGACAAAAGACACATTTGTAATACCATTATGACCACCTATAAACGTCAACCTCTGCAAGATAATAGTAGCTACAATGTACTCATAGTTACATAGTTAGTAAGGTTGAATAAAGACACCAGTCCATCCAGTTCAACCTGAATGAGTGTGGGTGCATGTCTACAATTGATCCTATCCCTGTGCATTGTGTCTCATTAAGATGCTCATTTATTATATTATTATTTATTAAGGTACCCATATAGCGCCGTCAATTTACGCAGTGCCCCACACATACATCACACACTCACGTAGGTCCCTACCCTCAAGGAGCCCACAATCCAAAGTCCCCAACTCACAATTTATATACTAGGGCCAATTTTTGGACAGAAGTCAATTAACCTACCGGCATGTATTTGGAGTAAAATAAATAACTTACAGTGAACCTCCTACAAAGCTGTGCAATCCAAACTTAGTATAAGCATAGGTTACTTTGGATCGGTGATCTCCAAACAGCAGCCAGGGGGCTGGATGTGGCTCTTTGCTTGCCTTTATCCAGCCCTTGGGGCACTATTCCTTCCACTGACACCAATGATGGGGCACTATTCCTTCCACTGACATCAATGATAGGGTACCATAACTCCCACTGACACCAGTGATGGGACACTATTCTTCCCACTGAAATCAATGATGGGGCACCATAACTCCTACTGACACCAGTGATGGGGCACCATAACTCCCACTGACACCAATGATGGGACACTATTCCTCCCACTGATACCAATAATGGGGTGCTATTCCATCAACTGATACCAAAATGGGGCACTGTTCTTCCCAGCGACATCAATGATGGGGCACTATTCCTCCAACTGATACCAATAATGGGGCACTATTCCTCCTACTGACATCAATGGTGGGGCACAATTCCTCCCACTGACACCATGGATAGGGCACTATTCCTCCCACTGATAACAATGATGGGGCACTATTCCTCCCACTGACACAAATGATGGGGCACTATTCCTCTCATTGAATGATGGATCCCTATTCCTCCCATTGACACCTTCAATGAGGCACTATTCCTCCTATTGATACCAACGATGGGGCGCTATTCCTCCCACTGACACCAAGAATAGGGCCTTGTTTACTCCCACTGACACCGGGGAATTTTCTACTCCCACTGGCCATGGTCCAGGCCCCACTAAAGCCTGAAAGTCAGTTAACTGGCCTTGTTTAAAAAGTTTGGAGACCCTTGCCTTGGATGAAAACCACATGTCAAGTCAATGTCCAAAAATACATCTACAATTGCGCCATGCGCTACAGAGTCAGTTGAAAGCTAAAAGAGTTAAGATGCAAAATATGCCACTCATGGATACCCTAGCAAAGAAACAGGTTAAAGCGGAGGTCCGCCCCAAAAAAAATTACAAACCAGCAGATACACATACTGCAGCTGCTGGCTTTTAATAATAGGACACCTACCTGTCTTGGAGTCCAGTGATGACAGCACAGAATCTGATGTCTCCATCAGCTGTCGAGTGCTCCGCCATTGCGGGTACAGGTACCCGGCAGTGTAGCCTTTCGGCTTCACGCTGGGAACCCTACTGTGCATGCGTTAGGCTCCGCTCCTCTCTCCTTCTGGCCTGGCGAAAAGGGGGAGGAGGAGGAGGGAGCCCCGGCCGTGACGTCAATAGCCGCGGCTGAGGCTTCCGGAAGTGGGAAAGGATGCCTGTCAAAGACAGGTATCCTGTCCCCCCTCCCCCCCGAAAGGTGCCAAATGTGGCACCAGAGGGGGGGGGGGAGAGGAGTACAATGAGTGGAAGTTCCACTTTTTGGGTGAAACTCCGCTTTAAGAAGGGTTTGATCTCCACTCTTTATGGTCGCCTAACTGAGCAGACCAGAGAAACAAATTAGCCAGAAAAGGATGGGGAAAAGATCTTGGAAAAATGACAGATGAAACATGGCAGGGTATATTGCAATCCACACAAACTGTATCAATATCATCACAGCAATGCTTAATGCAATTATACATCATATATAGAGCGTATAGGACACCAGCTAAACTACCGTATATCAATGGGGTAGGCAGGAAACATCAGAATGTCCGAGATGTTCAAGAGTATCCTCTGACTTAATGCATATGCTTTGGAATTACCCTAAATTGTTTAGATATTGGCAGACTGTGATCGAAATGATCAACCAGGTGTACCAAACCCCCGATACAGATAGATCCAAAAATATGCTTGTTAGGATACTTATATATATATAAAAAGAAGTATATACTCCGGCAAATAGATTAATCATTAATACAATACTATTTATTGCAAGAAAATTAGTATTAATAGCAATGAAATGGATATCCTCTAGAAGCCCAACATATGAGGAATGGCGGATACAAGTGAATGGCGTATTGTTAAAAGAATGGCAGGTAGATAAGAATGGGGAGGGGGGGGGGTTTAACAAATAAATTTGATGAAATGTGGGGACCCTGGCTGTTGTTACCAGGATTGACACCATTTATTTTAGGACTAGATGGAAGCATAGGGGTAAATAGATCATTTACCAATTATAGAATAATTATGATGACTCAAGAAAGAAGGGATGGTGAGGGGAGCTTATGGTCGGAGGGGGATTGGGGATGGGGGGGGGGGGGTAGGGAGAGAGGAGGGGAAAATGGGGCTGGGGGAGGGTTTTTGTTTTTTTGTATGTTAATGTGTTTGGAATGTAATATGTTTTTGTTGTATGAATTCTGGAAATAGGTTTGTTTTGTTTGTTTTCCATGTTTGTTTTGTTATATAATGTATCTGTGATGAAGAAAAATACTAATAAACTGATAACAAAAAAACACATCAGAAAAGTTCAAAAGTACATGAGATAATGGTTAGGGTACCCATTCAAATGGGGGAGGGGGGCAGGATCTGGGGGCCCCCTTGTTAAAGAAGTCTTCCAGATTCTGATAAGCCCCCCCACCTGCAGACTCCCAAATCTACCTTGCAAGGGTTGTGGGGATGAGGCCCTTGTCCGCATCAACATGGGGACAAGGTGCTTTGGGGGGACCCCAAAGCACCCTCCCCATGTTGATAGCAAGCGGCCTGGTATGGTATGCTTATCCCCACTCTGCTAGCTCTTGAAGCGATTCGTCAACCAATTGGGGAGCTTAAGATGGGACAGCTGACATCCAACAGCACGAAGCAAACATTTCACTAATGCCGTGTACACACGACCGGACTTTCCAGCAGACTAGATCCGACGGTCTTCCCGGCGGACCTTCGGCAGAGTTCCGATGGACTTCCGAATGAATGGACTTTCCCACACACAAATTGACTTATGCCTCGTACACACATCCGGAATTTCCAATGGAAACAGTCCGATGGGAGCTTTTCATCGGATTTTCCGACCGTGTGTATGCCCGTCGGTCTTTTTCTTTCGGCATTTCCGATTGAGAGCCTGTTCTTAATTTTTTCGACGGAAAAGCTTTCTATTGGATTTTTCAATCGTGTGCCTGCAATTCCAACATGCAAAATTCCGACGCATGCTGGGAAACAACTCGACGCATGCTCAGAAGTATTAAACGTCCCCTTGGAACGTGTTGTATGTCGCGGTGTTATTGACCATCGGAATTTGGTGTGACCGTGTGTAGGCAAGACAGTTTGAGCGAAATTCCATCGAAATTCCGACGGGAAAACTATCAGAGCTTTTTCCATCGAGAATTCCAATCGTGTGTACGCGGCATAAGTCAGTTCGAAAGTCTGTTCGTTTTGAACGTGATGACGTACGATGGGACTAAAAAAGGAAGTTCAATAGCCAGTAGCCAATAGCCTCCCTTGCGTCGTATTTGGTCCGTCGGACCGGCACACAGATGAACGGTTTTCCCGATAGGAATTGAGTCCGTCGGACAGATTTGAAACTTGTGGTATTTCTAGGTCCGTCTGATTTTTTTTTTAATGCAAAACGCTCGGATTAGCCCACACGCGATCGGAATGTCCGACGGACTGATTCCGGCGGACCTAGTCTGCCGGAGAGTCCGGTCGTGTGTATGCGGCATAAGCCATTTGGTTCAATAGGCCTGAGGGGTGCTCATGGACGGAGCCCCCTTTTCAGGTCCCCCATACGCTCAACCTTACAAGCTGGACTGTAACATAAAAAGAAGAAGAACAATCTAAAGACTTTTTTGGGTAGTTAAAGGGGCTTTTCACTTTCGGAAGGTGGAAAACCTCTGCATCCGCCTCGTTCTCTCGTTTGCTGCAGCTCTAAAGCAGCAAATTAGAGGGTTTTCTGATCCGAACGCCCTTATCGGTCGCCGATGTGGAGGCCTTCCTCTTTCTGAAAAAGGAAAACTCCTTTAAGCAGGACATTTATTGATGCAGATCAATACATCCGACCTAAAAGTGGAAGACTCCCAGAGGTAAGAGTGTTCTATAGACTACTCGGAGGCGCTCAGGACATGGGGGGGGGGGGGGGCTAAGAGTGCAACCGCCAACATATGACTTTAATAAAGGTGAGGAGGAGATTAGAGCCAGAGGTGGAGCAGATGGGGAGGCAGGGAAAGTTTCAGGCCTGGAGCTGGGCCAAGACAAGGAAACAATTCCAGGGGCAGAGGGATGAGGGATTGCAGGCACACAGCTTCCATACATTGCATATATCTCAGTGTGGGCCTGTCTCCTGGAGCAATAATTCAGGCCAGCAGCTGAATCGCACGTGTATCATTTAATGACTATTAGCAGACAATGCAGTGTCTCTGTTCTGTATCAGGGGAGCAATCTGCTCCTGGGTGAGTGAGCATGATGGATGCTGCAGGCCGATATAAGTGACACTCCTTATTAGCTGCACAGCTGCATTGCAGCCTGCTCCCCCTCGTCCGCCCGGCGCTGCACAGAGCACACAGATGCCCTGCCATGGAGATGGCCACACTGCAGGGAGATTAGGCCTGGGGGGGGAGGGGGCCTGGAATGGACAGGGAGAGGCTGCCACTGCATTATTCTGGGTGGGCTGCCTATTCAGTGCAGGTAATGCACTAAAGTAGCAAGTGCATGTCAGTCTGTGCAAAGTGCAGAGACAAGTGCATGTCAGTGTACACAGTGCAGACAAGTGCATGTCAGTGTACACAGTGCAGAGACAAGTGCATGTCAGTGTACACACAGTGCAGAGACAAGTGCATGTCAGTGTACACACAGTGCAGAGACAAGTGCATGTCAGTGTACACAGTGCAGACACAAGTGCATGTCAGTGTACACACAGTGCAGACAAGTGCATGTCAGTGTACACAGTGCAGAGACAAGTGCATGTCAGTGTACACACAGTGCAGAGACAAGTGCATGTCAGTGTACACACAGTGCAGAGACAAGTGCATGTCAGTGTACACACAGTGCAGAGACAAGTGCATGTCAGTGTACACACAGTGCAGAGACAAGTGCATGTCCGTGTATGCACAGTGCAGAGACAAGTGCATGTCAGTGTATGCACAGTGCAGGCACAAGTGCATGTCAGTGTATGCACAGTGCAGAGACAAGTGCATGTCAGTGTATGCACAGTGCAGGCACAAGTGCATGTCAGTGTATGCACAGTGCAGGCACAAGTGCATGTCAGTGTACACAGTGCAGACACAAGTGTATGTCAGTATACTCAGTGCAGAGACAAGTGCATGTCAGTGTACACACAGTGCAGAGACAAATGCATATCAGTGTACACAGTGCAGAAACAAGTGCATGTTAGTGTACACACAGTGCAGAGACAAGTGCATGTCAGTGTACACAGTGTAGAGACAAGTGCATGTCAGTGTACACACAGTGCAGAGACAAGTGCATGTCAGTATACTCAGTGCAGAGACAAGTGCATGTCAGTGTACACAGTGCTGAGACAAGTGCATGTCAGTGTACACAGTGTAGAGACAAGTGCATGTCAGTGTATACACAGTGCAGTGGCTAGTGTATGCTGGAGGAAGGTACAATGGAAGCAGGGAGAGAGGTATGTAGTAATGGGAAGATAGCAGGTAGGTGGCAGGTAGGTGTTCAGTGCATGGCAGTAGTGTATGATTGTTTTGCTACAGGGTCGTGTATAGAAATAGGCATAATTTCAGCAACAATTGAGTGGAGGGTAGATTGGCAGCAGAGAGGTGTGGGCAGAGGGAGGGCACACTGGCAGCAGGTAGCTGAGCAGTAAAGGGCAGATTGGCAGCAGTGGGTGCTGAGAGGAGGGCACACTGGTAGGTATAGGTAGGTTGTCAGCTGTGGATTTACAGAGGAGGGCATACTGGCAGCAGGTGTTATATAGTGAAGGGTAGACCCGAAGCAGGGGGTGCACAGGGAAGGAGGGGTAGGTTGTCAGCAGGGAGGGCGCACACCTGGCACTTACCTTTGACCTGGTTCTCATAGTCAGCGATGATCTCCTTGTCCTTCCTGAACCTGGACATGGTTGGGGAGATCGGAGGGTCTCCGGGGACCGATCACCTGCACAGCCGCCCAGCACACCCCGAACTCCGCATTGCTCTGCCCGGCGCTCCCTCCTCTCCTCTCCGCTATGCTCCGATCCAACCTCTCCTCTCCGCTCCCTCGTCTTCTCTCCTTTCCGCTGTGCTTCGCTCCCTCCTCTCCTCTCCGCTGTGCTCCTCTCCCTCCTCTACGATTGTTTTCCTTCTTCTTTCTTTTCTTGCTGCCACTGCGGGGTGATCGGAGGCTGAACGTCACCCGACTCCGCCCACCTCCCATTACATGGAGCCTGCTGGACACCCGACTGACTGCACATCACCCATCATCCTCATCCCTCCATCATCATCCTCATTCCTCCATCATCATCCTCATCCCTCCATCATCATCCTCATTCCTCCATCATCCGCATCCCTCCATCATCCTCATCCCTCCATCATCATCCTCATCCCTCTTTCATCATCCTCATCCCTCCATCATCATCCTCATCCTCATCCCTCCTTCATCATCCTCATCCCTCCATCATCCTCATCCTCAACCCCCCATCATCCTCATCCCTCCATCATCCTCATCCCTCCATCATCCTCATCCTCAACCCCCATCATCCTCATCCCTCCATCATCCTCATCCCTCCATCATCATCCTCATCCCTCCATCATCCTCATCCTCAACCCTCCATCATCCTCATCCTCATCCCTCCATCATCCTCATCCTCATCCCTCCATCATCCTCATCCTCAACCCTCCATCATCATCCTCATTCCTCCATCATCCGCATCCCTCCATCATCCTCATCCCTCCATCATCATCCTCATTCCTCCATCATCCTCATCCTCAACCCCCCATCATCCTCATCCCTCCATCATCCTCATCCCTCCATCATCATCCTCATCCCTCCATCATCCTCATCCCTCCATCATCCTCATCCTCAACCCTCCATGATCCTCATCCCTCCATCATCCTCATCCCTCCATCATCCTCATCCTCAACCCTCCATCATCCTCATCCTCATCCCTCCATCATCCTCATCCTCATCCCTCCATCATCCTCATCCTCATCCCTCCATCATCCTCATCCCTCCATCATCCTCATCCTCAACCCTCCATCATCCTCATCCTCATCCCTCCATCATCCTCATCCTCATCCCTCCATCATCCTCATCCCTCCATCATCCTCATCCCTCCATCATCCTCATCCTCAACCCTCCATCATCATCCTCATACCTCCATCATCCTCATCCCTCCATCATCCTCATCCCTCCATCATCATCCTCATCCCTCCATCATAATCCTTATCCCCTCATCATCCTCATCCTCATCCCTCCATCATCATCCTCATCCCTCCATCATCATCCTCATCCCTCCATCATCCTCATCCCTCCATCATCATCCGCATCCCTCCATCATCCTCATCCCTCCATCATCCTCATCCCTCCATCATCATCATCATTCCTCCATCATCCTCATCCCTCCATCATCCTCATCCTCAACCCCCCATCATCCTCATCCCTCCATCATCCTCATCCCTCCATCATCATCCTCATCCCTCCATCATCCTCATCCCTCCATCATCCTCATCCTCAACCCTCCATCATCCTCATCCTCATCCCTCCATCATCCTCATCCTCAACCCTCCATCATCATCCTCATACCTCCATCATCCTCATCCTCATCCCTCCATCATCCTCATCCCTCTATCATCATCCTCATCCCTCCATCATCATCCTCATCCCCCATCATCCTCATCCCTCCATCATCATCCTCATCCCTCCATCATCCTCATCCCTCATCATCATCCTCATCCCTCCATCATCATCCTCATCCCTCCATCATCATCCTCATCCCTCCATCATCGTCATTCCTCCATAATCATCCTCATCCCTCCATCATCCTCATCCCTCTATCATCCTCATCCCTCCATCCTCATCCCTCCATTATCCTCATCCCTCCATCATCCTCATCCCTCCATCATCATCCTCATCCCTCCATTATCATCCTCATCCCTCCATCATCCTCATCCTCATTCCTCCATCATCATCCTCATCCCTCCATCATCATCCTCACCCCTCCATCATCCTCATCCCTCCATCATTACCCTCATCCTCGTCCCTCCGTCATCCTCATCCCTCCATCATCATCCTCATCCCTCCATCCTCATCCTCATCCCTCCATCATCCTCATCCTCATCTGTCCATCATCATCCTCATCCCTCCATCATAATCCTTATCCTCATCCCTCCATCATCCTCATCCCTCCATCATCATCATCATCCCTCCATCATTGTCCTCATCCCTCCATCATCATCCTCATCCCTCCATCATCCTCATCCCTCCATCATCATCCTCATCCCTCCATCATCATCCTCATCCCTCCATCATCCTCACCCTCATCCCTCCATCATCATCCTCATCCCTCCATCATAATCCTCATCCCTCCATCATCCTCACCCTCATCCCTCCATCATCATCCTCATCCCTCCATCATCCTCATCCCTCCATCATCCTCATCCCTCCATCATCCTCATCCTTCCATCACCCTCATCCCTCCTTCATCATCCTCATCCCTCCATCATCATCCTCATTCCTCCAACATCATCCTCATCCCTCCTTCATCATCATCATCCCTCCATCCTCATCCTCATTCCTCCATCATCCTCATCCTCAACCCTCCATCATCATCCTCATCCATCCTTCATCATCCTCATCCCTCCATCATCATCATCATCCCTCCTTCATCATCCTCATCCCTATCCTTCCTTCATTACCCCCACCCCTATGCCTCCATCATCATCCTCATCATTCCTTCATCATCCCCATCCCTCCATCGTCATCTGCAGCCCATCCCTCCATCATCATCCCCATCCTTCCTTCATCATCCCCATCCCTCCATCATCACCCCCATCCTTCCTTCATCATCAGCGAAAACGTTTATGAGAAAAATTATTGATTAAAAATATTTTATTCAAACAGAGAATAAATACAATTGAACAGCAAATTTAAAAGGTATGCTGTGGTTAGCGACACCGACAACAAACACCAAACGAGCCATCACCAATGGCAAACAATACACCAAGGAGACCATAGTTTGTCATAGTTTGTCAAATACATTGTGACATTTTTATTCACATGAATGTGACAACACTGAAGAAATGACACTTGTCTACAATGTAAAGTAGTGAGTGTACAGCTTGTATAACAGTGTAAATTTGCCGGCCCCTCAAAATAACTCAACACACAGCCATTAATGTCTAAACCGCTGGCAACAAATGTTAGTACACCCCTAAGTGAAAATGTCCAAATTGGGCCCAAAGTGTCAATATTTTGTGTGGTCACCATTATTTTCCAGCACTGCCTTAACCCTCTTGGACATGGAGTTCACCAGAGCTTCACAGGTTGCCACTGGAGTCCTCTTCCCCTCCTCCATGACAACATCACGGAGCTGGTGGATGTTAGAGACCTTGCGCTCCTCCACCTTCTCTTTGAGGATGTACCACAGATGATCAATAGGGTTTATGTCTGGAGACATGCTTGGCCAGTCCATCACCTTTACCCTCAGCTTCTTTAGCATGGCAGTGGTCGTCTTTGGAGGTGTGTTTGGGGTCGTTATCATGTTGGAATACTGCCCTGCGGCTCAGTCTCTGAAGGGAGGGGATCATGCTCTGCTTCAGTATGTCACAGTACATGTTGGCATTCATGGTTCCCTCAATGATCTGTAGCCCCCTAGTGCCGGCAGCACTCATGCAGCCCCAGACCATGACACTCCCACCACCATGCTTCACTGTAGGCAAGACACACTTGTCTTTGTCCTCCTCACCTGGTTGCCGCCACACACGCTTGTCACCATCTGACACCAAATAAGTTTATCTTGGTCTCATCAGACCACAGGACATGGTTCCAGTAATCCATGTCCTTAGTCTGCTTGTCTTCAGAAAACTGTTTACAGGCTTTCTTGTGCATCATCTTTAGAAGAGGCTTCATTCTGGGACAACAGCAATGCAGACCAATTTTATGCAGTGTGCAGCATATGGTCTGAGCACTGGCAGGCTGACCCCCCACCCCCTACAACCTCTGCAGCAATGCTGGCAGCACTCATACGTCTATTTTCCAAAGACAACCTCTGGATATGACGCTGAGCACGTGACCTCAACTTCTTTGGTGGACCATGGCGAGGCCTGTTCTGAGTGGAACCTGTCCTGTTAAACCGATGTATGGTCTTGGCCACCGCGCTACAGCTCAGTTTCAGGGTCTTGTCAATCTTCTTATAGCCTAGGCCATCTTTATGTAGAGCAACAATTCTTTTTTTTCAGATCCTCAGAGAGTTCTTTGTCATGAGGTGCCATGTTGAACTTCCAATGACCAGTATGAGAGAGTGAGAGCGATAACACCAAAATTAACACACCTGCTCCCCATTCACAACTGAGACCTTATAACACTAATGAGTCACATGACACAGGGGAGGGAAAATGGCTAATTGGGCCCAATTTGGACATTTTCCCTTAGAAGTGTACTCACTTTTGTTGCCAGCGGTTTAGACATTAATGGCTGTGTGTTGAGTTAATTTGAGGGGACAGCAAATTTACACTGTTATACAAGCTGTACATTCACTACTTTACATTGTAGACAAGTGTTTTTTCTTCAGTGTTGTCACATTCATGTGAATAAAAATGTAACAACGTATTTGACAAACTGACAAACTATGGTCTCCTTGGTGTATTGTTTGCCATTGGTGATGGCTCGTTTGGTGTTTGTTGTCGCTAACCACAACATACCTTTTAAATTTGCTGTTCAATTGTATTTATTCTCTGTGTTGTCCCATGAAAAGATCTAATAAAATATTTACAAAAATGTGAGGGGTGTACTCACTTTTGTGAGATACTGTAAATGGCCATGTGACCCCATGTAATGAGCCGTGACACGGGCCCGCTGGTTCCGGAGTCTCAGACTGCATGGTGTCACGTCCTGGCGTGGAGCGGAGAGCCGCATTTGCTGGGATTCAAGGAAGGAGCTTCGTTCCAGCCAGGGATCTCCAGATGCTTCCTGCAATTTTGGAATGTAGGGCTGACCTGGGCTCAGATTCAAGACAGAGGAGTGGATCAACTGGCTACACTGACAACACGTGGAAGAGCTCAATAGACGAACCTACTAACCGGTCCAAACAAACCCCGGCCTTGTGCATTGCACTAAAAAAAAATATTAAATATAACATTATGGTGATAAACTTTTATTGCCGCGGAGCCGCCTCAGTTCGAGGTCTTGGCCGCAAACCCGCTTCCAAGCCGATTCCATAAGGCAGTTGGCAGAAACTGAGGCCAGCCAATCAGAATTCTCCTTTCGCTAACTTCTGTAAACTGAAACCTCGCCGGTCGCAATAACTTATTGCGCTTACTGAATAGGCAGGTTTGGATTTCGTGGCCATGTCATGATTCGGGTTTATCATAGCTGACTATTTTTTTTTCACAGATTAGCTGACCAGTTTTTAAAGTTGAACTCTGGGATAAGTAAATATTGTCTAAATACATTCGTCCTGTGTATTCCTAAACCAGGGATGGTGGGAATCCCTCATACTGAGCACAGCAAATGTACAGACCCAGGAACTCAACACAGGTATGGTGGTAACCCCTCATAATCCCTCATAATGGGCACAGCAGGTGTACAGACCCATGAACTCAGCTTAGGGATAGTGGGGACCCCTCATAAGGGGCACAGTAGGTGTACAGACCCGGGAACTCAGCACATGGATGGTGGGAAACTGCCATTCTGCTCCTTGGCAGTAAGGTGTGAGGTTGCTGGTTTCTTAGCTCCTGTGCTTCCAGAGACCAGGGGCTAGAGTTGCTTCTCTGCCCCAGGGTGAATGCTGGATCCTGGGGAGGACCCTGGCGAGGGGCCCCCTGGATAGGCCGGTGACTAGGCCTCAGCCTGTGGAAGATACTGGGCCTGGCCCAAGGAGAGATGTGTCCCTGTCTGCCTTTAGACAGAGGATTGTCGGTAACCTGAAACAAATTGAGAAAGAAGAGGAGAAATTGTTAGTTTTGATGGCTGAATTTAGGAAGAAATACAGATTTGTGCCAAAGTATACAGCAAAAAGAGACCGGCTCTGAGGCCTGAGTTGAAGGACTTGGAGCAAGCTGGAAGGAAGCAGAAGGTACTGGTGAGCTCTCTGAAGGAGAATATTTAAAGAAAAATATAGAAAAGAGGAACAGTTTTGCCGAATGAGAAGAGGAGCCGCTTCCTGCATGGAAAGTGACCCAATCAGTGAGGAGATGCAAGTACTGACAGAGTCAGTAGAGAGGGAGAAAGTGGGCCCAGAGGATGAGCCCAACTGTTCAACAACTTAGGTATCTGCTGAGCCATCAATGGCGGAGGCCTCTGTCCCCCTCCCTCCAGCAATATGGAACATCTGAACAGGAGGTTGAGGGAGGTACTGGCATGCTGGAGTTCATCACTAAGCTGGAATCCCCTTTGGGTGTGGATTCCTCAGATGATGATGAGATGGACACAGTTCCTCACCCTGTGAAAGACAGACCTGTGGAGAGAACAAGATTAACCATGAAGTCTGCAGCAGCTGGGGGGAGGTCTGATCCCATCGTCAGCCTTGACATCGCAAAGGTAACAGCACAGCAAGCAGGTACAGTGTGTGTGCAGGACAGTGATGTGGACTTTATTAATGACAATGGGCTTGCTGAGGGTTGTAGTGCTACGGGCAGTTAGCCCAGACCCATAGACAATGTACAGCATGTGATGCAGTCTGAATTATCTCCTGAAAACAAAGCTTCAGATGAAATTGGTGAGAGTAACTGTCATCTTCTCGTGGAAGAGTCTGCAGAGAGGAGCACCATGGACAATACAGTGACTTTGCCTGGACCAGACATAACGGCTGTTTCTGAGAATGGTGGAGGAGATGCTGGGAGCAGTACTGCCACAACTCTCCAGGAGCAGTAACCAAGACTGTGCTTGAACCCAGGAAAGAAGCTGAGTGTTCAGAGCAGAGGGAAAGGGCGGATCTCACCTCTGTTAATCCACAGACTGCTATCCCAGCTGAATCAGACTCTCTGTCAGCAGGTTTGATTGTGTCTAAGGACAAGACTGCAATTGGTGTGTCCGTAAGGAAAACGTATGCTGTTGTTGCTGCTACAAGATCTGGGAAGGGGGAGCAAGCAGGGAAGGAGCATGGAAATGTTTTATCTTCCTCCCTGTTTAAAAGGAGGAATATTGTGCAGCTTTGATGGGAGGGGTGGACTTCCTCCGCACAGGAGGGCAGTGGTGGATAAGATTCTGCAAATGGGGTTTAGGCCCACAGATATCTTTGCCCTGATCAGTCTGGCAGGTTTCTACGAGTATGATTTGTCCTTTATCCATCCGGTGTCTTTGGACATATTTTGGGAGTAATATGAGCACGTGTGTATGGGCCTGCTGGACTGGAGAGGGCTCATCCCCAAGCTTGTATCAGGCCAGCCAGTCATTAAAATGGGGACAGTTCTTGTCTGCAATGAGCCCATACCACAAGGGGATTTATCTCTATGGTTGAGGAGGTATGGAGACGTCCTGAGCCCCCTAAATAAGATTTTGGATGATCAGGGAATATGGATGGGTGGGTGGTCTGTGCAGTTAAAATTAAAAGTCATTGACAATGTTGTCCAGCATCTGCCATCCTCAGCTTTCCTGGGAGGGGCAGGCTGACCATCTTCTACCCGGCCAGCCAAAGCTTTGCAACATGTGTGGAGATAAAGGGCATCTTGCATCCTCCTGTCTGGTTATAAAGTGCTCTTTGTGTAAGGGTGTAGGACATTTGGCAAAGGATTGTAACATTATAAGGTGCAATCTGTGCAATGAGGTGGGGCATCTTTACAGTCAGTGTCCTGAGGCAATGCATAACACGCCTGATCTTATGAGAGAGTTCTTCTGCCTGGACATGGAGGATGCTCAGAGCTCAGCAGCTGGGGTGCCTGTGATGTGTGCCCATACCCAATATGTCTGTGTCTTTCCAGTCTGTGGTGCCCCAGTCTGTGCCAATACCCAGTATGTCTGTGTCTTCCCAGTCTGTGCATTTATCTAGTGTGCCTGTGTCTTCCCAGTCTGTGGTGCCCCAGTCTGTGCGTTTACCTTGTGTGCCTGTGCCTTCCCAATCTGTAGATAAGGTATCAGATACTGAGAATGTGTCCAACCCTATGTCTTCCAAAATTGCAGAGGCAGCAAGAGGTGCTGAGGCAGGTGCATCAAGTGCAGTGCCATTCCCCCTCCTTTAATGCTGTAAGGTTTCTATTGAGGATTGTGGGTTGCAGAGGAGCGGGGAAGATGGTGAAGAAGCTGGCCTAGTGGTAGGTAAGGGAAGGGAAAGTGGGGGGGGGGGGTGAAGGGGAGGGTAGGAGTGCGGAAGGTGTTGATTCCGGTTTGTCTGAGGATGATATGGAGTGGTTGGAGGATAAAACGAGAAGGGGCAAAAGAAAGAGAAAAAAAAAGAAGTGCAGTTACCTTAAAGAGGAAGTAAACCCTGATGGGTTTACTTCCTCTTTGATTCCCTGCAAAGATAAAGCATAATGGACTACTATGCATCGCATAGTAGTCCATTATGTGTCACTTACCTGACACAGGAGCCAGCGAAGTCATCGATGTCCCCTTATGTACGGAGCCTCCATCTTCTCGGTGGGTCTCGCTGCTCCGGCGCTATCATTCAGCGAAGCCATCACTCCCGCGCATGCGCACAGGAGCCGACACTCGCGGCATATCGCTGTTGACAGCGGCGCACTCAGTGCGCCTGCGCGACGCTGTCTATGGCGCATGCGTGCCTGTGTTTTGGCAAATATCTCCTAAACCGTGTAGGTTTAGGAGATATTTCTTGGACCTACAGATAAGCCTTAATCTAGGCTTAAGACAAGTAGAGGCGCAAGGAACCAAAAGTAATATCACCAAAAAGGAAGTACTGTCCACATAGAGACATATAAACATGCAATATGACTACAGAAAAAAAAATTCTGTATATATTTAAAAATCAAGTCCACTGAAGTGTATTAATCTTTTAAAAGGAGTTCCACATGCAGGGCTGCCACCATCAGAAAACTGAAACCAAGTTCCCAAATTACTGCAAGATACAAAAACGAAGAAAGGGGCGCCTCTGGGTGCAGATTTTTAAAAAGATTGGCCTGATGGAAGAGTGCGGTCGTCTGTCCATCACGACCTGAGCGCTCAGGAAATGCGTCGCCAGGAAGTGGCGTCATAGCTCTGCGTCCTGCTTGTCACAGCGTTCCAAGCCTCACTTTAGGATAACACCCTCTGTGTCCACTGTAGCCGGAAAATTCAACAACAAACAGTGGAGACACCCAGAGGAGCAACAGGACATCTGTGGACTGGACCACCTATATGACGGAACGAATCATATGACCCTAATTTCAATGTCTGTTTTTCTCTTGGAATATGTGAGTGCAAAATTGTTTTATTAATAAATTCATGAAGCTTTTTAAAAATCTGCACCCAGAGGCGCCCCTTTCTTTGTTTTTCTTAATCTAGGCTTACCTGTAGTTCAAAGTGGTTTGTAAGGGTTTACAACCACTTTAAGTCCTAAGGTTT
Organism: Lithobates pipiens; assembly: GCF_037356315.1. Classification (NCBI taxonomy): domain Eukaryota; kingdom Metazoa; phylum Chordata; class Amphibia; order Anura; family Ranidae; genus Lithobates; species Lithobates pipiens. The sequence goes on from NW_027507785.1 coordinate 50,741,969, forward strand.
TGCCTTTGGCAAATAACTTTGATGTCCTGTTAGATGATGACGATGAACGGGACTCGTTGAGTATGGCATCCTCTATGGATGATGAGTCCCAGGATGCAATGAAGTTTGCTGGTTCTCCAGAGAGAGGGAGTAGTCAGGCTAAGAAATGGCTGGCTCAATTACCCTAATGGCAGTTCCCACTCCGTTAAAAGTGGGAACCATTAATGTTGTCAGCTTAAGATCAGTAAGTGCTTGTCATATGGCCTTATTTTTGCTCAGCGAGTTTGATGCTGACATTTTGTTTTTGCAAGAGACCCATCTGAGTAGGCTGGCCTATATACATCTGGCAAAGAAGGAGTGGAGCTGTGGTCCCTCATTTTGGTCTCTTACGGCCTTTTTTTCTGGTATGGTAATATGCCGGCGAGTAATTGAGGTAGAGATTGGGAGATGCATGGTCTTGGATGTCTCTGTGAGAGGGCAGGACCTGTGCCTGATTAACATCTATGGCCCCCAGACAAAGTGGGACAAGAAATGCCTCTTTACAAAGATTAAGCCTTTTCTTTTTACGGCCCAGCAGGTTATTTTTGAAGGTGATTTCAACACCATTACTAGGTCTAAAGAGAGGTTTCAGAGATAAGCTGGGCTATAACAGTCTTTTTCTCAATGCGATAGTTAGGGAAGCATGTCTGGTAGATGCGCACATTAAGCGCTGCCCAGACAGCACAGGGTTCACTTTTCAGCGAGGTAGTAGTCAGAGTAGGATAGATAGATTTTTTCTTTTCAGCACCTGTTTGGCAGGTAGTGGAGTTTTCCGATCACTGTATTCTATCTGTGACTCTGTATGCCTCAAACATGCCACCTAGGGGGAGGGGTATTTGGAGATTGCATTCGGCCCTCCTGGAAGTAAGAGTAAGATAATCCTTTGAGGATTTTTTTCAAGCACAGGTAACGATCCTAGACTCTTGCAACAGTAAGTCAGAATGGTGGGAGCTTGTAGCAGCAGACCGTTGGGCTTTTCAAAGCCATAGGAAGAAAGAAGCAGCAAGATAAGTATATCACCGTATATGCGGAGGAAACTTGACCGCCTTATTTTGAATGGAGGAGATTCTCGGGCGATCTCTGAGGTGAAGCTCCTCATTAGGAGACATCAATATGACCGACACACCTCTTTGGTTCAGGAGAGGGATTATGGGAAATACCAATCGCCTGACCTTTACCAGAACTGTAAACAGAACGTAGCAGTTAAGACAGTCAATGGCCTGAAGGACAGTACTGGCTCTCTGACGAAGTCTAGGTCAGGGATCCTGGAGGTTGTCAGGTCAACTATGCTGATCTCCTGGGAGGAAGGAACCTTGATCGGACAAGGATGTTGGCCTTTTTGGACTCTACACCAGGTCTGGAGAGTAATGTTCCATTGATGAATTTGACAGATGAAATCACTGCAGATGAGGTAATCCAGGCTATTGATAAACTAGCAGTCAAGAAAACACCAGGGCCAGATGGTTTGACAGACACTTTTTATAAATGTTTTAAGATGATCCAGTCTCCCTACCTTGCAGAGGTTTTTAATGGCTGTTTGTATGAGGGTTCTCTCCCTCCCTCCATGAGGAAATCTGCAGTGATCCTTCTGTCAAAGGGTAAAGATCCTTCGATGATTGGGAATTGACGCCCCCATTAGTCTTCTTAATGTCAATAGAAAGATACCTACAAAGATTTTTTTCTGCCGATTATAACCAGTGGCAGGCAGTTTGTTATCCCACCACCAGCACTGCTCGATCCAGGGTAGAAGCACTTTCTCAGCAGTGTTAGCTGTACGGGAGGCCTTGGAGCATTCAAGGGCTGCTGGTTGGGGTACATTTTTGCTGACATTGGCTCAGGCTAAGGCCTTTGATCGGGTTAATCATGAGTACTTATGCCCCCTTCTTGGCAAATATGGCCTTGAGGGGGGTTTCATTGATTGGCTCAAGATTTTGTACAAAGGGGCTAAAATCTTTCCTCTGGTTAATGGTTGGGTCGGGCAGCTCTTTGTGGTCAGCTCGGTTATGTATCAGGGGTGTCCATTGAGTCCTCTGCTAAATATGTTTGCAATCGACCCCTTTGTTGGAAGGCTAGAGAGTGTGCCATTATGTGGGGTACCTTTGGGCATCGCTGGTGAGCTTCCTTTGAAGGTTGTGGGTTGTGACCTATGCTGATGATGTTTCTGTTTTTGATGTTTCTGTTTTTGTCTGTGGGACTGGGGAGGCACAGGAGGTGGTCTCAGTGATAAGGCAGTATACAGGGGCATCAGGTTCAAAGGTCAACGAGGTCAACCAAGTGTGAAGCTTTCTGGATGGGCGTGGAAGGTGAGAGCTTTGTTCTCCCGGATGACTTCCCGGAGCCCCAAGAAAAAATTAGAGTTCTAGGCATTGAATTTGGCCCAGGTGACTATGGTTGTGCAAATTGGGTGAACAGCCTGGAGAATGCCGATGCATGCTGGAAAGGTTGCCGGCTTTCCTTGAGGGAAAAGGTTGATCTGATCAAGACCTGATTCCGATTTTTCTGTATGGCAATTTTGTTTGCGTTTTGCCAGTTTCTCTCTATACCAAGGTCTATAGTTGCTTCTTCCAGCTGTTATGGGGGAACAAAATAAACCTTGTCAAAAGGAATGTGACTTACCTTTCTAGGCGGAAGGGTAGTCTAGGGATGATCAACCCTATAGTCTTTTTCTCTCTGATGTTTATGAAGTACAATCTTTTTAACATGTTGGCAGAGAGACCGCCTGGGTGGGCTGGTATTTTCCAGTCCTGGTTTAGGCCCTTTCTGCGAGACTGGGAAAATGGTGGGCCAGTGAAAAGCCTGAGGGTCAAGCATGATAAGCTCCTGGGTTATGTTGCCCACATGGACGTGGAGGAATATCAGGACTCGGTAGCTGCTGCCTGTTGATCTGCGGGTGTGCAGTTTTTTTTTTGTTTTCTTGTTTCACTCCCCTAGATTTTCAGATCAAATATATTTTTGATAAAAGGCTACATGCATGGTGACGGTGATGATCCTTAGTCAAGCTCTCTCGTAGGGATTATGTTGTGCGCAATTTGGTTTGCACCATTTATTATGTTCTTGTTTTGTATAGTCGTATTCAATTATTTTGTAAATATGTTTTATTTATTATGGTTTTATTGTATATAAATTGTTGTTTGTAAGATTTTTCGATAAACAAAATTAACCCGTCATAATGGGGTCAGCAGGTGTACAGACACAGGAAATCAGCACAGGAATGGTGGGAACCCCTCATAATGAGCACAGCAGGTGTACAGACCCAAAACCCAGCACAGGGATGATGAGAACCCCTCATAATCAGCACGGCAGGTGTTCAGACATGGGAACTCAGCTCAGGGATGGTGGGATCCCCTCATAATGGGCATAGCAGGTGTACAGACCCGGGAACTCAGCACAGGGATTGTGGGAATCACTCATAATGTGCACAGTAGGTGAGCAGACCTGGGGACTCATCACAGGGATGGTGGGAACCCCTTATTATGGTATAAAGACCCAGAAAATCAGCAGAGGGATGGTGGGAACCCCTCATAATCGACACGGCAGGTGTTCAGACCGATATAACAAGCTGGGATAAAATCCCAACAGGGCTTCTCTCAATGAAGCTAGTTTTTTTTTTCTTTAGTTCGTATTGGTGACCTATTGGAGCATCCCAAAACATATACTGGTCAAAAAAAATAGCAACTTGATTTATGAAAACGGGTGCAATGAAAGTTGGAGGTGTTTCCATGGCAACCAGCAGGATTCATACACTTTATTTTCCAGTGTGCAGATCACAGAACAGAAGCTGAACCTATTTGCCACAGACAATAGTTTATTTCTCTGCATGAGTTATGGCTGCTTCCTTCCTTCTACTGCTAGGGCAGCCTTCATTGGGCAGCTAGGCCCAAACCCTTGTATTCGGTCTAACAACCCCACGGAGGTGATATTCCTGCCCTGAAAATTCTCACGCCTCTCCTCCAAGCCGTCCTCCTTTCAGGAAATCAAAATATTACGAAATGAGTCATGATTGGCGTTGATTTTTCATCCTCACTGCTTCTCGAAAACGTCAAAGAAGACAAGGAAAAGTACAAGCTATAAATACTACTCGGAGAAAGCGGCGGCTTTATTAACATGCTGTTAGTGAAGCTTGCACTCTCCCACCCCCCCCCCCACCCCGCCGCGGCGTGCACTGTTCAGCCGGGGTCGCGCTAATAAGTCAATGAAGCGACAGAGAGGAGCGACTCGAGGAGAATGCTGATGTGACGGATCGGGAAGCAAAGGATGGAAAATTTTCAGAATCATCACCGGTTAGACAAGGCAGCGCTGCCTGGGTCGTACGCTAGAAAATCAGCCAATCGTAAAATACATGTCTAGCGCTCTAAAGTACCAGTCTCCAAACTGCAGTCCTTTGCTTGCTTCTATTCCATCCACTGACACCAACAATGAGGCATAATTTGTGTTGCTGACACCAAGAGTAGGGCACAATTCCTCCCACTGGCACCGACAATTCCTTCCATTGACACCAACGATGGGGCACCATTCCTTCCATTGATATCAACAATGGGGGGATCTATTCCTCCAATTGACATGAATGAAGGGGCAGAATTCCCTCTATTAATACCAATGATGGGGAACTATTCCTCCACTGACACCAACAATTCCTTCCACTGACACCAACAATGGGGCCAGGGTTGCCAACCGGCAGTAAATTTACTGACAATTTGTAAAAAATAGTGATTTGTTTACAACTGTCAGTAAATATTGGGGGCTGATAATTTCATGCTGTGTTGGCTTTTTAAGTGTAATCATGCAAATTACCTTGTTATGGGTATTGGCAGTGTTCCCTCGTCATGTTTATACTGTTCAAATATTCACTGTGTTAGTTTTCAGTAGGAATTCTGTAATTTTTTTTAGGTTGCCAGCAAAAAATGTGCTCCGTCAGTAAATTTCCCATATTTTGTCAGTAAAAAATGCTGCGGAAGGTTGGCAACCCTGAATGGGGCACTATTTCTCTCACTGAAACCAACGATGGGGCACAATTCCTTCCAATTACACCAACAATGGGGCATAAATCCTTTCATTGATACCAACGATAGGTTACTATTCCTCCCACTGACACCAACGATGGGGCAGAATTCCTTCCATTGACACCAATGATGGGTAACTATTTCTCCCACTGACACCAACAATGGGGCAAAATTCCTTCCATTGATACCAATGACAGGGATCTATTCCTCCCACTCACACCAACGATGGGTCACTATTCCTTCCAATGACACCAACAATGGGGCATAAATCCTTCCATTGATACCAATGATGGGTAACTATTTCTCCCACTGGCACCAACGAAGGGGCCGAATTCCTTCCATTGACACCAATGATCGGTAACTATTTCTCCCACTGACACCAACAATGGGGCAGAATTCCTTCCATTGATACCAATGATGGGGATCTATTCCTCTCACTCACACCAATGATGGGTCACTATTCCTGCCACTGAAACCAATGATGGGGCATAATCCCTTCCATTGATACCAATGATGGGTCACTATTCCTCCCACTGACACCAAAGATAGGGCGTGTTTACTTAAACTGGATACAGGGCCATCTTTAAGGCAGGGCAAAAGGTGTAGCTGCCCTGGGCCCTGTCATTGTTGTGGGGCGCAAAGCAGCTGCCTCCTACTTGCCAACTATCCCATTTTAAATTCCCTTATGAATGAATGAATGAATGAAATACTTGTATAGCGCACAATGCGAACTGAATCACCTCTAGTTTTAGTCCCGTGCTGTGTCCCGATATCTCAGTGTGAAGTGCTATTACTAATGCTGCCCAGCTCTGTCCTATTGTTGTGTACAAATGACTCACCTGCAGACCCTGTGTTTACATGTAAATTACCGGCATTCATATGTAAATAGTGGCATCCAATGGCATAGATATTTAAATAAAAGTGGCATTCATATTTATATCTTGCCCCCTGCAGTGAGGAGATGATGTGCTGTAACCTCTAGAAACCAATCAGTGAGCAGTATTACTGTACAGTAATCTCTAGCATCCAATCAGCAAGCAGAAATCATGTGCTGTAACCTCTAGCAACCAGTCAGTAAGCAGTAATGATACACTGTAACCTCTGGCAACTAATCGCAATAGCTGCCTGATCTGATACAGTAACCTGATTTTAAGTCTATCTGCTATTTATTGTATGTCTCAGAGAAGGCAGAGAGTGAAATTGTATGGGGGGGGGGCAAGAAAATGTTTTCCCAGGGTCCATTTAATATTAAAGATGGCCCTGACTGGACGGCAGGACATATTTTACTCCCACTGGTCCTAGTCTGGCCCCCTTAAAGTCTAGGGGACAATAAAGTGTCTCTTTTGCCGCGTACACACGTATCAGACTATCTGGCGGACTTAGTCCACCGGACTTTCCGAACGAGCTACCTGCCCACACACGGCACTTTTTGCCGGACTATCCGCTATACTTTTGAAATGAACGGACTCGCCCACACACACAGGGGAAAGTCCGCTCATTTTGAGCACGGCTCCAGGTAGCCGGGACCAGCGAAGGAGACGTCGCTGGCCCCATCACCTGGTATGGACTTAAAGGGGAATCCCTATGCCGAAAAAACGGCGTAGGAGGCCCCCCAGGTCTATATCAGACCCTTATCCGAGCACACGCTACCCGGCTGGCCAGGAAAGGGGGTGGGGACGAGCGAGCACCCCCCCCCTCCTGAGCCGTACCAGGCCGCGTGCCCTCAATATGGGGGGTGCCTTAGGGAAGGGGGGCCGCGCAGCCCCCCCACCCCAAAGCACCTTGTCCCCATGTTGATGAGGACAAGGGCCTCTTCCCAACAACCCTGGCCATTGGTTGTCGGGGTCTGCGGGCGGGGGGCTTATCGGAATCCGTGACCCCCCTTTAATAAGTAAATACAATGTACCCCTACCCATTCACCTGTGAAAATGTAAAAAAAAAACACAACACACAAGGGGTAAAATACCCTGGGACTGTGACATGATGGGCACAGAGGCTGCATTTCATGGGCACAGATGCTGCATATGATGGGCACAGTGGCTGCATTTCATGGGCACAGAAGCTGCAGATGATGGACACAATGGTTGCAATTGATGGGCACAGTGGTTACATTTGATGGGGCACAGTGGCTGCATTTGATGGGCACAGTGGCTGCATATGATGGGCACAGTGGATGCATGATGGGCACAGTGGCTGCATTTGATGGGGCACAGTGGCTGCATATGATGGGCACAGTGGCTGCATATGATGGGAAGTGTTGCGGCATATGATGGGCACAGTGGCTGCATTTGATGTTTTTGTTTCAGTATTTTTTTTAATTTTTCAGTTTATTTGTGCCCCCCCCCCCCCAAAAAAAAAAACACCAGTCGCCACTGATATATATAGATACATATATTATATATAAGTAATATAAACTAACAAAATAATATTATAAACAAATAAAAAATAATATTATAAAAAAATATAGAGAGAGAGAAGAAAATAGGGTGATAAAACTAAAACAAAATAATGTAAAATACATGAATAATATTCTAAAAATAAATATTATATACTGTGCATATATATATATATATTGATAAAAAATGATAATACAAAAATATATATGAAAATAAGGTGATAAAACTAACTAATATTATTAATGTAATGTAAAAATAATGTAAAATACAATAATATATTATATATATTATATATATATATATATATATATATATATATTTATATTTTTGTTATAGAAATATATAACAAAAAGAAGGTGATAAAACGAAATAAAACAAAACAGATGGGATTCTATTCTGCGTTAATGGTAGTGACAGATGTCATTTTTACATCATTTTGATTTTGCCCATACTTCCACTTCAACTTTCATTTCCCAGATTTCCCCGTGTTTGGGGTTTTGGAATGAAGGCTTTGCCTTGGGAACTGGTGTTCATGATGTCATCGCTTTGAGGGTCAGGGAACCCGGCATGGGGTCTGAAGTAAGCGAGCTCCATTGTTTATCAGCTTCCACGCCAGGCTGATTCCTTTCACTACGAAGAACTTTTCTTTTTTCTTTTTAAACTGAACCTTCCATTCATTGAGAGCGATGATTTGTTCTCTACACTCCGTGGTCCTATCAAAGGACAGAACTGACTTCCTGACGGCCATTGTAGAGGAATGAAGAAAGTTCATGATCACTGTGTGCTGATGTACACCCTTAAAAACAGTGCAGAAATATATTTATTTCAGGTTCTTTCAGTACTATATATAGCATATGTAATTTATGCAGTGCTTTACATATTTTTTTATTATTATACATTGACATCAGTCCTTGCCCTGCAGGAGCTTGCAATCTAAGGTCTCGAACTCACATTCATACTTACTCATATGATGACCAATCTAGACAGGAGCCAATAAAACTACCAGCATGTCTTTGGAGTCGCATTAACTTTCTATGGCTGCGTGACGTGACAGGCTCGGATACAGCTCTGGCTATATTTTTTGGGTCGTTGTCTTGCTGGAAGGTGAACCTCCGCCCCGGTCTCAAGTCTTTTGCAGACTCTAACAGGTTTTCTTCTAAGATTGCCCTGCATTTGTCTCCATCCATCTTCCCATCAACTCTGACCAGCTTCCCTGCCCCTGCTGAAGAAAAGCATTTCCACCACATGATGCTGCCACCACCATGTTTCACAGTGGGGATGGTGTGTTGGGGTGATGTGCAGTGTTAGTTTTCCGCCCCACATAGTGTTTGGCTTTTAGGCCTAAAAGTTCAATTTTGGTCTCATCTGACCAGATCACCTTCTTCCACATGTTTGCTGTGTCCTCCACATGGCTTCTCACAAACTACAAACCGGACTTCTTATGACTTTCTTTCTCCAATGTCTTTCTTCTTGTCACTCTTCCATAAAGGGCAGATTTGTGGAGAGACGACTAATAGTTGTCCTGTGGACAGATTCTCCCCCCTGAGCTGTGGATCTCTGCAGCTCCTCCAGAGTTACCATGGACCTCTTGGCTCTTCTCTGATGAATGCTCTCCTTGCCCAGCTGGTCAGTTTAGGTGGATGGCCATGTCTTGGTAGGTTTGAAGTTGTGCCATTCTCTTTCCATTTACCGATGATGGATTGAACAGAGCTCCGAGAGATGTTCAAAGCTTGGGAGATTTTTTTTTATAACCCAACCCTGTTTTATACTTCTCCATAATTTTATCCCTGACCTGTCTGGTGTGTTCATTGGCCTTCATGATGCTGTTTGTTAACTAAGGTTCTCTAACAAACCTCTGAGAGCTTCACAGAACAGCTGTATTTATATTGAGATTAAATGACACACAGGTGGACTCTGTTTACTAATTAGGTGACTTCTGGAGCCAATTGGTTCCACTAGATTTTAGTTAGGGGTATCAGAGTAAAGGGGGGGGGGCTGAATACACATGCACCCCACACTTTTCATAGTTTAATTTGTAAAACATTTGTAAAACCATATTTCATTTTTCTTCCACTTCACAATGATGTGCCACTTTGCGTTGGTCTATCACATAAAATCCCAATAAAATAAATTTTTGGTTGTGACAAAATGTGGAAAATGTCAAGGGGTATGAATACTTTTTTTAAGGCACTGTACCTACTGGGTTTGTTTATTTATACATTAATTGATTTGTTTGTTGCATTTCCTTTAAAACAATTAAACAATGTAGCGAATGTTGGGTTGTTTTATGTATTGGTGTCATGTGCGCAAATGAATTGTAAATATTTTGCAGAAAATGTATCCGTGTTTTGCAAACAATCGGTCAGACTTTCTCCCCTCCCGCACAAATATATCAAGAACCCAGGAGGACCTCAGCCTGTCGGTGTGCACCTGTGACTCGTGCGATTCCCCGGCGTACAACTCTGCGCTTGGCCTCCCCTTTCCTATTTTCTACCCCCCCCTACCCTCCCCCCCTTTGCCCCCTGCTCCTCATTGATATGCCTCAGGGGCACAATAGAGGGCCTGGGAAGCTCTGACTGTGCACCATTCACTGCACAGCCTCCCTTTTGTCTGCCCAGGAAAAGTAATTCATACTGGGGGTTCTCCTCCATCCCCCTCCCAGGATGAAGGACCATTCACGTGGATCCCGTCCCTATTGGACGGAGGAGAGCAGCCTGCTTGTGGAGCATTTCAAGAGTTGGGGATGATGAAATTTCCACTCACTAATTGACTGATTTCAGGCACACTGATAAGGAGCATCATTTGAGTCGAAAAATGTTCCATTTCCGCGTTGTGGTAACAGGCGTGTGGTAACGCATGCAACATGCCTTGCTTCAGAGCCAGTTCATACCACATGCGTTCCAGTGCTTTTTTTTCTGCATCCAAAATGTATAGAAAGTAAGTTACATGATTTTCAATGGCATAGTTCACACCCAGGGCTGGTGCAAGGATTTTTGACATCCTAGGTGAAACCTCATTTTGCTGCCCCCCCTTCGCTCCACCCCTGACTCCACCCCCTTTGCCCTGCCCATGTATACCCCACTTTTTTTAATGAAGCACCCATCAAATACAGCCTCACTAGTGCCCATCAAATACAGCCTCACCAGCGCCCATCAAATTCACCCTCACCAGCGCCCATCAAATGCAGCCTCAACATCACTCATCAGTGCAGCCTACCAGCGCCCATTAATTCAGCCTCACCAGCGCCCATGAGTGCAGCCTACCAGCGCCCATTAATACAGCCTCACCAGCGCCCATCAATGCAGCCTAGCAGTGCTCATTAATACAGCCTCATCAGCGCCCATCAATGCATCCTCACCAGTGCCCATCAATGCAGCCTCACCAGCACCCATCAATGCAGCCTCACCAGCGCCCATTAATTCTGCCTCACCAGCGCCCATCAATGCAGCCTCACCAGTGCCCATCAATGCAGCCTGACCAGCGCCCATTAATGCAGCCTCACCAGCGCCCATCAATGAATGTTTGCTTGCTTCCATTCATTCGGGAGTCGGGACACAGACACAGTCCTCAGCCGCCACTGTGCCTCTGACACTATGGAAGTGTGCAAAGTGCACTTGGAAGTACAGTCGCTGTAAATCTGAGGGGTAGATCTGAAATGAGGGGAAGCTCTGCTGATTTTATCATCCAACCATGTGTAAGCTAATATGCTGTTTTTTATTTTCCTTGCATGTCCCCCTCGGATCTACAGTGACTGCACTTCCAAGTGCACTTTCAGTGCAATTTCAATTGCACTTTGCTCTTGTAGTTTGCACTTGTAGTGCAGAATGAATTTATCTTTCGTAAATAACCCCCTATGTGCGAACGGAGCGGTGGCTTCCTGCTGATGCTGGGACTTAGTTGCTTGCTGCAGAGAGAAGAGAGTAGAAACACCAGTTACCGGGTGCCCCTAGGCGACTGCCTAGTTTGCCTAGTGGTAGCACCGGCCCTGTTCACACCAGTGCTTGCAGTTCAAATGCATTTTGGTTCCAGAACATGCTGGAATTTTTCTGTGGTGTGACCAAGCCCTCATTTTGAATGGCACCCCAACACACTAAGGCTGCTTTCACATTGAAAGCGCCCGGCGTTAGCGGTAAAGTGCCACTAGTTTTAGAGGCTCTTTACCATCGTTTTAGCGGCGCTTTTCAGGTGAAGAAAGGGTTAAAAGAGCCTGTGTTGCAGCGCTGGCAAAGCACTTCTGCCCGTTAATTTCAATGGGTAGGGGCGCACCCCCTGTGTGAAAGCACTCGGGCTTTCACACTAGGGAGGCATGGGAGTTTTTCAGGGGCTTTACAGGCGCTATTTCTAGTGCTAAAATGCCTGAAAAATGCCTCAGTGTGAAAATAACCTAAGGGCTGGTTCACACCATAAAAAACGCACTCCAACGTTTTTGCATGTTTTTGGTGCTTACCAGGTGCTTTTTTTCTTCTTTTTTTCCTGTTTGTTTTTGTTATACTAGGGTCCAATACATTTTATGATGTGTTTTTGATGTGTTCCAGTGCATTCCAGTGCTTTTCTTGATGCACTTTACTGCGTTCCAGTACAGACCAGTGCAGGAACAATGCAACATGTTCTACTTTTTTTTCTGGACACAGCAGTGGCTGTCATTTCATATACAGCAAAGCAGGCACACGTCTATGCCACCTACTGGCATAAATACTTTACTGCAGCGAAGGCACACTGGAAAATGGATGGTTATTGATAAGCTTTGTCTTGACTGGAAGTGGAACTAAACTTTGTTTTTTATTCCTTTGGAGGAAGGGTGAGAACCTATTGGGTTTTTATTGCTGCCTGCGAGAAGGTCCTATAGCAAGGGCCGGGACAAGGGGTGGGCAGGAGGGACGGCTGCCCTGGGCTTAATGGTTTATTGAAGAGATTACCCTAATCCCTAACGGAAAGGCAGGGACAAGTGTGGCATCCTTGCCCTGGGCACTGGAAGACCTATAGCACCCAAGGTGAGAAGGCCAAAGTGCACCCCACCACCCTTTCCCTAAGAGCTATGAACTATTTCAGAAGCCTAGGTTGCAAGTCCTGCCTTTTTGCAGCCCATCCTGCTTAAGTATCGAAGGCGGTTGCCTCCTGTGTCTACCCCTCAGCCCGGCCTTGTTTCTGTGTGGTCATCTCTATTAGATCCCACCTAAGCAACAAATGCCGGGGGAAGGGGGGCTTGAAGTTGGGTTTTAAATTATGTCCAGCACTGGAGTTTTAGGCTTTCTGTTAATGGCTACCATGTGAACTAGTCAGTGGTCCAAGGAACCCCAATACTTGACTTCGGTTCACCCATTGGATGCTTTCTGCAGAACAGTGTGGTTTTAGACCTGCCTTTTTCAACCGGGGTGCACAGGCACACTGGGTGCCTTGCGTTTTCTTCAGGGGTGCCTTGGAAAAATGCCTAACAATTGCCCAAAAATTGTATACAAGGTGTCGGGTGGATGAAGCCTGCCTTTTAGTTACACAAAGCCACAGGTTTTCATTGTGCACCATTAGGACCTTCTAGCTGCCAGCCTCCTAACGACCAATGACATCATCAGTTGATAAGGAGGATGTTAGTCACCTGTATAGCATCCTTGTTTGACCCTCCTCCTGCCTCTCTCGATCAGCTTTGGGGTCACATCAGCTGAGTGATGGAGAAAAAAATGAGGAAGAAGAGAAACACTGGAATAGAGTCAGTACTAGTGCTGTATTATGTAAAATTATTAGAATAGTGTTTATATTTTAGGATTGAGTACCTCAGGTTTGTCCATAATTTTAAAGGGTGCCTCGAGACTGTTAATAATTTTGGAGGGTGCTTCGTGACTATGCATAATTATAAGGGTGCCTTGAGGCTGTCCATAATTATGGAGGGTGCCTTGAGGCTGTCCATAATTTTGGAGGGTGCCTCAAGACTGTCCATAATTTGGAGGGTGCCTAGAGACTGCCCATAATTTTGGAGGGTGCCTTGAAGCTGTCCATTATTTTGGAGGGTGCCTCAAGACTGTCCATAATTTGGAGGGTGCCTCGAGACTGTCCATAACTTTGGAGAGTGCCTTGAGACTATCCATAATCTGGAGGGTGCATCAAGAAGACTGTCCATAATTTTAGAGGGTGCCTTGAGGCTGTCCAAAATTTTGGAGGGTGCCTCAAGACTATCCATAATTTGGAGGGTGCATCGAGACTGTTCATAATTTCAGAGGGTGTCTTGAGGCTGTCCATAATTTTGGAGGGTGCATCGAGACTGTCCATAATTTTAGAGGGTGCCTCGAGACTGTCCATAATTTGGAGGGTGCCTAGAAATTGTCCATAATCTTGGAGGATGCCTTGAGACTGTCCATAATTTTGGAGGGTGCCTTGAGGCTGTCCATATTTTTGGACGGTGCCTCGAGACTGTCCATATTTTGGACGGTGCCTAGAGATTGTCCATAATGTTGGAGGGTGCCTTGACTAAAAAAAGGTTGAGAAACATTGTTTTAGACAAACAGTCTTGTACATCCCTAATGCTCACCCCATGAGCAATTCTCAGCAGAGAATCATTGCAATTACCCAGTGTCTACTTGGATTATGGGAGTGAGCGAGAGCACTCCAAAACAAAGACAACATACAAGCTTCATGAAGGTAGTGTCTTTGGTGGCAACTGAGCCTAGGACCCCAGTATTGTGATGTCATAGCTCTAGCCACTAAACCATAGCTCCTGACCGTCCCTGATTTCGAGGAACTGTCCCTCATTCGGAACCAAATCCCTCTGTCCCTTTTTCATGCTCATTGCCACTCATTGCCACTCCCGTCAGCTAAGAACTGGAAACTGAGGCTACAATTGGCACAGGATCACCAAAATTGGACAATAGAACATTGGAAAAATGTTGCCCGATCTGATGTGTCTGGATTTCAGCTGCGACATTCAGATGGTGGGGTCAGAATTTGGCGTAAAACATGAAAGCATGGATCCATCCTGCCTTGTATCAACGGTTCAGGTTGGTGGTGTAATGGCGTGGGGGAGATTTTCTTGGCTTTTCTCCGAACGTTCATAGTTTGGGTAGCTGAAATCTGAATTATGGAATTAAAGACAGTGGAAAGTCAAAAGCTCTTTTTTCTGTGTTTTGCTATGTTAGTTATCTGAGCTTTATGACCTATTTTAGCAGCTGGGAGCTGTAAGGTGAGACTCTGTTTATGAATGATCAAAAGGAAAATTTATCCGGCTTCCCTTGCAGAGAACGCTGCCGAAACCTCAGAACAAAGAGGAGAATTTTCATTTCCTTAAAGATGAAAATGTTTTTTTTTTTAATCGGTCGGTCATAGAGCTGTAATTTGATGGAATTAATTACTTCGGTGTTCAGTCTTTTGGAATATTCTTAATACACGTTCTCTCTGCTGCGGGTTATAACATCTGTCTGTTGTTGACGTCTGCTACATGCTATAAGGAAAAGAAGCTCATCTCAGTCACCTCATTAGTCATCTGTAAGCCTGTAAAGCAGTGGTGGTCAACTTGACAATTTTAGGGCCCCTCCCGCCCCCCATGTTTATCAGCAAGCCTCTAGGCATCCATCCATGGTTAAAGCAGTCCACCAACTTCAGACTTCAATGCCTCCAAGGTTAGACCAGACAGAACCCACAGGAGGCAAAAGCGATCACAGCATGTAACAGCAAGCAGCAGCGCCATGACATCACAGGTTTAGCCCTGCCCAACGCGTTTAGTCATCAAACAGCATAGTCGGCGGAACAGGAGCTATTATATGCATATACTGTATATGTAGAGCTAACAGCCAGTGTTTTGATGTTTAGTAGGTGCAGCTCTGTACACATATTTGTGCACTAAGCGCAAAATATTTTTTATATTTATAAAGAGCAATATAAACCCCCAGCATTGATGTCAGTGGATGCAGCAATAACCCCCAGTATTGTTGTCAGTGGATGCAGCAATAACCTTCAGCATTGGTGTCAATGGATGCAACAATAACCCCCAGCATTGATGTCAATGGATGCAACAATAACCCCCAGCATTGATGTCAATGGATGCAAGAATAATCCCCAGCATTGGATACAATAGATGCAAATAACAATCCCCACATTGGTGTCAGTAACTACAATAATAACCTTCAACATAGTTGTCAGTGGACGCAGTAATAATTTCCAGCAATGGTGTCTTTGAACTCATTAATAACCCCTAGCATTGGTGTTAGTGGCAGCAATAAGAACAACCAACATTACACTTAGGTCGTCCAATGATATCCCCTTATGAGAACACTGCTGCTATCTTCCACTTCAAATTCAACCATTTTATATTAGGACTCCTCTGATCCCAACCTTCTCTGTACAGACTGACACTGACTGTATGTAGGTCCAGTCCACACTTGCTAGGCCTTATTTCTCTAATGTATTCCTCCCTAGTTTCCCTTAAGAAATCACCACTACACTTGTTATCCCTGTATTTTGTGAAAACTGACAATAAACCTAAAGCATTGGTGTCCGTGGATGTAATATTAACCCCTAGCATTGGTGTCAGTGGATGCAATTATAACTCCCAGAACTGGTGTCAGTGAACTCAATAATAACCCCCAGCAGTGGTATCAGTGGGACCAATAGGAACCCCCAGCACTGGAGCAAGTGGCACCAATAATAGTCCCCAGCATTGGAGTCAGTGGAAGCAATAATAACCCCCAGCATCTGAGTCAGTGGAAGCAATAATAACCCCCAGCATTGGAGTCAGCGGGAGCAATAATAACCCCCAGCATTGGCGTCAGTGGGAGCAATAACAAACCCCCAGCATTGGAGTCAGCGGGAGCAATAATAACCCCCGGCATCAGAGTCAGCGGGAGCAATGGTATTGGAGTCAGTGGGAGCAATAATTACCCCCAGCATCAGAGTCAGTGGGAGCAATAAGAACCCCCAGCATCACAGTCAGTGGGAGCAATAATAACCCCCAGCATTGGAGTAAATGGCAGCAATAATAACCCCCAGCATCGGAGTCAGTGGGAGCAATAAGAACCTCCAGCTTTGGAGTCAATGGGAGCAATAATATTTCCAGCATTGAAGTCAGTGGTCACTTACCTGATCACGCATTCACACTCCCCAGTGACGCTGGTGTTATATCTTTGATACTTTGACCAAGTGGTCCACATGGCAAATTTTTAGGCAAATTTTGTCAGAAACCTTTAGGCTGGGTTCACACTGCAGAACAGAATGGCTCACAGCAGGAGTCCAGTGCATCCCCATTCACCATTTCAGGGCCGATTTCAGCCCGAATTTTGGGCTGAATTTGGACCTGAAATGGACCAAACGACGCACAGGGCTCTTGTGCAAATTACCTGGAGCCACTGCAGAGATATGTACACCGACGCCATAGAGAGCCGGTCACAATCTCCTGCTATGCGAATTGGATGCGGCGAAACCCACATATAATTCGCAATAGTGTGAACCCAGGCTGAACCTTTGACCCAAAAGTTAACTCTTTAACACCTCATTTCCCCCCAACACTTAGCCTACTACCAGGACTAACACCAAAACTCATTAAAGTGGAGCCTATATATTTTTTATGTTAAGCACAGTATGCTCAGTAATGTGTCAGTATAACATTTCCAGATATTTATTGCTCCCCCTGACAATGTCTTCATTTGCTTTTCTCTCCAGAAGGGCGGCTCCATGTTTGTCCAGGCATCATCCTGGGTCACCTTCTATCTCCTTCTCTCCTTGTGACTTGCAACAAAGTTCCAGTGTTGCAGACTTGGCAGCAAAGCATTGCCTTATCTAATTTGTCAGCTGGCGCACTTTTCTCAGTGACAATTTGACTTTAAAGGACGACTGTTCAGCACGCGATGGGGGAGGGGACAGCGTGATGCTGAGATAGAGAGGAATGTGACGTTGTTTTTTTTTTTTTTTAGGTAACTTAACATTCTTTCCATAATGTGTGTCCCTTTTCTCTGTGATGACGGGTGTAATCTTCTCTCAGTGGCAGTCAGAATAATGGCGGCATTGTGGCATCAAAAGGTCGTATACAGCTCATTACCACATTCCAGCTGGGTGGGCAGTTTTTTTCCGTGACTCAGATCGCACTGGCAGCGCAGCGAGGGTCGATTTATCTGACTGTCGGCCTCGCCCATTATGCTTCACGAGGATGCCACCATAATTACACCCCTCGCAATCACATTTCAGTCAGGCTGCAAACATCTTCACTACAATTATTCCCAATAAACTCGCTCCTATCATTTTCCTAGTTGGCACCCACACGGGTAACAATTGCATGACGAGCTTTCCCATTTCAAGTGAAACTCAGATTGAAAATGTGAAATCATTATGCCGCGGGTCCAAGATTTTCTTTCTTCCAGCTTCTTTCCATCTTGGGAGGTGATTCGAGAGACCAATGATGCTCCCAACCAGGGAACAATTCCACTTTCTCCAGCTAAAGCATTGGATTGGTGCCCTGCGCCGCACATCCACCTATCCTTATCGAAAGACTTTCTGTGAACATCCATACCAACATGCCCCTGGTCTCATCTCAGCCATCTAAGAAGGGGTGGCCCATCCATTAGGGGCGCACGGGAGCTGACCCCCTCCCCATCCATGCCTCCGGCCCCCTAATCTACATAGCTGACAACGCCGCTCCTGTTAGGAAGACACTCTGGGAGTGTTGTCTTGTCAATATGCAGGGACTTTTAACCTGGTGCTTCTTCCAGTTCATTGTCTTCCTGTCCAACAACATTCTCTGAGCAGCTAAGTAACAGTTTTGCCATCGTAGGATACGTGCTTCTTTTGGACTTCTTGTCCTATGCTGACAGCACTGCTCCTGCTTAGGAAGCTGCTCTGGAAGAGTTGTTAATATGCGGGCTGTTGAACCTGGTGATTCCTCCAGTTCATTGACTGACTGGTATTCACAGTCCGTGGTAAATTAGTAGCAATGGATTGGGAAAGAGGGATGTGTAGAGTGTTTTAATGGGAGAGGCAGTCCATCCGCCGGCTATTGTTGGGGCCCATCAGCAAGCATTGGTGCACTTATTAGTCGTTTCAAACCAGCAGGCAGTGTAGTATGGTAAAGATGCAACAGGTATGGTAAAGATGCAGTGTCCATGGGGGGGGGGGGGTATGTTTCTCTCGGAGACTTGCAGTGGGAAGCTGTGGGTGAGAGGTCCCTTCAGTCCCTCTGCAGACATGCTTCCTGTGAACTACCTGTCCTAAGCTGACAACACTGCTCCTGCTTAGAAAGCCGCTACATAAGTGTTGTCAATTTGTGGGTCCTTTAACCTGGTGATTCTGCCAGTTTATTGACTTCCTGTCCTATAACACTGCCTGAGTGACTCCCAAGAAACAGTGTTGCCATCGTAGGATACGTGCTTCTTTTGGACTTCTTGTCCTATGCTGACAGCACTGCTCCTGCTTAGGAAGGTGCTCTGGAAGAGTTGTTAATATGCGGGGCTTTTGAACCTGGTGATTTCTCCAGTTCATTGTCTGAATGGTATTCACAGTCCGTGGTAAATTAGTAGCAATGGATTTGGTAAGAAAGATGTGTAGGGTGTTTTAATGGGAGGGGCAGTCCATCCGCCGGCTATTGTTGGAACCCATCAGCAAGCATTGGTGCACTTATTAGCAGTCTCAAATAAACCAGCATGCAGTGTAGTATGGTAAAGATGCAACAGGTATGACATAGCTCCCAACTGTCCCTGATTTAGAGGGACTGTCCCTGATTGGCAGCAATGTCCCTCTGCCCCTCAATCCTCCTCATTTGTCCCTCATTTTGGTCCGATCTATATAATTGTATATAAAATGCACTTTTTATCTTTCAAAAAGTGTTTCCCAGTGCTAAACCTTTCATCTAAATTCTAAATTGCTGCATTTGTAAATTTTAAAAACCAATATAAAGGAATAGTAATGGTAAAAAAAAATCCCTTGTGGATTTAATTAACCTTTTGTTTTTGGTTGATTCTCCTTTAAAGGGTGTGGCAGGGGTGTGTCCTATGCCTACATATGTTTGCTAGTAGGTGTCCCTCGTTCCCATCTCAAAATGTTGAGAGGTATGGTATGGCAAAGATGCAGTGTCCATGGGGGGGGTATGTTTCTCTCGGAGACTTGCAGTGGGAAGCTGTGGGTGAGAGGCCTCTTCAGTCCCTCTGCAGAAAAGCGTGGCACACATGCTTCCTGTGAACTTCCTGTCCTAAGGTGACAACACTGCTCCAGCTTAGAAAGCCGATATGTAAGCATTGTCAATTTGTGGGTCCTTTAACCTGGTGATTCTGACAGTTTATTGACTTCCTGTCCTATAACACTCCCTGAATGACTCCTAAGAAACAGTATCGCCATTGTAGGGTGCATGAACTTCCTGTCCTAAAGGTCACAACAAGGTCATCCAGCACCCAGGGCAAAGATGCCAAACTGCGCCCCCCTCCCCTATTCATGATGTGCAAGCTTAGGAGATCCTATGCCCAGCAGCAATTCACTTGTTAAAACCATTGCCACGACTCCTGTCAACCTTGGAACAGAAGCACACCCATCCTTAAAGTAAACCATTGCGCCCAGGGCAGCTGTCCCTCCCACCCACCCCTTGTCCCAGCCATGGTGACAACAGTGCTCCCGTTTAGGAAGCCGCTCAGTAAGTGATTTTTTTGACTTCCTGTCTTATAACACTCCCTGAGTATTGTTATTTTAGGATGCATACTCCCTATGGACTTCATGTCCTAAGGTGACAACACTTGTAAAGGAAGCCACTTAGGAAGCATTATCAAAAAGCCGGTCTTTTAATCTGGTGATTTTGCCGGTTCCTCAACTCTCTGTCCTAGGGTGACAACGTTCCCTGTGCAGGAGCAGTGTTGCCATTGTAGAATGCATGCTCCCGGAGGAGTTCCTGTCCTAGGGTGCCAACACTGCACCTGCTTGGGAAGCTACTCAGAATGTGTTGTCAATAAGCTGTTGTTTCTGCCAGTCCCTTCACTTCCTGTACTAGGGTGACAACTTTCCCTGAGCAGTTCCTAAGCAGGAGCAGTGTTGCTGATGGGTTTACTTCCTCTTTGTCTCCCTGTAAAGGTAAAGCATAATGGACTACTATGCATCGCATAGTAGCCCATTATGTTTCACTTACCTGACACAGGAGCCAGCGATGTCACCGCTGTCCCCTCTTCCACTAAGCATCCATCTTCTTTCCGGGTATTGTGGCTCCACGCTGTGATTGGCTGGAGCCGCGATTACGTCACTCTTATGCATGCGCACGGGAGCTGCCACTAACGGCATATCGCCGTTGGCAGCGGTATGCCCAGTGTGCCTGCGCGCCGCTGTCGTAGACAGTGGTGCCTGTCTTTTTGCAACTACGCGGTTTAGGAGATATTTCTTGGACCTACAGGTAAGCCTTAATCTAGGTTTACCTGTAGCTCAAAATGGTCTGTAAGGGTTTACAACCACTTTAAGGACACATGCTTCCTGTGGACTTCCTGCCCTACTAAGGTGACAATGCTGCTCCATGTTGGGAAGGCACTGTTATCAATATGCAGGTCTTTTAACCACTTCCCGACCAGCGCACGACGATGTACGTCGACAGAATGGCACGGGCAGGCATATTGGCGTACATGTACGTCCAATATTCAATGCCGCCCTGCCATCGGGAGCGCGCCGCTGACGGCGCGCTCCCGCGCTGGTCGAGACCCCCGTGAGTCCAGTCGCGGGACCCGCGGACTCGATCGCCGCGGGCATCCCCGCGATCGTCTCACGGAGCGGCCGAATGGAGGAAATGCTGTGTAAACAGCATTTTTCCATTCTGCCTAGCAACTAGTGACGCTGATCTCTGCTCCATGTGATTGGAGCAGAGATCAGTGTTCACTAAATGAAAGCCCAACCCCCCCACAGTTAGTAACACACCCCTAGGAACATTTAACCCCTACACTGCCACCCACTGGTTAACCCCTTCACTGCCAGTGTCATTTACACAGGAATCACTGCATTTATATAGCAGTGATTACTGTATAAATGACAATGGTCCCAAAAATGTGTTAAAAATGTCCGATGGGTCCCCCACAATGTCGCAGTCACAATAAAAATCGCTGATCGCTGCCATTACTAGTAAAAAAAAAAAATAATAAAAAATTATTAATAAAAATGCTATAAAACTATCCCTATTTTGTAAACGCTATAACTTTTGCGCAAACCAATCAATAATCGCTTATTGCGATTTTTTTTACCAAAAATATGTAGAAGAATACGTATCGGCCTAAACTGAGGGAAAAAAATGTTTTTTTATATATTTTGGGGGATATTTATTATAACAAAAAGTAAAAAATAATGCGTTTTTTTCAAAATTGTCGTTCTATTTTTGTTTATAGCGCAAAAAATAAAAACCGCAGGGGTGATCAAATACCACCAAAAGAAAGCTCTATTTGTAGGAAAAAAAGGACGTCAATTTTGTTTGGGAGCCACGTCGCACGACCGCGCAGTTGTCAGTTAAAGCGACGCAGTGCCGAATCGCAAAAAGTGGTCTGGTCTTTGACCAGCAAAATGGTCCGGTCTGCAAGTGGTTAAAGTGGAGTTCCACCCAAAAAAAAAAGACATTACTGTGCATGAAATAATATAAAAAAAAAAAATATATGAAATGCCTGTTTCTATGTGGTCCCTTGAAATCTTCCTCCTTCCTCACCGCGGCTCCTTACGTCACTTCCTCCGGAGCCTCTGCTCACTACTGCTCCTGGGAGATGTGTGTCATAATTTCCCAGGAGTCAGTGAGCTGCGTCGATGGCTTCGTTGCCATCACAACGGGGCGGGCACTTCCAACGGCACTGGGAAAATGTCTCAATGCGCATGTTCGAGATCGGGGAGAGAACGGGCGCCGTATCCCGGAACAGGATGCTTTGGGCTTCACATGCCCACAAGCAAAATAAAAATGGCCAAGAAAGGACTAACAAACTTTATTTAAAGCAGAGGTCTAGCTGAATTTTTTATTTTATTTTTTAAAGTCAGCAGCTACAAACACTGTAGCTGCTGACTTTTAATAAGGACACTTACCTGTCCAGGGTGCCCACGATGTCGGCCGCCTGAGGCTGATTCGTCCATCGGATCGGGTCCCGGCGCCGCCATTCTAACTAAGAGGAACAGGCAGTGAAGCCTTGCGCCTTCACTGACCGTTTCCTACTGCTCATGTGTGAGTCGCGCAACGCTTTGTGAATGGCCGGCTGTGTTCTGGGACACACACAATTCCCAGAACACAGCGCAGCCCCATTCCCCAGAAGACAACGCGAGGAGGAGAAGAATGAAGATCACCACGGAATAGGAAGTGGCGGATTAAGACGAACAGCCATTTCTGGTAAGTAAAAAAAAATGTTTTTTTCAATTTTTAGGAACATTTTTATGTCTTTTTTTTTTTTTTAGGGTGGACCTCGCTTCAAGAGATAAATCTGGACATCGAGGGACACATTTTACAAAAGACGTGAGTGTTCAAATGCTAATTTAAAAGCTTCTGAAAGGGTTAAAAAAAAACAAAAAAACATAGATTGTACTTGGAACACCGTTTAAAGTGGTTGTAAACCCTTACAACCAACTTTGACCTGCAGGTAAGCCTAGATCAGTGATGGCGAACCTTGGCACTCCAGATGTTTTGAAACTACATTTCCCATGATGCTCAACTACACTGCAGAGTGCATGAGCATCATGGGAAATGTAGTTCCAAAACATCTGGGGTGCCAAGGTTCGCCATCACTGGCCTAGATTAAGGCTTACCTGTAGGTCCAAGAAATATCTCCTAAACCTACACGGTTTAGGAGATATTTGCTGAAAGACAGGCACCGCTGTCTATGGCGTATGCGCTGTAGACAGTGGCGCGCAAGTGCACTGAGCGCGCCGCTGCCAACGGCGATATGCCGCGAGCGGCGGCTCCCGTGCGCACGCGCGGGAGTGACGGCTTCGCCGAATAACAGCGGTGGAGCAGCGAGATCCACCGAGAAGATGGATGCTCCGGACTTCAGGGGACAGCGGTGACTTCGCTGGCTCCTGTGTCAGGTAAGTGACACATAATGGACTACTATGCCAATGCATAGTATTCCATTATGCTTTACCTTTGCAGGGAATCAAAGAGGAAGTAAACCCATCAGGGTTTACTTCCTCTTTAACCTGGTGATTACGGAAATTTCTTTCAATCCTGGTGATTCTGTCAATTTGAGTTCCTGTTCCAGGGTGACAACGTTCCCTGAGCGGCTCCTAAAGAGAATCAGTGTTGTCATCGTAGGGTGCATGCTCTTTATGGACTTCCTCTCTGAAGGTTCCTGCTTAGGAAGTCACTCTGGAGGCATTTAAAACAAAAATGAAATATGTAATAAATAGGTATTTAAATACATTTAATGATGAATTCATTATTACAAATTTGCATTCATTTATATATTTTATAATTTTATAACTGCCTGGAGTTCAGCTTTAACCTGAAAGCTGACAAACCTAAGCCCCTGTACACACGGTCGGACATTCTGACAACCAAATCCATTGTCAGACGGATTTTGTCCAAAACTGTTGTATACACACGGTCGGACAAAGTTGTTGGAAAATCTGATTGTTCGGAACGTGATGATGTAATTTTGTTACGACGGGACTACGTTCAGGCTAGTAGCCAATAGCTTTGGTCTAGGAATTTGATCTGAGCATGCGGCACTTTGTCCGATCGGAATTCTCTACACACAATCGGACAAAGTCCGATCGGATCATGTTGTCGGAAAATTTTATAGCCCAGCTGGAAAACTTGGTCCGTTGGATACTCCGATGGAAACAGCCCACACACGGTCGGATTATCCAACAACACGGTCCTATTGGACATTGTCCATCGGCATATCCGACCGTGTGTACAAGGGCTAATAGATCAAAAGCTGACAATCTTAATAGAAAGACAGCGCCATCTTTGATCAGGCACCATCCAGGGTCAGAGATGACCCTGCTGCGGGGGTGGGGGGTCGGGAGACTGAGGAAATGTTCTCTCCTGTCTGCGGCAGACAGATAACATCATCTCAGCCTAGGCAAAGTCACCTGGCTGAATCTCAAGGACGGCTTTTCTGAAAAAAAAATTATACTGCTGTTGTATATCACTTGTTCATGCAGACTTGTGAAGTCACTGAAAAGTCGCTTTAAAAACCTCATCGGTATCTACTGTTTATGCCACGATTACTGATCCAAATACTAAACTCCCCTATATGACTCATTGGGAACGGGACTTGAACACTACTTTTGAATTATCCGACTGGCAAGACATAGCTTATGCTTTATCTAAAGTATCCATTAACACAACACTAATTGAGGCTAATTATAAAACCCTCCTCCGATGGTATTTAGTACCAACCAGGATTGCTAAGATGCACCCATCTGCATCTCCCATGTGCTTTAGACGGTGTGGCCAGGTGGGTACGATGTACCACATTTGGTGGCAATGCCCGACGATTACTAGATTTTGGATTCGTATATTTAACCTCATATATACAGTAACTGGGGTTAATATTCGTAGAGCCCTGGAAATTGCACTTTTCCAAAAACTCCCTGATGGAGTTCCTAAAAAATCCTCAAAACTAATAATATATATAATTTTAGCTGCCAGGATAACCATAGCTAGATATTGGAAGCAGTTGATGGTTCCTCTTGACTCTGTGAAAACTAAGCTTAACTGGATCATGGTTAACGATAGACTCACCTGGACTCTCCATAAAAATACCAAGAAATTCAATATGATATGGGACCCGTGGATCAGATATGTATCTCCCCTGTGATTTACCACTGGTTGACCCTCCCTCTCTCTCTTCTTCTTTTTCCCTCCTTTCCCTCTTTCTTCTCTTTTTCCTCTCTTATGTCTTTTCTTTTTCTTCTCCATATTTACTGTCCAACAGGACAATCTTGGAAATAAAAGATAACTTGATACCAGGCGCAACTCTATGCTGTTGATACTTACGGAAGAAGGGCGCAAGGGAACTACCCCCCCTCCCCTTTTTTTTTTTCTCTTCTCTCTCTCTCCCTGTCCTTTTCCCTGCGCTATCACCGCCCCTAGCAATATGGGCCTATACGGCTCCCTGGGTGAGGTGTAAATGGGCCTGGCAGACTATGGGGCATATTTCGAGACCTGACCGATAAAGCACTATACTCTTATAGGTTGCTAAGTAATGTGCAGTTCATCAATATTTTTGCCACATATAGTTTATTTTCAATTTACAGTTTTGAGAAACTGCACTCCCAATTACACTGTCGGAGGACCTACCTGATGTTTATGTTGAGAATCACATCTCTAAGATCTGATGTTTACTGATTGTATTATTTGTGATACTATCTTGTTGTCTGACTTTGCATATTAAATAAAAACATATTGAAAGTAAAAACCTCATCGGTGTAAGACCTGCACCCACCTCCTTTGTATCGCAATACTATCACACCGGCTTCCTGCTTTGTATCTCTATACTATCACGCCGGCTTCCTGCTCTGCGTGTCCCGGGGCCCCGGTTCTGACCCTTTCCTCGATTTACCATTATTAATACATCACACTTTACGGGAAGGCTTGCTGTGCAAGTCTCCGAGAGCGGCAGGGAACGGTGCCAGCACTTTATTGCCATGGCAACCCAAAAAAC
This sequence comes from Lithobates pipiens, assembly GCF_037356315.1. Lineage (NCBI taxonomy): Eukaryota > Metazoa > Chordata > Amphibia > Anura > Ranidae > Lithobates > Lithobates pipiens. The sequence continues at coordinate 50,767,940 of NW_027507785.1, forward strand.
CTTCAAAGTCTGACAAACATGTCGAATTTTAGCTTTAATAAGCCGCCGTGCATCGACTATCTGGAAACAACTACCAGGAGGATTGTACGCAAGTCTTCTAGACTAAAAAGTAAAAAAAATAACAGTTTAATGGGCAGAAACGTGAAGAGCGTTTATGGGCCACCTGGGCTGCGTCTGGCAGGAAATCAGGTTTCCGGTGTCGTTTCTGCAGTGCAGGATACAGAATGAAGGCAGACCTATGTTTCTTAAATTGAGCATCATCAACAATTGGTGCCTGCTGTCCCGGATGTGCCGGGATAGTCCCGCATCATGGACCTCCGCCCCTCCGTCCTGATGATACTGCGTCCAGGGCCATGTCAATCATTCATTGGTGCCCACTGTCCCAGATGTGCTGGATAGTACCGCATCTTAGACCTCCGTCCTGATGATGCTGCATCCTGGGCCATGTCAATCATTCTTTGGTGCCCACTGTCCCAGATGTGCTGGGATAGTCCCGCATCTTAGACCTCCGTCCTGATGATGCTGCGTCCTGGGCCATGTCAATCATTCATTGGTGCCCACTGTCCCAGATGTGCTGGGATAGTCCCGCATCTTGGACCTCCATCCTGATGATGCTGCATCCTGGGCCATGTCAATCATTCATTGGTGCCCACTGTCCCAGATGTGCCCTGTAATCGCGGCAAATCAAATGGAGCAGGAGATTCTTTTGAGAAACAGCGCCACGCATTGCGACTTGCCGCGATTGCAACATGATTTATTGCGGCAAAATCGCGCTGCGACTGGGGTGCCATTACGAAGTCCCAAAATTGCGGCAAATCACAAGCGTCCTGTGATTTGCCGCAATTTTGAATCGCGGACAGGATTTCGGCGATTCGGATCACTCAGGTGTGAACAGAGCCTTAGGCTGCATTCACACCACAGCCTTTTGCATCAGATCTGCCCGCGATTTGACAGCGCCCGAGGTGTGGATAACAAAACGCAAAACTTGCATTTGAGATCGTGGTGCGGGTCTGCCACGATCGTCGTGCGATAAAACGTGCTGCAATCGCAGCAACCCATGTCGCGGGACGCATGTCGCCCCCAAAGGTAGCTCCTGAACCATTTTTGGGGCAACATGCATCCTGCGATGTGGGTTTCGCCGCGATTGCAGCACGTTTTATCTCGTGATAATCGCGGGCAGACCGGCACCGTCATTTGAGGCGTCATTCAGAAGAATGGCATCTCAAATGTGAGTTCTGCAATTTTGTTATTCACACCTCGCAAGTCGCAGCCTATTGCCGGCGATGGCACCGTTCGAATCGCACCGATTTGCAAATAGTAGTCCCTGCACTACTTTTGCCAATTTCAGATGTAACTTCCATAGACATCTGTGCATGAAGCCGCACAGATGTCTTTCAAGTCCCACCCGAAGTCGCATGAACATGCAATCCGATTCTAGTGCAGACTAAAAAAAAAAGGGTCTTGCACCATTATGGTGCGGATGCGATGCGGTTTCAGCCATGTATGGCTGAATTTGCATCGCACAGACATCGCATGTAAAATGCACAGCAACGCGGCACGCATCACAGGCGATCTCTGCCATCGCAGCGGTGTGAATTAAAAAAAAAAAGATACATGGAGTTGGGACAGAACAGAGACGCACCTTGTGGCGGCCATAAAGGCTTCGATAAATGAGCGATTTTATTTTCCGATTGAACAAACCTATTCGATTGTTTGCCGATTGGATCATTTTGATTGATCCAATAATAAAATTGTATCGAATAGTCACCATCGGAGATAAAAGCGTGGCCGGTCTCACAAATCTAAAATATTATAGGAGGATGCAACGTCACTACTGACCACACACACACAGAGCATGCTGGGACTCATAGTCCTCCAGCTCCGGATTTGTGCGGCCGCGTCATGTAACAGATATTAGGGCTGGTCAGCCATGATATCATGCGGATCGTGTTACCAGCAACGAAAGCCCCCCCCCCCCCCCCCCGCTGTTTTATGAACACTCTGTGACAATATGTTTCCTGGAAGTATTGACAGAACACAAATTACAGCCTTTCCAGCCAACGACGCCGAGCGCCTCTGCCAACCCGGTTGTGACATTTTCAGCGAAAAAACATCCTCCTCTACGGGACCGATCTGTGATTACTCAGCAGCAGCGTTCGTCAGCCAGACTCCTGCTGCGTGACGGAGAAACACAAGCAACAGGGTTCAGGGTGGCTTTAAATGAAATCTAAACACGCTCGCTAAAATCTCATACAAGCTTTATCTGTTAACATAATAACATAAATATCTTTGCCAGAATCTTTCTATCGACATTGAGAAGGCTGATGGGCGCAAATTCTCAATCATCGAAGGTCCATCCGGTCCAGGTGACTTTTTGATCATCACCTCTTCAACTGTGATCTCCTCTGTCAAATTCATCAATGGGACATCGCCATCATTTAGACCTGGAGAAGAGTCGAAAAAGCTTTCCATCCTGTCACGGTCAAGCTCTTTCCTCCCAAGAAGGTCAGCATAAAAGGACCTCACAACTTCCAGGATCCCTGACCTGGACTTTGTCAATGAACCTGTACTGTCCTTAAAGGGGTTGTAAAGGTTCGTTTTTTATTTTCTAAATAGGTTCCTTTAAGCTAGTGCATTGTTGGTTCACTTATCTTTTCCTTCGATTTCCCTTCTAAATGTTTTTTTTCTTTGTTTTTCTTTGTCTGAATTTCTCACTTCCTGTTCCTCCTCAGTAAGCTGTTCTGGCTGACTAACCACCGCTCGGATGATGGTGTGAAGTTTACTGACGAGAAACAGGAATTGAGATATTCAGACAAAGAAAAAAAACATTTACAAGGGAAATCGAAGGAAAAGGTAAGTGAACCAACAATGCACTAGCTTAACCACTTGCCGACCGCCGCACGCCGATGTACGTCGGCAGAATGGCACGGGCAGGCATAAGCACGTACATGTACGTGATTTGCCTCCCGCGGGTCGGGGGCCCGATCGGGCCCCCGCCCGGTGCCTGCGGCGGTCGGTTTTCGTTCGGGAGCGATCCCGGACGAGGGGACGGCCATTCATTCATGGCCACCCCCTCGCGATCGCTCCCGACGAATGGAAATCCCCGGTGACATCACTTCCTCTCCTGTAATGTAAACACAGGAGAGGAAGTGATGTATTCTCTCCTCCGTGTCGGTATTTTTCGTTCCGACACGGAGGAGAGCGGATCAGTGAGTTGCACCAACACATCCCACACACAGTAGAACATGCCAGGCACACTCACACCCCCCCTTTACCCCCCGATCACCCCCCCAATTACCCCTGCCCCCCAGTCACAGTGACACCAATGTCATTTTTTTTTTTTTTTGCATTGGTGTCATTTGTGACTGTAATAACTGTTAGGGCAGTTAGGGTTAGCCCCCTTTAGTTCTAATGTACCCCCCTAACCCCCCCAATAAAGGTTTAACCCCGTGATCACCCCCCGTCGCCAGTGTCACTAAGGCTGGGTTCACATTGCAGCGGTTTATGAGAACGAATGTGATTCGCACCGCACTGCAGTGCAAATCACATCCGATCTCTGTGCGATTCGAGTTCAGCCATTCGCCGCACCCGCCGCACCCGCCACACCCGCCGCACCCGCCGCAAATTCGCACGGGACCCTTTTTTTGGCCCGCAGCAGAATCGGATCGCATGGGTGTTCACACCATGCGATCCGAGTTTGCAGATCGCACTGCGATATGCGAACTGATCTGGGGGTGTCAGTAACATTTCACTGACACTCCCAGCAGTTCGCATAGGGCAGTGTGAACTGCCGCCGGGAGGCATGCGATGCGGGAACCCGCCGCGGATTCGCGGCGTTTCCGCATCGCTCCAGTGTGAACCCAGCCTAATAAGCGATCATTTTTCTGATCGCCGTATTAGTGTCACAGGTGACGCTAGTTAGGCAGGTAGGTATTTAGGTTCGCCGCAGCTTTTTATAGCGCTAGGGACCCCCATATACTACCGCATAAAGCCCCCTGATTGCCCCCTAGTTAACCCTTTCACCAGTGATCACCATATAACTGTTACAGGTGACGCTGGTTGGTTAGTTATTTTTTTATAGTTTCAGGGCACCCGCCATTTATTACCTAATAAAGGTTTAACCCCCTGATCACCCGGCAGGTGTCATTTGTGACTAATAACTGTTAGGGCAGTTAGGGTTAGCCCCCTTTAGTTCTAAGGTACCCCCCTAACCCCCCCAATAAAGGTTTAACCCCGTGATCACCCCCCGTCGCCAGTGTCACTAAGGCTGGGTTCACATTGCAGCGGTTTATGAGAACGGATGTGATTCGCACCGCACTGCAGTGCAAATCACATCCGATCTCTGTGCGATTCGAGTTCAGCTATACAGATAGTATGGCTGAATTCGTGTCGCACCCGCCGCACCCGCCGCAAACTCGCACGGGACCCTTTTTTTGGTCCGCAGCAGAATCGGATCGCATGGGTGTTCACACCATGCGATCCAAGTTTGCAGATCGCACTGCGATATGCGAACTGATCTGGGGGTGTCATTAACATTTCACTGACACTCCCAGCAGTTCGCATAGGGCAGTGTGAACTGCCGCCGGGAGGCATGCGATGCGGGAACCCGCCGCGCATTCGTGGCGTTCCCGCATCGCTCCAGTGTGAACCCAGCCTAATAAGCGATCGTTTTTCTGATCGCTGTATTAGTGTCACAGGTGACGCTAGTTAGGCAGGTAGGTATTTAGGTTCGCCGCAGCTTTTTATAGCGCCAGGGACCCCCATATACTACCGCATAAAGCCCCCTGATTGCCCCCTAGTTAACCCTTTCACCAGTGATCACCATATAACTGTTACAGGTGACGCTGGTTGGTTAGTTATTTTTTTATAGTTTCAGGGCACCCGCCATTTATTACCTAGTCTCACTAGTGTACCCCTAAATTTAGGGGTGTCTACTTTCTAAAATGGGGTCATTTGGGGGGGGGGGTTTGTGCCATCTTGGCATTTTATGGCCTTCAAAACTGTAACGCCCTTAGAAAGCCTGAAGGCGGTGCTTGGTTTTTGGGGCCCCGTACGCGGCTAGGCTCCCAAAAAGTCCCACATATGTGGTATCCCCGTACTCAGGAGAAGCAGCAGAATTTATTTTGGGGTGTCATTTCACATATGCCCATGGCATGCGTGAGCAATATATCATTTAGTGACAACTTTGTGAAAAAAAAAAAAAGTTTGTAATTTTCCCGCAACTTGTGGCAAAATATAAAATATTCCATGGACTCAACATGCCTCTCAGCAAATAGCTTGGGGTGTCTACTTTCTAAAATGGGGTCATTTGTGGGGGTTTTGTGCCATCTTGGCATTTTATGGCCTTCAAAACTGTAATAGGTAGTGAGAAGTGAACTCAAAAAATTACGCCCTTAGAAAGCCTGAAGGCGGTGCTTGGTTTTCGGGGCCCCGTACGCGGCTAGGCTCCCAAAAAGTCCCACATATGTGGTATCCCCGTACTCAGGAGAAGCAGCAGAATTTATTTTGGGGTGTCATTTCACATATGCCCATGGCATGCATGAGCAATATATCATTTAGTGACAACTTTGTGAAAAAAAAAAAAAAAAAAAAAAAGTTTGTAATTTTCCCGCAACTTGTGGCAAAATATAAAATATTCCATGGACTCAACATGCCTCTCAGCAAATAGCTTGGGGTGTCTACTTTCTAAAATGGGGTCATTTGTGGGGGTTTTGTGCCATCTTGGCATTTTATGGCCTTCAAAACTGTAATAGGTAGTGAGGCGTGAAATCAAAAATTTACGCCCTTAGAAAGCCTGAAGGCGGTGCTTGGTTTTCGGGGCCCTGTACGCGGCTAGGCTCCCAAAAAGTCCCACATATGTGGTATCCCCGTACTCAGGAGAAGCAGCAGAATTTATTTTGGGGTGTCATTTCACATACGCCCATAGCATGTGTGAGCAATATATCATTTAGTGACAACTTTGTGTAAAAAAAAAAAAAAAATTTTTTTTTTGTCATTATTCAATCGCTTGAGGCAAAAAAATAAAATATTCAATGGGCTCAACATGCCTCTTATCAATTTCCTTAGGGGGTCTACTTTCCAAAATGGGGTCATTTGGGGGGGTTTTCTACTGCCCTGTCATTTTAGCACCTCAAGAAATGAGATAGGCAGTCGTAAACTAAAAGCTGCGTAAATTCCAGAAAACGTACCTTAGTTTGTAGATGTGACAACTTTTGCGCAAACCAATAAATATACAATTATTGACTTTTTTTTTACCAAAGACATGTGGCTGAATACATTTTGTCCTAAATGTATGACTAAAATTGAGTTTATTGGATTTTTCTAATAACAAAAAGTAGAAAATATCATTTTTTTTCAAAATTTGCGGTCTTTTTACGTTTATATCGCAAAAAATAAAAATCGCAGAGGCAATCAAATACCATCAAAAGAAAGCTCTATTTGTGGGAAGAAAAGGACGCAAATTTTGTTTGGGTACAACATTGCATGACCGCGCAATTACCAGTTAAAGCAGCGCAGTGCCAAAGTGTAAAAAGACCTCTGGTCATTTACCAGCAAAATGGTCCGGTCTGAAAGTGGTTAAAGGAACCTATGTAGAAAATAAAAAATGAACCTTTACAACCGCTTTAAGGCCAATAATCGTTTTAACAGCTACACCTTGTTTGCAGTTTGGGTCTCCAGAACCAAAGAGGCATGCTGGTATTGACACTTCCTGAGAAGGAGTTTTACTTCGGAGATTGCTCCAGGATCTCCTCCACTCGAGACAAGAATATCCAGCTTCCTCCATAAACGTTGGTAGGTCATGTATTTGTTAAACTGTTTTAATATTAGACTTTTCTATTGGCTAGGCCCCTGAAGAATCCAGCGATCCGCTTTTTGGTCAGCTCCCACCACTCAGCCTTGCTGCTACAAAAGTCCAGAATGGTCACCTGCACCTGAAAGAATTCCTCAAAGGATTGTCTAACATGTTCTTCCTTGAGAAGAGTCAAATTCAATCTCCAGAGGCCCCTGCCTCTCTGAGGGGCGTCTGAAGCATTCGGGACCACAGATAGCATACAGTGATCAGAGAACTCTACTGCCTGCACCACTGGGGGTGAGAAAGCAGAGGTCTCCTTAAAAAAAAACATATCTATCATACTCTGACTACTACCTCGATGAAAGGTGAACCTGGTGTTATCCGGGAGGTGCTTAATGTGCACATCCACAAAACCAGCATCCCTAACCATACTATTTAAAAAAACGCTATCATATTCCAGCCTGTCCTTGAAGTCCTTCCTGTCCTTGGGCCTAGTTACTGTATTATAGTCACCTCCAAAGACCACTTGCCGGGAAGTAAAAAGAAATGTCTTGATCCTTGTAAAAGGCATTTCCTGTCCCACTTTGTGTGCAGCCCATAAACATTAATTAGGCGCAGGTCCTGCCCCCCCACAAGAACGTACATACATCTCCCAATCTCCACCTCAATAACCCACCAGAGAGTTTCCATGCTGGTTTTAAACAACACCGCCACACCGCCGTAAGGCTCGGCCGCAAGAGACCAGTAAAGATGGACCATACCTCCACTCTCTCTTGGCCATATGAATATCTGCCAAGGAGGTGAGCCTAGACTCATGCAAAATTAAAATTTCAGCATCAAATTGGCTGAACAAAAAGAAGGCCATAGAACGAGCTCTTACTGGCTATATGCTGGTGACATTTATTGTCACCATTTTTAAGGGTTTGGGTTATTTGGTGGATTGCTTCTTAGCTCCCCTCTGCTGCTCATCACCAGAAGCCTCTCTCTTTCTTGGGGCCGCATCCAACTCTATTTCTGAATCTGAACTTTGCTCCGAAGAAGCCCCAGATGAGGAAATATTTAACTTAGGGGCCCTATGACGGTTGGAGACAGGCACTGGAACTTCCCATCCCGTTCCGTCCTCACCACCTGCATCTTCCGCCTCCCAACCTTCCTTCTCTCTTCCAGGTACTGCAGGTCAGCTTCAAAGATGCCATCATCTCTTGTTTTTTTCTTTGGAATCTTCACAGAAGACTTATTTACAGAGGAAGAAGAAGAACCCTTTTTAGTACTTGCTACTCCTCCTGGTGGGGGGGGGGGGGCTTCCTTTAAGTCAGACTTAGGAGGGGAAGACTCATGGGGGCTGACTGACTCGGGGGGCACAGACTTGGAAGGTTCTGAGACAAGAGGCGTGGGTACAGTAGGCTGGGTGGACACAGAGATAGATACAGAAGGAGTACTTACAGACACAGGAGGGGTAGCCACAGGAATTTGGGAGGGATCCTGAACAGGACCAGTGGAGTCGGTCACCGCAGAGGAGGATGGCATGCCAGGGGCCTCACCCTCCAACCTGTCCAGACTCAAAATGTCATCTATTACCTCCTTCCCCATATTGTGCCAGGCCTCAGTACATCGGCTGTAGGGGTGACCAAGGCGCTGGCACAGGTTGCACCTGATCATCTTGGTGTGGTCCTTAGCCACATGACCCTGATCCCGACACACGGAACATATTAAGGCTGAACAAGAGAAGCTCAAATGCCCTTTTTCTCCACAGCAGTGGCACAGCTTCGGCTGATCAGGGTAGAAAATAGTCATCCTAGCCCTCCCTATAAAAGCTGAGGAGGGCAGGTGACGGACAACATTCCCATCCCTGGCCAACCTGACTGTTACCGACCAACCCCCAGTCCAGATGTTATGTTCATCAAGGATTTTATCGGGCTCAGTCAAAACCTCACCATGATTCTTTAACCAGACCTCTAAATCTCGAGCAGGGACGCTCTCATTAGTGAGAATAATTGTGATCTTTTTCGCTGTTTGTGAAACTGCAACTGGGGCCAGACCTTCCCATTTGGGCCTTGACCTGCACCGAGCCTCATATCGCTCCTAGAACAGGTCAAGACCCTCTGGCCCGGTGAAGCTAATAGTTTATATCTGGCTCACAGCTACATGTATTAAGCCGGCATAGAGATTGTTCGCCCCAAAACCCAAAATCTTCAAAATCATATCCACCACCGCACGCCGTGCTGGAGAGATTGCACCACCTTCCATTTAAGAATAACTACATTTAATCTCGGACCCCCAGCAGAAGCCAGAGACCCAAGACCAGATCCTGGGGTGCTCAAAGTGGTAGACTGCAGGGGGAAAACCCGCTTGGGAGCGGAGTTACCAGGAGCACAGCGCACCACCTCATCAAATGTAGGCTTATCAGGGCCAAGGCCCCACACTGATGTAACATTAGTCTGTACATTACTATTATTATTATTATTATTATTATTATTATTAACTGCTTGAACGGAGTTGGTGGGATTGTTCATCACACTTGTACTGGGACCATTATCCATCACAATTGTACTGGGACCATTGTCCATCACATTTGTACTGGGACCATTATCCGTCACACTTGTACTGGGACCATTGTCCATCACACTTGTACTGGGACCATTGTCCATCACACTTGTACTGGGACCATTGTCCATCACACTTGTACTGGGACCATTGTCCATCACACTTGTACTGGGACCATTGTCCATCACACTTGTACTGGGACCATTGTCCATCACACTTGTACTGGGACCATTATCCATCACACTTGTACTGGGACCATTGTCCATCACACTTGTGCTGGGGTGATTGTTATCGGCGACGCACACATTCACATTCATTTCACCCTAGGGTTACCACCTGTCCAGGATTCAACCGGATAGTTCGGGTTTAAAATCGTGTGTCCGGGTTTCAGACCTCCTCCTGAAACCCAGACACAATGTTCATAATGGAAACCCAGACACTATGTTCATAATGGACTCTGCCTCCCCAAGTAACCGAGTACCACAATTGCCCAGAGCATAGGGGTGTGCACAGGTCCCATTCCCATACATAGACAGGAGAGGAGAGACGACCTGATCTGCTCCTCCTTCTCCCACCCCTACACCTCTGTCTGCCCACGCACCCTCCAATCCCCGGTGTTCTGGTCCTCTGGAAAGGGATGTGTGGGCTGGAAATCTAATATTCAGCAAGAGGCAGATACATTGTGGATGAAAGCTGTTGATACCTGAGCTTCCATCCTTGGGTGAGTGAGCTGACCATCCAATGTCTGTAACTGAAGTCTCCCCCCACCCTCCCTTCTCTCTCATGCCTCAAAACGAGTGAATACACTAAGGTAAGAGGGACTCAGATGTAAGGGATCCCCTGTGGACTCTGATTTAAGGTGGTATTTGGGAACCCTGATTTAAGGGGAAATGCTGGGAACTCTGATGTAAGTGTGAGATTTGGTGATCAGAAACCCCCTTTCAGAGTTCCCCTTTACACCAGAGTACACACCATTCCCCCTTTAAAAAACAAATGAGCTGTGAGCCACTAAAGTGTTCGGGTTTGGCTTGAAGAAAAGGTGGCCACCCTATTTCACCTTCCCAGGCCAATTTTCAGCTTCCAGCGATGTTGCATTTTGAATGACAATTACACGGTCATCTAGCACTGTACCCATATAAAAAAAATTCTTACAAATAGAGCTTTCTTTTGGTGGTATTTTATCATCACTGGGGTTTTTATTTTTGGCGCTACAAATAAAAAAAGACCAAAAATGTGAAAATGTCTTAGTTTCTGTTACAAAACATTAATAAGTAAGTTTTCTCCTTCACTGATGAGCACTGATGAGGTGGCACTGACGGGCACTGATGAGGCTGCACTGATTGGCACTGATGAGGTGGCACTGATAGAAACCGATGATGAGGCACTTATATTCAGCACTGATGGACACTGATAGGTGGCACTGATGGGCACTCATTGGCATCACTGATAAGGGGCACTGATGGGCACTCAGAGGTGGCACTGACAGGTGGCACTGGTGGGCACCTATAGGTGGCACTGATGGGCAGCACTGATAGGGAGGCACTGGCAGGCATCCCTGATGGGCACAGAGTCGCATCCCTAATGGGTACTGTTTTGCATCCCTGATGGTCTCCAGTGGGCATCCTCAATGGGTCTTCACTGATAATTAATGCGCTGATTATAAGCACGGTAGAGGAAAAGCCAATAAACGGCACTTCCTGGTTACCATGTGATCGGGCGCCATAGGCTCTTTACCAGGATTGGAGATGCGGTGTGTCAGACTGACGAACACTATTTACATATTAGTGCGCAACTTACGTATGCGTTTGCTTCTACACGCAAGCACAGAGGGATGGGGGCTCTTAAAAAAAAAAAATCTTTTTTTTTATACTGTCCCTTTGATTTATTGTATCACTTTTATTCCTATTACAAGGAATGTATACATACCTATAAGGGGTGACAGGTCCTCTTTATGTAGAGAACTGGGGTCAGTAAGACTCCAAATCCCTCCTCTACCTTTAAAATCAAAAGATCGAGAAAAAAAAACTATCTTTTGCTTAAATAAAAAAATTAAAAGTTTATTTCTTCCCTTGACCGGAAGTAATGTCATGACGTCGCTCCGGTCCTCCAAGATCATAGAGGCAATCAGAGACGATCTGGTCTCTGGTAACCTCTATGGCCAGCCGCGCAGCCCATTGGAATGTTTCTCGGGCGCACCGGAAAAAAACGGTAAGCCTGAGATTTTTAGGGTCAAATCTGAAATAACCAGGGACAGTCCTTGGCACCTCCACATTGTGAATGGCTGTAGGGGTATACTTGCCAAGGGCGATGCCATTATACTGCCCGGAATTTATTATGCCTAAATGTGTGCCATGGAAAAGAGGGACACCTATTGGTGCAAGAGTATTTAGGCAAACCAGAGTTTGAGTCACACTCATGATGAATGAAAGTAAAACTCATTTTTAGGAATTCACAAAAATGACTCAACATCATATCCGACATGGAAAGAAAACTGCTACTGGCTCATATAATATCTAGTTCCCAAAACTTGGAGCAGAGGCCCACTGGAAATGAATGAGCTGTTTGTTTTGGTTCCTGCAAGGTCACACCACCACCTGCTGTCCACACTTGGGCTTGCAGTACTTGGATTGTTATTTAGGTATACAGTTTATTAGCCCCCCCCCATTTACACTTGAGTTTGAATATATGTAGCGTCCCCTAGTGGCCTCTGATAAGCCAGATCTCACATTAGCAGGCCTAAATAAGGAACCTCTCTTCTAAGGACATGGAAGACCTCCATCCCAAGCACTGGATCACTTGTTACACCTACAGGATCTTTTAAGGAACACACTAAGATCCTTAACAGGGTCCTATCTAGCAGTGGCCTAACTAGAACCTTCAGAGCCCCAGTTCAAGAAACCATGAAGGGCCCCCCTGACCCCCGGCCGGGGCCCTTCCCACCGAGCCCGGTGGCGTAACACCAGAGCCCTGTCACAAGTGTGACCTTTATGACCCTGGTAGTTCCACCACTGGTGTCAGGAAGTGTTGTTATTTTATTCCTTTTTTTTTTTTACCATTTTTCAAAATTTTTTTACAATATTATTTATTTCAATGTTTTTAGGAGCCCTGTGGGGGGGGTCTCTTTGATGAGATATAAGGGGTCTAAACAGACCTCTGATGTTTCACCTTTGAGACAGAGAAAGAAGATTGAGGAAAAAGCCCTCAATCTCCTTCTCTGCAGCCTCAGCTGCACAGAATGAATGGACAGGATTAACTCTGTAGAGAGCTTCCTGTTCATTCACAAACTGAAGCATAGGAAACACAATTTACTATATCTCAGTTATAAATGGACACAGCGAGTAATTGGTACAGATCACTGACTCTGCATTCAGAAAAGAAAGGGGTCGGTAAATGACACATTTACCGGCCCCTTCCCCACTCTCCATCCTGACAGATCTGCTGCAGCAGCCAGTGGGAGAAGGGAGTGGGGGACCAGGCAGAGCTGCGGGGAATGAGGGGGGGTAGGAGAGAACACGTGGGGCTGGCAAAGAGCACAGGGGGGGCTGGAAAGCACACTGGGGAGGGGCAGCAGGAAAGGAGGAGGGACGGGATGGCTTCATATAGAGGAACCAATCTCTCAATCAGGTGCTTCAAAAACACCCCCCTCCGCTGGAATTCAGGCGCCCTGCGCCCGAAAAGGGGCCAGGCACCTGAATAAGGGGTGGCAGCTGCGGCCATAGATAGATTCATGCAATGCATGATTCTATCTATTGGTGATAGAGGGGGAAGGCAGGAGAGAGGGGGCGACCGTGCGCCCTTATGGACGCACAGCCACTGCCTTCTCTACTAGCACTACCACACAGATGTGAGACTCTCACTATTTATTTTCTACAGATTCTGGGGCTATGCACTATCACTCAGTATACATGGAGGTATACATTTTGTGGAATTATTTTGTGCACGTCTGCGCTGTTGACGGGTCCCTTACCTCAGCTCCCGGGACAGACTATCGCACGGGTCCCTGGTTCAACTATGCCGCATGTTTTCCTTTCTAGCTCCATGTAAGTTATTAGGATTGGATACTTCCTTTCCCTTTTATGATATATCCATATATACACATTATTATGGAGTAACACTATCAGATTTTGTGGTATCTATGTCTTTTTCAGGCATGTTGCCGCATTCGCCCCGGGAGAGTGGTCTATACCATGAAACGCGTCGGACATACCCAGGAGGCAGTCATGATTCCTATATGCCATGAATGTTTATAGATTTTTATAGTTTGTCCTGTTACCATGTATTCATTTATTATATGGAGCCCTCCATATCCGAAACTGGCATGTGTTGTTTTACCATTTATGTGTTATATATATTAAATGGATTTATGTTGTGTACATATATTAATTTCCGTATGTATACTATTATGTGCCAGGTTTACTCTTTTGACAGTAAATATATTTTTACAATTAATTTAATGGTCTGTCACATGCCTCATCCAAAGTTCCAAACTTTTTCCTTCGTAACTGATTTAGGGATGGAGATTAGGGATGAGCCGAACACCCCCAACCCCCCCCCCCCCCCCCCGGTTCGGTTCGCACCAGAACCTGCTAACGGACCGAAAATTTGCACGAACTTTAGAACCCCATTGAAGTCTATGGGACTCGAACGTTCAAACTCAAAAGTGCTAATTTTAAAGGCTAATATGCAAGTTATTGTCCTAAAAAGTGTTTGGGGACCCGGGTCCTGCCCCAGGGGGCATGTATCAATGCAAAAAAAGTTTTAAAAACGTCAGTTTTTTCGGGAGCACTGATTTTAATGATGCTTAAAGTGAAAAAAAAAGTGAAATATTCCTTTAAATATCGTGCCTGGGGGGTGTCTGTAGTATGCCTGTGAAGTGGCGCATGTTTCCCGTGTTTAGAACAGTCCCTGCACAAAATGACATTTCTAATGGAAAAAAAAGTCATTTAAAACTGCTTGCGGTTTCTAATGTTATATCTGGTTCCGGCAATATGGATGAAAATCATTGAGAAAAATGGCATGGGTAGCCCTCCTGCCAATTACCAGCCCCTTTGGGTCTTGTACGGATATTAAGTGGGGGAACCCCGTACCCAAATAAAAAAAAAAGGAAAGGCGTGGGGCCCTCAGGCCCTATATACTCAGAACAGCAGTATACAGGCGGTGCAAACAAGACAGGGACTGTGTAGGTTTGTTGTGTTAAGTAGAATCTGTTTGTAATTTTGAACTGGTACATTTTTAAAGTGTAGCTTCAGTCCAAAAATCTATTGTTAAGCTTTTTGGAAAACATAGGGAAGGGTTATCACCCCTGTAAACATTTTTTTTTCCCGTCTGTGCACCTCTTCAGAAGATTTAACCTCACTTTCTGTCCCAATGACAAATGTTTTTTGAAAATGTGGGGTTTTTAGAAAAACAAGGATTGGGATAAAGCATCAATGGAAAGGAGACACGTTTTTCCCGTATCAACTCTTACAGGAGAGAAATTTCCCTTCCTAGGGGTAGATTTCATCTCACTTGCTGTTGTCTCCTTCCGTTTGCAAGTAGGAGACGTTTGTAAGTTGGATGTTTGAAAGTAGGGACCTGCCCTATATGCTCTGCAGAAATTTGGGCCTAAGGTGTTGGTGTTGCCACAACACTGTAAGCCCTCAAAGTGACTCTTGGTGGGCGCTGGAGCGCCCTGCTGTGAACTATTATATTAGAAAAGAACGGACCAGAACAACACCAGCAATTGGGGTAGCTTCAGGTGTACACTGTGCAGGGGGCACAATACACCGACTGAAACTGCAATAGCTTCAAAGGAAATGAGGACACTGTCTCTGCATCTATCCGTCTCTATGAACGCCGCAACACACTACGCAAGGCCGCCATGCAGGAGGCCTTATATAGTGTGGGGCGTGTACTAAACTCCCTGAGCCATAATTGGCCACAGGCAGGATCATGGCTCTCCTCGCTGACGGCGCTGCGATTGGCCAAGCATGCGGGTCATAGTGCATGCTTGGCCAATCATCAGCCTGCAATGCACTGCGATGCCGCAGTGCATTATGGGCCATGAGCACCACTCGGATTTGGTGCGAACAACCCATAAAGTTCTGGTTTTGCCGAACGGGCGAACAGCCGGTGTTAGAGTCGAACATGCGTTCGACTCGAGCACCCAGCTCAACCCTAGTGGAGAGACATCCTCAATGTGTCTCATTTAAAGTCCCACCCATTTTTCTCCTATGTAATGATCAAGCATGGTTGCATTGCCAAACCCCCCTCGCCATGGGGGTTGGTCCTGAGGCTGGAGGGTACTCATTGCCAGAGCCCGTGTCTTGGTCCCACGACGCGCTAATCACGATTGCAATGCAAACATTTAATAAAAGCTAATTTATTTTATTTTATGAGGGCTCTTCAAAAAGTTTCCGCACTTTTTAAAAACTCTATTAAATATAAAAAAAGTGAGGAAACATTTTGAAGAACCCTCGTATGAAGGCGTAACTGACGTTCGCAGATACTCACCTCCATTGGACAGTAGGCTGGGCGCCGACATTTTCCCCCCCAGGCTTGTCTTCGGCCGTCTTGATTGGTCGGCTGGGATGACATGACTCTCGTGCACCAGGAGTCATTCAGCCTGGCACACAGTGTGTACACTGAGCTGTGTATGTACATTCAATGGAAGTTTTCAAACAGGCAGGTAAGTTTGTTTTATTGCAGGAGAGAACATTAGTTCCATTAGGGCCGGTTCACACCGCAGATGTGCTCTGAATGCGTTTCTGCATGCGAGGTTTTACGTGTTTTTATTGCGTTCCTGTGAGTTTTCTTTGCCCTCCCCCCCCCTCGTCTTAAATAGGGATATGCGCATAGGTTCATCCCAGTGCATTTTTAATGATTTTTGCCGCGTTCCAGTACAGTTCTGTGCAGAAAAAAATGTTGCATGTTCTACTTTTTTTTTCTGCACTGGAAATGACCGCACTGGTGTGAATCATGCCATTGGAACCCGTGTCTCCTACTCTCCGTGCATTTTTGATGCAGAAAAAAATCTTGCAGGACTGCATCTGTTGTGAACTGGCCCTGATACACAAGACATAGCACATGAGTTCCACTTTAATGTGGGTGCATTTTTTAAACTTTTTTTGCAAAAGGTGGACTATCCCTTTAAAACACAGCGCCACCTGCTGTCCACCCTTCACATGCTCAGGCTAACAGTGCTGGTAATGTTATTAGGACACAGCGCCACCTGCTGGCCTCTCTTCACAAACGCAGGCTCCCCCTGTATTGTTATTAAGACACAGCGCCACCTGCTGGCCTCTTTTCACAAACGCAGGCTCCCCCTGTATTGTTATTAGGACACAGCGCCACCTGCTGGCCTCTCTTCACAAACGCAGGCTCACCCTGTATTGTTATTAGGACACAGTGCCACCTGCTGGCCTCTTTTCACAAACGCAGGCTCCCCCTGTATTGTTATTGGGACACAGCGCCACCTGCTGGCCTCTCTTCACAAACGCAGGCTCCCCCTGTATTGTTATTAAGACACAGCGCCACCTGCTGGCCTCTTTTCACAAACGCAGGCTCCCCCTGTATTGTTATTAGAACACAGCGCCGCCTGCTGGCCTCTCTTCACAAGTGCGGGCTCCCCCATTACTGGAATTATCAGGACACAGCGCCACCTGCTGGCAACACGTCACACGCTCAGGCTAACAGGGCTGGTAATGTTATTAGGACACAGCGCCACCTGCTGGCCTCTCTTCACAAACGCAGTCTCCCCTCCCCATGTATTGCTATTGTTATTAAGACACATCGCCACCTGCTGGCCTCTCTTCGCAAACGCAGGCTCCCCCTGTATTAGGACACAGCGCCACCTGCTGGCCTCTCTTCACAAGCGCAGGCTCTCCCTGGACTGAAATTGTTCTTAGGACACAGCTCCACCTGCTGGACTCGCTTCACAAGCGCAGCCGGTACTGCAATTATTATTAGGACACAGCGCCACCTGCTGGCCTCGCTTCACAAGCGCAGCCTGTACTGCAATTGTTATTGTGACACAGCTCCACCTGCTGGCCTCGCTTCACAAGCGCAGCCTGTACTGCAATTGTTATTAGGACACAGCGCCACCTGCTGGCCTCGCTTCACAAGCGCAGCCTGTACAGCAATTGTTATTTGGACACAGCGCCACCTGCTGGCCTTGCTTCACAAGCGCAGGCTCCCCCCTGTACCGCTATTGTTATTAGGACACAGCGCCACCTGCTGTCTAGTCAGCGCGCGCACAGCTCGATAGCATCTGCAATCAGCCCTGCGAGGAGCGCCGAGTCATCGATGGCTGTCATGTCTGCAGACTGGTGAGCACGTTGCTGGTGGTGGGGTCACTCTGTGTTGTCGCTTTATCCTTTATATTTATTGATCAGCTCTGGATACTCGGAGGGAGGCTGGTTTCTACCCCCCTGAGTGCCCAGAAGGGGCTGTTCCTGGTATTATTGGAGGTACAGCTGACTCTTCTCCTAGAAATGTAATTGCCATGGGTGCCATCTGCTGAGATTTGTCCCTGGGCTGGTTTCTGCTCCGGTGTACCGCTGACCATTCCTTTACTGGGTGCAGTTACGTCCCCGGGTTCTATAATTAAAGTTATAAGTAATGCCTGAAATATGAGACTGTCAGAGCTTCGGCTTCTCTATTTACATGCATGTATGTCATAGGGAGCAGCTGGGGGTACCGCTGGATGTATTGCGGGTGCATCACGTGATTTTTATAAAAAAAAAATGTAACCTTTGTCCTTCTCTTACAGAATTGATCACCCCCCAACTCGCTGACATGTCTGAGGTTGACGCCGCTGCGGACATCCTAACGGAGGTCAGCCTGGATGACCCGGTCCCCAGTGATGTGGACCCTTTTGAGAGCCGTCTGGTCACTATCGGGGCCACGGTGCCTACAGGGTTCGAATTCACGGCAGCAGCGGAAGTGGAGGAGAAGCTGGGGTGCCAGTGCAAGATCAGCAAAGATCGGGGCAAGATCTACTTCCAAATCGGGATGGATGGCTTGGCCCAGGTGAGAGGATGAGTAGCGGTGCTGGGGATCCGCGTCAGGCTCTGTGGTGTTCTTCGTGCTGGAGTTCATGTCGGGCTCTGTGCCGGGGATCCGTGTCGGGCTCGGTGCTGGGTAAGGATGAGCTTGGGCGTGTTCGCACACTCCACGTGCGGAGCCCGCCAAGAAGTCGGCACGGTGTTGCGCTAATCACAGGCAGTGAAACACTGCCCTATGTCTGCAGCCACACGTCGGGAAAATGTCTCCCTGCCTGTGATAAGTGCAGCGCCGTGCCGACTTCCTGTCGGGTTCTGCACGTGGAGTGTGCGGACACGCCCGAGCTCATCCTTAGTGCCGGGATCCGTGTGGTGTTCTCCGTGCTGGAGTTCATGCTGGGCTCTGTACCGGGATCCACGTCGGGCTCTGTGCCGGGATCCACGTCGGGCTCTGTGGTGTTCTCGATGCTGGAGTTCATGTCGGGCTCGGTGCCGGGGATCCGTGTCGGGCTCGGTGCCGGGGATCCGTGTCGGGCTCGGTGCCGGGGATCCGTGTCGGGCTCAGTGGTATTCTCCATGCTGGAGTTCATGCTGGGCTCTGTGTTGGGCTCGGTGCCGGGGATCCGTGTCGGGCTCAGTGGTATTCTCCATGCTGGAGTTCATGCTGGGCTCTGTGTTGGGCTCGGTGCCGGGGATCCGTGTCGGGCTCAGTGGTATTCTCCATGCTGGAGTTCATGCTGGGCTCTGTGTTGGGCTCGGTGCCGGGGATCTCTGTCAGGCTCTGTGGTGTTCTCTGTGCTGGAGTTCATGTCGGGCTCTGTGCCAGGGATCCGTGTCGGGCTCTGTGCCGGGGATCCGTGTCGGGCTCTGTGCCGGGGATCCGTGTCGGGCTCGGTGCCGGGGGGATCCGTGTCGGGCTCGGTGCCGGGGGGATCCGTGTCGGGCTCGGTGCCGGGGGGATCCGTGTCGGGCTCGGTGCCGGGGGGATCCGTGTCGGGCTCGGTGCCGGGGGGATCCGTGTCGGGCTCGGTGCCGGGGGGATCCGTGTCGGGCTCGGTGCCGGGGGGATCCGTGTCGGGCTCGGTGCCGGGGGGATCCGTGTCGGGCTCGGTGCCGGGGGGATCCGTGTCGGGCTCGGTGCCGGGGGGATCCGTGTCGGGCTCAGTGGTATTCTCCATGCTGGAGTTCATGCTGGGCTCTGTGTAGGGCTCGGTGCCGGGGGTCTGTGTCAGGCTCTGTGGTGTTCTCGATGCTGGACGCGGTGCCAGGGATGCGTGTCGGGCTCTGTGGTGTTCCCCATGCTGAAATTCATGGTGGGATCCATGTTGGGCTCTGTGCCGGAGATTGGTGTCGGTATTCATGCTGGGCTCAGTGCTGCGCTGAGTGGTGGCGGTAGAAGGGCTGGCCGCATATTTATATCTTTATATATGACACATTCCAGAATGTTGAATGCCACTAATTGCGGTCATTTTCCACTGTAGACACACTAGATGTGTCTGTCTTGATACATGTACCCCAATGAGGGGAATTTACCACGACTGGAGCAACCAATCGGCTTCAGCTTGTTCAGTTAAGCTTTGAAAATGAAAGCTAGAAGCTGATTGGCTGCCATGTATAGCTGCTTCATATTCTTTCTGCTACAGTTTGAGTAAATTCCCCTCAATGAATCAGTGTATTGTTTTATTATTTTTACTATTTTATTCATATAAAATATCCCCTTTGTAACCCCAATGAGCTCCAATTAACTCCTTCCTCCTCTTCTCCCCTTAACTATGTAACAAATAAAACCGGTTCATACGCCAATTGCTTGTACATCAGCATTTACCTGCGCATGCGTATACAGCACTTTTCTGATCCCAAAAATGGCACATTTGGAGAGAAGTAATTGCAGCATTGTCATTTACCTGAACATGGTCACGTACAGCTGTTCGTTTGTATTGGCTGCTGTATACGGCATGTGCAGCTCCCCCTGGTGCCTGATAGTGTCAGGGATTTTATGCCCCAGGCCCCCAGCACACAGGAGGCATCCATGTGAATGTGGCCTTTTTTGACAGCAGCAGCTTCTACAGCTGCTGCATTTACACAGTAACTCCCAGCTGCCATTTTGACAGCCGGAACTTGCTTGAAAATGCAAGAGGGAAGCAGCAGAAGGTCCGAAGGCTGTATTGCGCACATCCTGTGTACTTCCATGAAGTATTTTGTGTGTGTGTGTGTGGCGTATTCAGTGTCCACAAATAGTTAAAGGAAGCCACTACTGAGGTAGGCAATCATTGCAGACATCCATCTGAAAATGCCAGCTACCTGGCTGTGTGTGGCCCCCCGCTGCTTCCTGAGTCACAGAACCAGAACAAGCCTACAGATATCTTTCTTTTATATTTCAGGTTCATCTTCTGAGGTCGGTGGACAACCTGTTTGTTATAGTTCAGGAATTTTCGGATTTCCCCTTCAAGGAATCGAAGGTCAGTGAAGCTCTGATCCTATGGAGCTAACTATCTAATAGAAGTTTTTTTTATTACTACCGCTACTTTTATAATGGTGACGTTTTTGTAATGTCTGGGTAGGAAGCTGCTCTGGAGGATTTTAAGGAACTGGCCTCAAAGCTGCCCTGGGAGAAAGCCTTGAGGACCTGGGATCTGAACAACAACCTAAAAAAGAAGAAAAGGAAAAAAAAAACAGACAAGGAGCGGAAACCGCAAACGGCGCCCCCTGCTGCTGCTGATGCACCCGAGGAAAGCACGAAGACTGATAAAGAGATGGTGGTGCCTCCTGCAGCACAGGAGGAGTCCAGCAGCGTAGACCGACAGGTGGTGGATAGCTCAGAGGCTTCAGCTGAAGATCTCAGTCCTGAGGCCTCCTTAGAAGACAGCACGGCAGGCGGAGGTGGGGATAGCGCCAGCGCAGGCACCGGCAACATCTTGAAATTCCGTGTCACCTGTAACCGAGCCGGAGACAAGCACAGCTTTACGTCCAACGATGCCGCCAGGGATTTCGGTGGAGCCGTACAGGATCACTTCCAGTGGAAGGCTGACATGACCAACTTTGATGTGGAGGTGTGTGTATGGTGGCCACCATCTTGTGCTGTGAACTAGCATTAGTAACCTTTTTCATTTTTAAAGTAACAAACCTGAAGTAGCTTGTCCACATTGAACAAACACTGGGTAGTACCGATTGGCCAACACTTCGGTACTTCTTGCTAATGTTGACTTATCTGCCTCCTCCTTTTGGCTATTAAAGAAACCCATCGAAATTTGGCAATAGGAATGTGTGGGGTGCGGGAGGGGGTTGGTGCCTTACTCTTATACCTGTGGGTAGTTCTTCAATGATCTCCAGAGTGTTTTCGGTCTTCAAAAAAGAGTGCAAAGTCGGAGCTGCTTGCTTTCAGATCCTACTCTCTGAATGAAACTATCAACCTGGCCGTGTAAAGAGAGAAAGGGGAGGAGTCATTCAGTTCTGTGTATAAATTACAGCTTGAGATATGGGGTCCGGCTCCTGATCATGTGACAACCAATCACAGTGATCACATGATTGTGCTGACCTGGCCCCCCAGGAACAATAGCCCAGCTGAGGTTTCTGTGCATAGAATGTGCTCACTGCATGATCCCAGCACAATGACTGAACTATCGAAGACCGCGTCTAGTCTCTAGTACTGATCAGGAGCCAGTGGGTCCAGCTCCCAATCACGTGACAGCCAATCAGTGGTCACATGATTGGGACGACCTTGCAGGCCCCCCAGGAACATTAGCCCAGCTGAGGTTTCTGTGCATAGAATGTGCTTATTGTTCACTCCCAGCACAGTGACTGAGCTGTCAGATAGCTCCCGGTTCCTAGTACTGATCAGGAGCCAGTGGCTCTGCCTCCTGATCTTGTGACCACAGTGACAACCAATCACAATTATCAAATGATCAGGCAGATATTCCGGCTCCCGGGTATAATAGCCCATTTATATAGTGATGCTGGGCTAGTCTTTTTGTTTTCAGCAGAGGAGAAATGGAAACTCTGGTAAAATGAGAAAAGTAGCCTATAGCTCCACCTACTGGCCTAAAATGGAAATACAAGATTCTCATATTTACCTGACACATTTCAGAATTGATTTCTATATCCCTAAGCATTATGAATATTTACACAAAACCTATTATATATATATTCCCTTTTAAATGCATCCTCACCTTCAAAAATACTCTACGACATTTGCAACCAAAACAAATAGAGGGGAGGGGACTTTGCTTGTCCGTCTTATGTTCTGTTTTATGTTCTCCCTCCAGGTTCTCCTGAACATCAGTTATAATGAAATGTTGGTGGGAATCGCACTGACGGAGGAGAGCCTACACCGGAGAAACATCACGCACTTCGGGCCCACCACGCTGCGCTCCACACTGGCCTATGGCATGCTCAGGTGGTCTCCAAACTCCTTTTATCCACAGTTTATAATGAGAGCAATATCCTCTTACCTGACCGCTGTTTACTTTCTTCTTCAGACTCTGCGACCTGGAGCCGTCAGATATCATTGTCGATCCGATGTGTGGGACGGGAGCCATCCCTATAGAGGTAACTTCCCATCAGTGGGCCTCATTTATCAAGTGACAGCATGAAGTCTTCCTTTAATGCCCATTTGTAGTCTCATGCCTTTTTATCTCTTTATTCCCCTCTCCCTCCCCTCCCCCCGTATTTTATGATTTGGGATTAAGTTTTGCTTAGAAATTCTTTAAAATATCTTTTTCTCTGAGAATGCTGCTTCCTGCTCTCCTGCTCCAGTGCTCTGTGTTGGCAGAGCTGAGTAATGGCCACGCCCTCTCATCACAGACTTGTGTTGCAAGAGAACGTTAGAACTGTTTAGACACACCCACCTGTGTGCCTGACCAGAGGGGGCGTGTCTGACCAGAGGGGGCGTGCCTAATCAGTTCTGAGTAGGAGGGAGAGCTTTGAAATATCTTTTTCTGAGAATGCTGCTTCCTGCCCTCCTGCTCTAGTGCTCTGTCTTGACAGAGCTGAGTAATGGCCACGCCCCCTCATCACCAGTGCCTTCCCACAGACTTGTTTTGCAAGAGAACTTTTAGAACTGTTTAGACAGACCCACCTGTGTGCCTGGCCAGAATTGTAACAAAATTGTACCCCCTTCAGCTCTGTAGATACTTCATAGATAAGGCCAGGCTATTGCAGCAAGCTTTACCCCACTGATGGCTTTTCTTCTCTTTTAGGGTGTGAGTGAGTGGTCCTCCTGTTTCTTTGTCGCTGGTGACAACAGCCGCAACGCAGTGAACAGAGCGGCTAGCAACATCTGTTCCCTGCTGAAGAAAAGGTGAGCATTGCATAAATTAGAGGGGCGGAAACAAGGAAGGTAAAATATATGCAGATTAAACTTTTCGTTTTAAAGACACCACTGCATGCACTTTGTGTATAACTGATCTTTTCTTTTTAACACAGCGCCACCCAGGGGCTGCCAATAGATACTGCACAGTGGGACATCTCCAGACTGCCGCTGAGGACGGGAAGTGTGGATGTCATCATTACAGACATGCCTTTTGGAAAGAGGTGAGGGTCTCCCAACAGGAGAGAAATTAGAAGCAGAGAGACTAAGGCTCCATTCACAACAATGTGGGGGTTTTTTTTCAGCTTTTTGCAGAAACGCAGGATGTTATTTTTAACATGGGTTCCTATG
The DNA here is from genome assembly GCF_037356315.1 of Lithobates pipiens. Taxonomy (NCBI): domain Eukaryota; kingdom Metazoa; phylum Chordata; class Amphibia; order Anura; family Ranidae; genus Lithobates; species Lithobates pipiens. Next base: position 50,791,914 of record NW_027507785.1, read on the forward strand.
GAACATGTTCACATCATTTGGAAAGGGTCAAGGACTTTTTCAAATACAAAATGCTGTTTTTTTTTATTTTTTTTGGTTCAATAGACTTCACCGGAGAAGCAACAGAAAAGCATGCAGTGTGTTTTTACCGTGATTTTTCAGCAATTTGCATTTTTAACCGCTTCCATACCGGGCCGATTCTGGCATTCCTCTCCTACATGTAAAAACATAATTTTTTTTTGCTAGAAAATTACTCAGAGCCCCCAAATATAAAAATATGTGTGTGTATGTGTGTATATATATATATATATATATATATATATATATGAATGACAATTTTTCACATAATATAAATCATTTCATCACCTAGCACAGATATATATAAAAACATTTTTTTTATAAAAAAAAAAATATAATATATATATATATATATATATATATATTTTTTTTTTTTATAAAAAAAAATGTTTTTATATATATCTGTGCTAGGTGATAAAATGATTTACATTATGTGAAACATTGTCAATTAATGACCTGCAGCTAAGCACTTATAACCCAGATATAGGACACAAAGTAAAATTGCAAAAGATAAAGTGCAACGCTAGGTTTAAGCACAAAATGTCCCTGTGCATGAAAACATGTATGAAATAAATGACACAGTATTATAAAAGTGCAATATGAACATAAATTCAAATACAGTGCAAATGTGATCAATTGTGTTATATGCAACCAAAATATTTATTTTTAGTGCAATCCTATGCAACAATGCAGAATGACCATATGTTTATGGTCATATTGCACTTTTTTTTTTTTTTTTTTTTAATACTGTGTCATTTATTTCATACACAGGGTAATTTTGTGCTTAAACCTAGCTTTGCACTCTTTTCCAAATTCATTTTTTTACCAGAGACCCTAAGGAATAAAATGGTGGTCATTGCAATTTTTTATGTCACACAGTATTTGCGCAGCAATTTTTCAAACGCAATTTATTTTAGGGAAAAAACACTTTCATGAATTAAAGTTAGCCTAGTTTTTTATATATATATATATATATATATATATATATATATATATATATATATATATATATATATATATATATATATATATATATATATATATATATATATATATATATATATATATATATATATATATATGTATATGTGAAACATGATGTTACACAGAGTAAATAGATCCCTAACATGTCACTCTTTAAAATTGTACACGCTTGTGGAATGACGCCAAACTTCAGTACTTAAAAAAATTTCCATAGGCCACGCTTTCAGTTTTTTACAGAGGACAGTTACAGAAGAGGTCTTGCGCTGAAATGATTGCTCACGCTCTAACGTTCGTGGCGATACCTCATGTGTGGGGTGTTTGATTTTGTTTAGTTTTGTTTTTTTAAATATTATTTTTACACTTTCCCTTTTACATATTATTTAATTTTTAATCACTTTTATTCATATTACAAGGAATGTAAACATCCTTTGTAATAGGGCATGACCGGTCCTCTTTACAGAGAGATCGGGGTCTATAAGTCCCCACATTTCACCTCCTAGGCTGGAAAGCCTTAGATCAATAAAAAAAAACAATCTCGGCTTCCCAGCCAAAAAATTACAGTGTTTTACATCTGCCGAGGGGAGGAAGTGACGTCATAACGTCGCATCTAGTCCAGCCCCCGAAGGTCACAGGGATGTCCGGGACCTTTTGGTCCTTGGTCAGCTCTATGGTAAAGGGCTGCCTCCGGTCAATTCATTCTCTGGCTCACGAATCGCACGGGAAAGCCGGTAGAAGCACAGGAGGGTGGCAGGAAGGGGGAGGTCCCCTCCTGATGCGTGTAAAAACAATCAAGCGGCTCTCCATCAGCCTCCGAGCACTGTGGCATGCTGGGTGGCGCTGGAGGGTTGAGTGCTTTCTGGGGGCACTGTTGGAAGTTGGGGGGGACTGTGGAGGGCTGGAGGCTCTGTAGGATGCTGCGTGGGGCTGTGGGAGATTGGAGGCACTGTGTGGGTTGAGGGCTCTCTGGGGGCACTGTTGGATGTTGGGATGACTATGGAGGGCTGGAGGCTCTACAGCAGGCTTCCAGGCACTGTGGCATGCAAGTTGGTGCTGTGGGAGGTTGGGGACACTATGGAGGGCTGGAGGCTCTGCGACAGGCTTCTGGGCACGCTGATTGGTTCTGTGGGAGATTGGGGGCACTGTGTGGGTTGAGGGCTCTCTGAGGATATTGTGTGGGTTGAGGGCTCTCTGAGGATATTGTGTGGGTTGAGGGCTCTCTGAGGATACTGTGTGGGTTGAGGGCTCTCAGGGTACACTGTTGGAAGTTGGGGGGGACTATGGAGGGCTGGAGGCTCTGCGGTAGGCTTCGGGGGACTAGCATACTGGGTGGCGCTGTGGGAGATTGGGGGCACTGTGTGGGTTGAGGGCTCTCCGGGGACACTGTGGGCCACTATGGTAGCTAGGAGGCACTATGGGAGGTTGGAGGATCTTCCACTAGGAGAAGGGAGGCCATGGCTCGGTAGTTGGGAACCACTGGTCTAAACCTCTGTATCCCTCCCTGGAATCTATATTTTCATACATCATGGCATCTTGTAGTATTTTTACTGTAGATAGTCAAGCTTCGTCATCTCTAGTTGCCTTATTCTCAGTTGTATTTTCACAGAATTGGGTCAAAGAAGAAGAACTGGGACCTGTACCCCGCCTGCCTCCAGGAGATGAGTCGGGTGTGCCGGGCCGGCACTGGAAGAGCGGTTCTTCTGACCCATGATAGGAAATGCTTCATTAAGGTGAATATTTACATTGTTTGGTCATTTTGAATAAAGGACAGCTGAACCTTTTGGTACAAGTTCTCCTTTTGAAGGACGCCCCCTTCTCACAGAGTGCAGCCACCTGGTCCTGTACTTACCTCTGTCCAATCTGTACTGTGCAGCCCTGCCCACAGCTGCATGGCCTTCCTTCTAAAAGTCTCCCCGCCGGGTCCTCTTTATTCTGTGCACGCTCACTGTGGCCCAATTCATTCCTTGGGGACCCGTACTTATGGAAGCCTGTACTGGACCTTACAGTTCATTTTCTTTAAAGATAAGCCACAGCCTAAGTAAAAACAAATAAAACCGTCCCCTGCAAGCAGCTATGTGGGACTCTTACTCTTTGTGTGAAAGCAGTGATCTCTCTGCAGAGGTCAGGTGCCCCGCCCCCCCCCCCCCCCGCTAAGTCAGATCTAGGGCTTCCCGATCAGAAGGGAGTGAGAGGTTTGCGGAGTTCAGAGGTGCTGTATATGTCTGACTCAGTAGAGACATTTATGACCTCTGCAGGGAGACCACTGCTTTTAGATAGGGAACAAGGGTCCTTCCTTGCAGTATGCTGGCAGGGGACAGGGACAGCCTCTTCTAATCTGTGGCTTCTTTAGAATGAAAACAAACTGACTTTTTTTTGCGGGATCTGGAACGTGTATGTGTATGTATATGTATATGTGTATATGTGTATATATATATATATATATATATATATATATATATATATATATATATATATATATATATATATATATATATATATATATATATATATATATATATATATATATATATATATAAATATATTTTTTTACTCAACTGGACTTTAGGAATTGGACTTATTTTTTTGTAGCCTTGAGAATCCAGATAGGTGCGCTTTATTTCCTATTTGCCTTTCATTTCCAGGCTCTGGCCAGAGCGGGGCACCTGTGGAGGAAGATGCACACAGTCTGGGTTAATATTGGAGGACTCCACGCCGGCGTTTACCTCCTCAAGAGAACCGCCCTCGATGTGGCCGACTCGTCCAATGAGAGGCTGGAGGAGAACCATCCCCTGAGCCCCGCCCAGTCGCCGGCCAAGGAGGATTGATGTCTCCCTCCGCACACTCCGACAACGGGTCTCAATAAGCACTGAAATCGTTCGACTGCACTTAGCTGATACCACATACTACTGGATGATTGTCCCCGATGCCAGGGTGACACCACGTTACTACTCCATTCTTCATGGTGCCATTCAGCTTTATACTGTAGGATCTCGGTGAGCGTAGTAGCAGCAATGTTGAGAATTAAAGTGTATGTGCAGCCAAAACTTTTTTTCACTTTTGTATATAGTAGGGAATGGGTAAATCCCCTATTGGCTTTTTTTTTTTTCTGTGTTCCGTAAGGGTGATTTCACTACACTTCCTGTTTGAGGGGTCCAGCAGGAAGTAGGAGGCTTTCTCTCCAAAGGGGATATTCCCTATAAGGCATGGGGTCTCAAACTGGTGGCCCCTCCATCTGTTGCAAAACTACATCATGCCTCTGCTTGTGGGAGTCCTGCTTGGAACGGTCAGCCATGCAATGCCTCATGATGGGACTTGTAGTTTTGCATTAGCTGGAGGGCCGCCAGTTTGTGACCCCCGCTGTAAGGGCAAGTTCACAATTGCTTTGATCCCTGAAAAGCAATTTGCATTCGGATCGCTGTTTAAAGAGCATTTGACAGGCGTTAAAGGATGCATTGTATCCCCGCTTTGGAGCCTATTTTACCCCTGGAGTCCCACACACAGTTACAGGGCGTGTGCAGAGTGGCCCCATTCACTTGAATGGGTTGCTTTGGACGGGTGTTACACTTTTGCTTTAACAGAGGTTCTAACCCTACTCTACCCAAAATTAAAATCAAGTTTTTGGCCTTACATATTTTTTTAAGTAAATGGTGGGGGCCGGCATAACATACTGAACGGCTTCTTACCCAGTTTGCACATTACAAGTCATTGTCGATTCCTCCCCCCCCGGGAGGCCCAGGTAGCTGTGATCAGCCCAAGTCTTGGGTCAAATAAGTAGATAGAATTGGGCAAGCTAGCTGATGGACTCCCTTTTCATTGGAATGGGAAGTTAGCCAAAGTACAAAGCATTGGAGAGATGGGAGCAACGAACGTCCGTCACGTATGGTTTAGCAATTAGAGAACCCTATTTGTAGTGATGGTCAGTTACTGACCTGCAGGGAGGTAGGTGTTCAAGGTATCCTCAGTGCCATATATTGCTCTTCATTGGTTTAGTACGGTTTTTATTTTATGCAGCTATACCCTCGGTGTCACACTCCTTTTCCTCTGCTGACCTTCTCCTTTAAGTTAACTGTTACCGTAGTCATGTGCTGTTTTATTGGATCTTTAAAGTGTACCTGTCAGTTCTATGTGGTTAAAGCAGAATTCCGGGTATGGACATTTTTATATACAGTTACATTGGCCCAGCTTGGACCAGCTATCTATATACCACACCTATTGGACTCTTCTAGAACAGGGGGTCCTCAACCCCCAGGACACAGACCAGTGCCCCGGTTTGTGGGCCTTTGGGGGGCCGGGGGTGGGCAGCAGGCACCAGATCCCCTTCCCACTCTGTGGTGACCTTACCTATGGAAAGGAAGGGGGAGAAGAAGAGGAGAGCCAGGGCCAGCCCCAAGGTGACAGGCTCCCATGCCTACACCCTTCGAAGGTGACAAGTTGCCCCAACACGCAACCCCCCCCCCCAATGGAGGTGACAGTCTGCACAAACCATTCCCCCCTCCCCCCCAGATCTGGTTGCAGCCCCCTGGTGAGGTAACCTTCCCAGTAGGTAAGCGCCTACATCACCAGTGCCTCTCTTGTAAGCAGGAAGCCAATCATAGTTGGAACTTTTTTTTTTTTTTTTAAACAAATGCTGCAGCCTTAATTAATTTCACAAAGTTTTTTCAGAAAGGGTGATTAGAATGGAAGACAACGATTTGTCCAGTTTGGGATTACAGGTTCACTTAAGGGCCGCCATTTTGCAATGCTCGGCCAATTCCAGTGATTTTCTATTACGGCGGATCCTCTCTCCGGCTGGTCCCACCAGTGTGAGTATAGGGAGCAGCTCAGTGCCCGTCCTGTTGATCTCGGCTCCCATATGACAGGTCCACTTTAAACACAGCAGCCAACAATTTTAGTTTTAGGTTTTTGGGACACTAGATGTTTAAAAGAAAAAAAAAAACGGAAGGAAAGTTCTATATTTGTATCGTTCTTTATTTGAAATAAAGTTCTGCAAGCCACACGTGTTGTCATTATTTTCTTACTGACTTTCTCTATTCATCGACCAACAAGACAAATAGATGTCATTTGATTTATATATTGCTGTCTTTAGTGGGGGGTACAGGAAACATACACAATAGTGACTTCACCAATCCCACCCAGCAGATCCAGCGAGGTCCTGCTGAGGTCCATTTTTCTGCAATTGCTGCTCGGGTCCCGTACCGCCATGTTTCTCAGCCCCCCCCCATGATGTCATCGGAAGGCTGCCCCTAAACCTGGAAGAGCTGACTGCCTCCCCCGATGATGTCACCGGGGAACATTATGTGCTGCGCCACTAGGCCCCTCCCCTTCCTCCATCAGTGAATGGAACGACTAGTGCCCCCGGTGCCTCCTGGGATATCCCTGGGGGCACTGATGTCATCTGTCTAGACGAGGAAGGAGAATGGGGGGGGGGGGGGGGGCTGAAACCTATTGCTTAAAAAAAAAAAAAAATTGTATTTGTGTGGTGGGAGGGGCATGCTGAATGGGCTGAAATCCAATGAATGAAATGGGTGGGCCAGGGTTAGATGAGGCTGAAGGTCCTCCAGCCAGGGATGTCAGTGTTAGGAGGGGGGAGGGGACTTCTTTAAAAAAAAAAAAAGAATAGTTAGGTTTAGTGCCCGTTCACACAGGGGCGACGCGACTTGCAGCGCGACTCACAGACGCGACCTGCACACGACTTCAGCGGCGACTTGCAAAATGACTTCTGTATAGAAGTCAATGCAAGTCGCCTGAAGTCGCCCCGAAAATACTACAGGAACCTTTTTCTAAGTCGGAGCGACTTGAGTCGCTCCTATTAGAACGGTTCCATAGTACAGAACGGAGCGCGACTTGTCAGGCGGCTAAGTCGCCTGACAAGTCGCGGTAGTGTGAACGGGCACTTAGGCTGGAATTGGATACAATGTATTCTTATATTGATCTTTTGTTTCCTTTTAATAAAATGAATGTGACAGGAAACTGATGTATAAATGCAATGAGCTGATGAATGGAGGCAGCAGCAGGACACGGGAATATCCGTCCCGGGTGGAGCGTCCCATTATCATACATGTACTGCATGTAATGAGCTGCATAATGTCTTCTAGGGAAGTTGTGGATCATACAGAATTATCATCCAGAGCTGCGCAGTGATTCCACGCCCCAAATCAACACAGGAAATGGAATAATGCGATTATGTCACGCCACTGTAATTAGTGTCTGGCGGGGACGCCTTGCAGCGAGATAATGAGGCGGATAGTAAATACGACATTGTGGTGTTTTGTGATTATAATGAGGGTTACATAACCATTTCCTCCCTGTACACTATGAGCGTTACTTCAGAGCTTTTTGAGAATTAGACAGCCAATCAGAGCAGTGCAGATCCGTCACATCAGAAGTCTCTCATCACATTGGAAATCCCCCCCCATCACATCAGAGGTTCTCCCGTCATATCAGAGATCCCCCATCACATCAGAGGTCCTCCTGTCAGAGATCCCCCCCCCATCACATCAGAGGTCCTCCCGCCAGAGATCCCCCCCATCACATCAGAGGTCCTCCCGTCAGAGATCCTCCCCCATCACATCGGAGATCCCCCCCCCCATCACATCAGAGGTCCTCCCGTCAGAGATCCTCCCCCATCACATCAGAGGTCCTCCCGTCAGAGATCCCCCCCCATCACATCAGAGGTCCTCCCGTCAGAGATCCCCCCCGACACATCAGAGGTCCTCCCGCCAGAGATCCCCCCCATCACATCAGAGGTCCTCCCGTCAGAGATCCTCCCCCATCACATCGGAGATCCCCCCCCCCATCACATCAGAGGTCCTCCCGTCAGAGATCCTCCCCCATCACATCAGAGGTCCTCCCGTCAGAGATTCCCCCCCCCATCACATCAGAGGTTCTCCCGTCATATCAGAGATCCCCCATCACATCAGAGGTCCTCCTGTCAGAGATCCCCCCCCCCATCACATCAGAGGTCCTCCCATCAGAGATCCCCCCCATCACATCAGAGGTCCTCGCATCAGAGATCCTCCCCCCCCATCACATCAAAGGTCCTCCCGTCAGAGATCCCCCCCGACACATCAGAGGTCCTCCCGCCAGAGATCCCCCCCCATCACATCAGAGATCCTCCCCCATCACATTGGAGATCCCCCCCCCATCACATCAGAGGTCCTCCCGTCAGAGATCCTCCCCCATCACATCAGAGGTCCTCCCGTCAGAGATCCTCCCCCATCACATCAGAGGTCCTCCCGTCAGAGATTCCCCCCCATCACATCAGAGATCCTCCCGTCAGAGATTCCCCCCCATCACATCAGAGGTCCTCCCGTCAGAGATTCCCCCCCATCACATCAGAGGTCCTCCCATCAGAGATCCCCCCCCATCACATCAGAGGTCCTCCCGTCAGAGATCCTCCCCCATCACATCAGAGGTCCTCCCATCAGAGACCCCCCCCATCACATCAGAGGTCCTCCCGTCAGAGATCCTCCCCCCCATCACATCAGAGGTCCTCCCATCACATCAGAGGTCCTCCAGTCAGAGATCTCCCCCCCCCCCCATCACATCAGAGGTCCTCCCGTCAGAGATCCCCCCCCATCACATCAGAGGTCCTCCGGTCACATCGGAGATCCCCCCCATCACATCAGAGATCCCCCCATCACATCAGAGGTCCTCCCATCAGAGATCCCCCCCATCACATCAGAGGTCCTCCGGTCACATCGGAGATCCCCCCCATCACATCAGAGGTCCTCCTGTTAGAGATCCCCCCATCACATCAGAGATCCCCCCATCACATCCCATCACATCAGAGGTCCTCCCATCAGAGATTTCCCCCATCACATCAGAGATCCTCCCGTCAGAGATTCCCCCCCATCACATCAGAGGTCCTCCCATCAGAGATCCCCCCCCATCACATCAGAGGTCCTCCCGTCAGAGATCCTCCCCCATCACATCAGAGGTCCTCCCATCAGAGACCCCCCCCATCACATCAGAGGTCCTCCCGTCAGAGATCCTCCCCCCCATCACATCAGAGGTCCTCCCATCACATCAGAGGTCCTCCAGTCAGAGATCTCCCCCCCCCCCCATCACATCAGAGGTCCTCCCGTCAGAGATCCCCCCCCATCACATCAGAGGTCCTCCGGTCACATCGGAGATCCCCCCCATCACATCAGAGATCCCCCCATCACATCAGAGGTCCTCCCATCAGAGATCCCCCCCATCACATCAGAGGTCCTCCGGTCACATCGGAGATCCCCCCCATCACATCAGAGGTCCTCCTGTTAGAGATCCCCCCATCACATCAGAGATCCCCCCATCACATCCCATCACATCAGAGGTCCTCCCATCAGAGATTTCCCCCATCACATCAGAGATCCTCCCGTCAGAGATTCCCCCCCATCACATCAGAGGTCCTCCCGTCAGAGATTTCCCCCATCACATCAGAGAGCCTCCCGTCAGAAATTCCCCCATCACATCAGAGATCCTCCCGTCAGAGACCCCCATCACATCAGTGGTCCTCCTGTCATATCAGAGATCCCCCCCCCCCAACACATCAGAGGTCCTCCCATCAGAGATTCCCTCATCACGTCAAAGATTCAGTCACAGAATGCCTTGTATTTGGTGAATGGAGGAGGTGGAGAGTGAGCGCCCCTCCCCCCCCCCCCCATGAGAACTGTACTCCAGTGCAATCCCCTACCTCTCCGGTCCCACCTACCACTGCCTGTGCTTGATTATCTGCAGGGGAGAAGATGTCAGGGGGTCTAATAAATTAAGAGCACCGGTCGCCTGCCCAATGCTATCACATAGGGAGCTTGTTGGCCTCCTTATGATGGCAATAAAGCAAAAAAAAAAAAAAAAAAGCGAAAAAATAAAAAAAGTAAGAAATTGTAATGAAAGAAAAATAACTTTAAAAAAAAAAAAGCACCGCCATCACCCCGCCCATACACATGAATGCAAACGCGTGTGAGGAGTGTATGCACATGTAAGCACCAACCGCACCACGCATATAAGGTTTTACCACGAACGTCAGAGGAGAGCAATCATTTTAGAGACAAAATTCACAGTTAAAATTGAACTTCGGTCATTTTTTCATCTTTCCATCTAATAAATCTTCTGCCCTTGGTATTGTTGTTTTAACTGGATAGTAAAACATTTTTTTTCTGCCAGTAAATCCCTTATACAGCCCACTTCCTGTTTTTCTGGTCGTTAGCCTAGGCTTATGAAATCATGCACAGCTCCCTCTCTCACTCTTGTGAGTTTGCCAAGAAGCGAGAGAGTCATAAGAGGGCCAATGAGAGCTGCAGAGCCGGAGGCGTGCCTCGGCGTAAATCCAGGAAGTAAACAGGCAGCAGCTTCAGCTGTCCACAGTTAAAATGGCTGCAGCCAGACTCAGTGGAGGGAGATTTCTGCAGCATATTTGGCAAGTACAGAAATCACAGTATATATATAAAATAATATGCAAAGTGGTTGGAGGGAAGCTTCAGAATGGCAAAGATGTTTTTATTACAGATTATGTGAGCAGACTGCAGTTCCTCTTTAACTCTGAACAGATGACTTCGAAAGGCTTTGAAAGTGTCGCAATTGCGAATTTTGAGTACTGGATTTTTTTTTGTGGTTTCCATTTCCAGGTGCGCTTAATTTTATCCACTTGCTGATCATACAAGGCGGCTCTCCTGTGCAGGATCACGTACTTAGTGCGTGATCCTGCAGTTCACGTGCGCGCGCCGGCGACCCAATCACAGCGGGAGCCAATCAGCATGCCCGGCGGAATCGGCGTACGCCGGGACCCGCCGATCCTTTCGGGACACAGCCAGAATGAGACACTCTGCCTATGTAAACAAGGCAGATCAACGTTCTGTCAGTAGGGAAGGCATGGATCCTGTGTTCCTGCAAAGCAGGGACACAGATCTCTTGCCTTCCTCTAGTAAAGCACCTCCCCCCCCACCCACTGTAACTAAGCACAGGTTAGGCACACGGTTAACCCTTTGATCTTAACCCCTTCCCAGCCAGTGTCATTAGTACAGTGACAGTGCATATTTTTTAGAACTGATCACTGTATTCGTGTCACTGGTCCCCCAAATAGGGTCAAAAGGGTCAGTTAGTGTATAAATGTCAAACCGCAATGTCGCAGTCCCGCTATAAGTCGCTGATCGCCGCCATTACTAGTAAAAAAAATAATAATAAATGCCATAAATCTATCCCATAGTTTATAGACGTGATAACTTTTGCGCTAACCAATTAATATACACTTATTGGGATTTTTTTTTTTTTTTACCAAAAACAAGCAGCAGAATATATATATATATATTGGCCTAAATTCATGAAGATATGTGATTTTTTATATATTTTTTTATTATTATTTTTATAGCAAAAAGTAAAAAAAATTGTTTTTTTATTTTTTATTTTATTTTTTCAAAATTTACATTTTTTTTTGTTTATAGCGCAAAAAAATAAAAACCACAGAGGTGATCAAATACCACCAAAAGAAAGCTCTATTTGAGGGGAAAAAATAATTTGGGTACAGTGTCGCACGACTGTGCAATTGTCAGTTAAAGTAACGCAGTGCCATATCGCAAAAAATGGCCTGGTCAGGAAGGGGGTAAATCTTCCGGAGCTGAAGTGGCATGTTTGGGATCTGTTAACTTGGTTCTACTTATTTAAAAAAAAAAAATTCTACCCAAAAAAAAAAAAAGGTATTACGTTGTTCTTGTGTGTACTAACATTTATTTTAATGTATTCTTTACAAAAAAATGTACAAAACATTTTTGCATTTGATGAATATCTGTGTCATTAAAACAAATTGCACCTTTTGTTCTCCAGGGCCCCTGTTTTCTGAAAATATACAGTTCTTTAGGTAGTATAAATAATTTTCTAGCAAAAAAAGGCTGATTTTGCTGTATATGGAAAGAAAAATGATGAATCTGCGTGGTTAGACAAGTGGTTAAACAATCTGAGTGACACTTTAAGAGATTGCCCCGCCCACCTTCTGGCTGCTGGGGTTACTACAACTCCCAGAATTCCTCACACCAACCGAGGCGCGTGACGTTTAATTCCTGAGCGTGGAGCAGACGCAAAGCTTGGCTAGAGCGTGTGACGTCGGCGCGCTGCGTACGTGCAGCTTCCGGTTGCTATGGTGATGCGCTTCTCCGGCCTAGTAAGAGCTGCGAAGCCTCGGAATGCCGCAAGAGATCTCCCCGCCGCCTTCCACCCTTCGTACGCTCCGCTCTATCAACAGCCGGGAGCTCATCCAGGTGGTGTTCTGTAACCGGAGCCCCCGCTTGGTGCAGCCGATATGGATGAACTTCAAGGGGGAGCCGCAGCCCTACCCGTCCATCCCACCCGGGACAGGACGGAAGATGAACACCTACCGGGGTAGGAGGGGCAAGGGGTTCTGGTCTTGTACCCCTGGGGAAAGGGGGGTTCTGGTCTTGTACCCCTGGGGAAAGGGGGGGTCTGGTCTTGTACCCCTGGGGAAAGGGGGGGGGGGGTCTGGTCTTGTACCCCTGGGGGAAGGGGGGGGTTTGGTCTTGTACCCCTGGGGGGAAGAGTGGGGGGGGGTCTGGTCTTGTACCCCAGGGGGGGAAGAGGGAGGGGGGTCTGGTCTTGTACCCCCTGGGGGGGGGGGGGTGGGAAGGTGGGTTCTGGTCTTGTACCCCTGGGCGGAAGAGGGCGGGGGCTGGTCTTGTATGCCTGTGGGGGAAGAGGGGGGGAATCTGGTCCTGTACCCCTGGGTGTAAGAGGGGGGAGGGCTGGTCTTGTATGCCTGTGGGGGAAGAGGGGGGGGGAATCTGGTCCTGTACCCCTGGGTGTAAGAGGGGGGAGGGCTGGTCTTGTATGCCTGTGGGGGAAGAGGGGGGGGGAATCTGGTCCTGTACCCCTGGGTGTAAGAGGGGGGAGGGCTGGTCTTGTATGCCTGTGGGGGAAGAGGGGGGGGGGGATCTGGTCCTGTACCCCTGGGTGGAAGAGGGGGGGGCTGGTCTTGTACGCCTGTGGGGGAAGAGGGGGGGGAATCTGGTCCTGTACCCCTGTGGGGAGGGGTCTGGTTTGTACCCCTAGGGGGAGTGGGGTGATTAGGTTTTCTACCCCAAGTGGGGTATGTCTGCTCTCATGACCCCAGGTGGAGGGTAAGAGGGGGAGGGGGGATTTCTAGGGCTTAGATTACTATAATAAAGTATATCTCCAACCAAAATCGTATTTCTCATTGGGCTGAAGTCGGGAAGGATTGGACCTGTTTGTTTTTGTTTTCATTGCTATTTCAGGAGATTCGCCTTCTCTAATTTCCCAGTGACCAGAGATGGCAAATCTGATACTGGAGTTGTCACCAGAACAGGAAGTCAGGGAAAATCTCCCAGTGGGGATGTCTGTTCTGGTGACAACGGTCTTAAAGTGATTGTAAAGGATCTTTTTATTTAATAACAAACACGTTCTACTTCCCCGCACTGTGTAATTGCTTCGCACAGAGCAGCACCAATCCCATTGGTGGTGTGTCCATACAGGCGCCCAACCCCTTTTCGGGCACAGGGCGCCTGAATTACAAAGCCACCTCCTATTGTGGCACACCTGCTGACTCGCCCTCCTGAGCATCCTGAAGCCACTGCCCTGCTGCCACCTGCAGAGTGACTCGCCACAGATCGATTTTCAGAGACGTGATTGAGACTGCTGCCAGTGTGAGCCTAAAATGGGAATTTGTCTCTCTTTGGAGAGATCTCCTCTCACTTCCTGTTGTGTGTCTGGAACAGGAAGTTAGGGGAAATCTCCTTACTGGGACACATGCAGCAAAAATAAATATTAGGGCGCTATAGCAGAGTTGGCAGGGATGCTGGACGCTCTCCTGCATGGAGTATGTACCCGTCATTAGAATACACATCGGTCATCAGACGCGACTCTTCAGCTCAGTGATCCCTCTTTTCTTCTCCCTCTGTCTTGTAGATCATATCTGGTTGTTCCGTGAAGCGGAGACTGATGTGGCAATGCTGGTAAACGAGCAGGAAATGTACATTCCGACCCCCTATGTGAACGGACCGCCGCCGGCTGTGAACATCTATCTGCCAGGTAACTGAACACGTGTCATTCTACATACAACACTGCATGTGATTTATTTTATTTTTTTTCCCCCATCCCAGGCCAGCAATATGCGGCAGAGCATGATCCTTGCTCTCTCTGTATGGAAGCAGTGGTCTCTCTGCAGTGCTCTAACACACCTCTTGTAAATTAGAGCTAGAGCTGCCAGTCGGCACGTTCCACGATTGCAGAGTTCTATTTTAGTAACTCCCAAGTTCTCCTCCACACTGCAAAGGTTAAATGCTGACATAAGGGAAGAAGAATAACCAGTAATACCTCATTTTGTGCCCCTGCGGGCTTCCTTCATGCTGTGTAACCGGTACCTGAAACTGCTTTCTTTGCTGCCCCTCTAGTCTCAGGTTATCTGATGTCATCACATACAATGCAGGACAACTGGCCCTAGATTGTATGTATGGAGAGCGAGGAGAACAGAAAAGAGTGGACCACTAGACCAGTGGTCTCCAAACTGTGGCACAGGGGCTGGATGCGGCCCTTGCCTTTATCCAGTCCCCTGTGGCATATTCCTCCCATTGATATGAGACATCATTTTCTCCCAGTGGTACCAAGAAGGGGGCACTGTTCCTTGGCCAGTGGTGCCATGAAGGGGGCACTGTTCCATGGCCAGTGGTGCCATGAAGGGGGCACTGTTCCATGGCCAGTGGTGCCATGAAGGGGGCACTGTTCCATGGCCAGTGGTGCCATGAAGGGGGCACTGTTCCTCGGCCAGTGGTGCCATGAAGGGGGCACTGTTCCTCGGCCAGTGGTGCCATGAAGGGGGCACTGTTCCTCGGCCAGTGGTGCCATGAAGGGGGCACTGTTCCTCGGCCAGTGGTGCCATGAAGGGGGCACTGTTCCTCGGCCAGTGGTGCCATGAAGGGGGCACTGTTCCTCGGCCAGTGGTGCCATGAAGGGGGCACCGTTCCTCCCAGACACCTCAAAGTTACAGCAGTCGCTGTGTAAACACTTTTGCACAGGACACAACAGAGTAAAACGCACATCTCCATCCACATTGTCAACTTTAGGCATTCCTGGAATTATTATATTGTTTTTTTTTTTTTCCCCCAATTCAGTTTTTACCCTGAAAGAGTGCTGCCTCCAGATGATCCGAAGTCTAGTGAAACCTCAAGACTACAGGAAGCTGGATATCGTGACGTCCCTCTACGACGACTTGGAAAACCGTCCAAGTTTGGGAAGGGACTTACGGCGACTAGCGTTTACTTTCTGGGAGCAAACCGAGCTAGAAAACGCGTGAGTTGTCTCCTGGAATGGGAATACAGTAAAGGCATAGAGGGCTCCTGAACCGCGGAGATGGTCGGACATTGTGGTGCCAATATCCCTGATACAGAACATTTGGGGAAGATTGGTGCCCTCTGAAATGTGGTGGTTCTGGGACCACTGAGGAATCCGCTGATCTCACACTGGCATTTATAGACTTGGCACATTCCTGCTCTTCCATAGTCTTCCTGTATCATCTGCTTGCCAGTAGCCAATGGCGGCACTGGATTCTTAACTAGAGCCAAATAGCTGAAGCAGTTATATTTAAAGCAGAACTCCAGTTTAAATCCCCCCCTCCCTTTAAAAAAAAAAAATTCCCACCTTGTTTTTCCAAGGGGCTGGCTGGTCTGGTGACATCACAAACCCTTTGTAATCTCCAGTGGCAGAGCGGAGTTCTTACTGCTGCACTACACATCCCCCTCCATTAGATGTGGTGATACTGAGCCTAGGCCAACCTGACAACACTTCCCTGGGGGGGGGGGGGGGGGGGGGGGCGCGTGTCCATGACAGCCCAGGCTCATAGGAAGTGGGCTGTCAGGCAGCCCAGAGCCATCTAGTGGCAGAAAAAGCACACCAAATTGAAGATTTTTATTTTATTTTTACTGCTGGGCATTTTTTACTTAAACTGGTGTCCTGTTTTAACTGAGGTTATGGGGAGAAAACATGTGTATATTTTTTTTATTTTATTTTATAACGGGGGGACTTTACTAAAACGAAAGCAGCTGTACCCAGTAACCAACTTGCTTCAGCGTGATCAGTTACCCTACGTTCACACCTCTGTGAGAGGTTGCCAATTGGGGAACCGATGCAAATCTCACATTCACCCGTACTAAAAACCCACTCCTCTGCGGAAATGCACGAGCCGCCATTCATTCTGAATGGCACCCCAGGCATGTAAAATCACAGTTTGAGTGTGGGCCCTTCACCCTTTTAAGCAAGTTTCCTCCACTCCACCCCTCCTCCCAGCCTGTACATGTAATCTGTTTTTAGAAATCAATAAGGGCCCCTTGCACGTCTTCCCATCCCCCCCCCCCCCCACACGTAATTTGCCTTGGTAAATGACGCACACACTACCCGCTGTGGCTCCTGGGATGTGGCCGTCACATATCCCAGTAAGCATAGCCTTTCATTCAGGGGGGGGGGGGGGGGGTGCGCCTATCTGTGCGACATCAGGAGGCCTACCCGCTGAACCGAGAAAAGCCAAGGGGCCTTCCCATGATGTCAATAAGCATATGGCGGCACGGGACAGAGTGGTGGCAGGGCATGAGAGGATCGCAGAGGGACTAAGCTGGATGGGTGAGTATCTGAGATCTGCTGATAACCACCTCCCGGTAAGCGGGGGTAATCTAAAAATATTTTTTTAAAACATTGGGAATGAAAGCTACAAGCTAATTGGTTACTATGCACAGATGCTGCAGAGTCTTCATAAATACTCCTAAATATAATTTTTTTCTGTTTTAATGTTTGTACTTACATCTTTTTATTGCGTTTGTGAAGTTTTGCGGTTTGTGTTCTACATAAAACGTGACATTTATCATTTGAAGTGCACCTGCGCCCAGGCTGTGAACATTAAGGCTCGGTTCACACTGCCGTGACTTGGGATCCGACCTGTGAGACCCCAATTCGCATGACGTGTGAAATGCCATGTTAGTCAATGAGAGCAGTTTTAGCACTACTGAAGTCACTCCGACTTTAGAAAAGGTTCCTGAACTACTTCAATCTTCCCATGCTGCCAGTAAAGCATGTTTATACAGCCCTGGAGGGAGTATCCATCATATAGCTTTTTAAGGGCAAGCACTCATTGGTCAATGCAGCCATATGACCATGCTGACCAGTGGGAAGAGCATCTGAGGCACCACCTTTTGGCAAGTTGTGCCAGAAGAAATTTGTGTTTTTCTCTGGTCAGCGCAGTCACATGGGAGGGTTGTTGTGAAATATATTAATGACGGTGCTTATCTGATTAGCAGACTGTTTGTTTTAAAGTGTTTTATAAACCCAAAATCAGTTTTTCGGTGTGCTTTGGATCATCTCTCCTTGTATACAATTTTCTCTTGGTAAATTCTGTAGCAAAGTTTCTTATCTGGGGATCCAGCCAGTAAGAGCAGTTTCTTCTGCTGACTGACAACGCTAAGCTATTGTCTCACAATTAGCAGTCCTGTTGTCAGCGTGCCGCAGGAAGTGACAGCTGCTGTTTCCCAATATGACATGCAGGTCTCTGAACTCACTCTCGCTGTGTGCGTTTGGTCACCTGCACCCGCATGTTGTATTGGGACACAGCAGCTCTGTTCCTGAAGCCGCGTGTCACAATAGACTTTCTATGGACAGCCAGCACCAACACCTGTGCATCCCTGTGTCGGGAAGCACAGACCTGCACAAATCACGCAGTCCAGCCTTACAGTGGTGGTGATGGGGGGTAGGATGAGGGGCGAGCTGTTGACCACACTAGCTCAGCATCCACATCACCAATCAAAATGGAACAAAGTGACAAATTGTCCCCGGGGGGTGCTGGAACAACTAAAGAAGATGAATAATGTGAAATTTGAAAAACAAAAACATATTGAAAGATTGATTTTGGGATTTTTGCATCCATGAAATACTAACTTTTTAAAGAGGAAGTAAACCCTGATGAGTTTACTTCCTCTTTCATTCCCTGCAAAGGTAAAGCATAATGGACTACTGTGCATCGCATAGTAGTCCATTATGTGTCACTTACCTGACACAGGAGCAAGCGAAGTCACCACTGTCCCCTGTAGTCTGGCGCATCAATCTTCTAGGTGGGTCTCACCTCTCCGCCACTGTCATTTGGCGAAGCCGTGATGACGTCACTCCAGCGCATGCGCACGGGAGCCGCCACGCACGACATATCGCCGTTGACGGCGGCGCGCCCAGTGCGCCTGTATGCCGCTGTCTACGGCGGTGCCTGTCTTTCGGAAAATAACTCCTAAACCGTGTAGGTTTAGGAGATATTTCTTGGACCTACAGGTAAGCCTTAATCTAGGCTTACCTGTAGGTCAAAGTGTGTTGTAAGGGTTTACAACCACTTTAATAAAATAATTATTATAATACATATTATATGACATTCTAACTATAAGGATACTGTATATCCTTTTTTTTGGGGGGGGGGGGCGGGGGGGGATATGTATATATAAATATAATGTGTGTGTGTGTGTGTCTCATGTAAGCAAAAAAAAGAGCATTTTAACCTAGCATCATATGGCGATTTTCATGATTATTTTTTTTTCCCCAATTTTTAGCACCCAAAAATAGTTTTATAATAATTTAGAACATATTTTTGGAGTCATTTTCAAAGTTTTTCATGTGACTGTGGGTTTATTCGATTTTTCTTTAATGTCAGCCTCTATGTCAAACACTGTAGTCCCTACCTTTGCTGAACAACTGCTGTTGTAAAACCAGTTACATAACTAGTCACGTAGGCACTGTATAGTTTCAATGCACGTGTACATCACTACTGAACAGAACACATTGGGGCTGATTTACTAACACTGCAGAATACAAAATCTGGTGTAGCTGTGCATGGTAGCCAATCGGCTTCTAACTTTGCATTGTTCAATTTAAGCTTTGGCAAAAAAAAAAAACACCTGGAGGCTGATTGGTTTCTATGCAGAGCTGCGCCAGATTTTGTTTTAATAAATCGACCCCAAAGTGTCTCTATAGCTAGAAATTTATTTTTTCAGCTTTGGTTGAAGTGGTGGGAGGTTGGAATCCCTGTCCAGTTTCTAATGCTGTCGTCATTCCCCCCCCCATTGGGAAGGTTGATCCTCTCTCCTTGTCCTGGTGTCCATTGTTGCCAGGAGGGGAAGCCCACATTTTGAAGTATCACCAATATGGGTGTAGAGAGGAAATATTCCAGTGGGGACATTTGTTTTGCTAAGAGCTGTTTAAAGCGGACCTTCCATTCAAGTAGGCGGTCTTCTTACCTGTCACCCCCCCCCCATAATAGCTGTAAATAACACTTAAACAATAAAGATTTTACAAGAAGTAAAATAAAAATAATTGACCCTGCCTTCTAGATGATTCGGGTGATGTCAGTGCCCCTCACTGTTGCCTCATGGCCACTTGAAATGCAGCAAGAATGAACTCCTTCAATGGGTTGGGATGCTTTCTCATGGCAGTTCAAGTACCCAGGAGGCAGTGGTAAGGCACTGTGACATCACCTGTGCCTCCTAGAAGTCAGGCTGAGGGTAGTATTTTTTGTTTTGTTTTTTGTGTTATTGGTTTTACTGCTAATTGATTGGGCGGTGGGGAGCTGGTCTTGCAGGCAAGTGTAAAAAGTAAAAAATAATATATATCTCACAAAAGTGAGTACACCTTGCACATTTTTGTAAATATTTTATTATATCTTTTCATGTGACAACACTGAAGAAATTACGACATCTGGATATGACGCTGAGCATGTGCACGCAACTTCTTTGGTCGACCATGATGAGGCCTGTTCTGACTGGAACCTGTCCTGTTAAACTGCTGTATGGTCCTGGCCAATATCTTCTTATAGTCTAGGCCATCTTTGTAGAGCAACAATTCTTTTTTTCAGATCGTCGGAGAGTTCTTTGCCATGAGGGGCCATTTTGAACTTCAAGTGACCAGTTTGAGAGAGTGAGAGCGATAACACCAAATTTAACACACCTGCTCCCCATTCACACCTGCGACCTTTTAACACTAATGAGTCACATGACACCAGGGAGGGAAAATAGCTAATTGGGAACAATTTGGACATTATTACTTAGGGGTGTACTCGCATTTGTTACCAGCGGTTTAGACATTAATGGCTGTGTGTTGAGTTATTTTGAGGGGACAGCAAATTGACACTGTTATACAAGCTGTACACTCACTACTTTACATTGTAGTAAAGTGTCATTTCTTCAGTGTTGTCACATGAAAAGATAGAAGAAAATATTTTAAAATGGGAGGGGTGTATTCACCAATGTGTGTACACACACACACACACACACACACACTTGCAAGACAAAGCCATAATGAGCGAGTATGCATAGATAGCATACTCACCTGAGATCGAAGCCCTCACTGTGGTGCCATACACCGCTCTGGGGGTTACTTTCGGGCATTTTGGTCCCGGAGCTGTGATTGACCGTAGCTGTGTTGATGTCACTCCCGCGCATGTGCGCGGTAACGGTACACTCACTGAAGCAGGGGCACATAAATGCAATTGCTTCAGTTTGTGTCAGTGCACATGTGCCAATGACGTCGGCACATGCAAATACAGGGGATATCTTCTACACCGTGCGGGTTTAGGAGATAACCTGGGTAGCTACAGGTAAGCCTTGTTATAGGCTTACCTGTAGCACAAAGTGGTCTGTAAGGGTTTACAACCACTTTTAAGTTACACTTAAAATATTAATATTTTATACAGAAACAGAACTCTGGGGCCTTTCTAGTGGCCCTAGAGGACACTGCATGGCCCCTTATCACCACCTACCCAACATTTTAGCTTTTTGTTGTTTTTAGCAGAATTCGGTTTTAAACTTCCCTTGTATCACTGCCAGGTAGTGTGACATGTAGAAACTTCCAGGTATAATTCTTATGTGTTGACGCGTTATTTGTGTGAGCCATGTCATGTTTTATTATACATGTATATCCTTTTGTCATAGTTGAAGTTCTTTATTGCAGGTTTAAATAGAATGGTTCTCCGATGTCTGGACTTTACCAATCTGTATACAACATGGAAACCAATAAAAAAAAAAATAAAATACTCGATTTCCTGTGTCTTAAAGGGGTTGTAAAGGTGTGTTTTTTTTTTTTTTTTTTTTTTTTAATGCATCCTATGGATTAAGGTAAAAAAAACACCTGTCAGTGACTGCTCCCCCTCCCCCCATTTTACTTACCTGAATCCTCAGACACGCCGTCTCTGTCCTAGGGGGTTCTCGGCTGTTTATTGGATAGATTAATGGCAGCGCAGCCATTGGCTCCCGCTGCTCTCAATCAAATCCAATGACGTGCCGAGTCCTGCATCGGATGCTGGGCTCGGGCGAGCACCCGCAAGGTAACCCCCCTCGGAGAGCTCTTCTCCTAGGGGGTTATCTGATGCGTGGAGGAGCCAAGAGAGCCGCTGAAGGACCCCAGAATACGAGGTTTGGGCCACTCTGTGCAAAAGGAGTTGCATAGTGGAGGTAAGTATGATATGTTTGTTATTTGAAAAAAAACTAAAAAATAAAATAAAATGTTAAAGTGGTGGGAAGGGAGAAGAGACGATAACTGTCTTGTGTTAAAGGGACATCTACACTGATAATTAGGGCTTTATCAGCGCACACCAGTGAAGGAGAAAAATTACCTGTTTGCAAAATTTTATACCCACCTAAAAAATTTTCAGTCCTTTTTTTGTTTTAGTAAAAAAAAATAAAAAACAACCCAGTGGTGATTAAATGAGACCAAAAGAAAGCTCTATTTATGTGAAAATAATGATAAAAATGTAGTGTGGGTACAGTGTTGCATGACCACGCAATTGTCATTCAAAGTGTGACGGCTCTGAAAGCTGAAAATTGGCCGGCGCAGGAAGGGGGTGAAAGTGCCCTGTAGTCAGGTGGTTACTCAGGAGCAGTAGCAGAATAAATTAACCACTTGCCTACTGGGCACTTAAACACCCTTCCTGCCCAGACCAATTTTCAGCTTTCGGTGCTCTCACACTTTGAATGACAATTACGCAGTCATGCAACACTGTACCCAAATGAATTTTTTGTCCTTTTTTTCCCACAAATAGAGCTTTCTTTTGGTGGTATTTGATCACCTCTGTGTTTTTTATTTTTTGCGCTATAAATGAAAAAATAACGAAAATTTTGAAAAAAAGCACATTTGTTTCTGTGATAAAATTTTGCAAATTATTAATTTTTCTTCATGAATTTTGGCCACAATTTATACTGCTACATCTCTTTGGTAAAAATAACCCCAAATTAGGGGATATTATTTGGTCTTTGTGAAAGTTAGAGAGTCTACAAGCTGTGGTGCGAATCGCACAAAATTGATCACATCTGATGTACTGGTGGCCTATCTCATTTCTTGTGACCCGAACAAGCCAGGAAAGTACAAATACCCCCCAAATGACCCCTTTTTTGAAAGTAGACATTCCAAGGTCTTTAGTAAGAGGCATAGTGAGCGTTTTGATGTTGTAATTTTTTCCCACAATTCTTTGCAAAATCAAGATTTTTTATTTTATTAAAAATTTTTTCTACAAAATTGTCATTGTAATAGGTTATTTCTCTCACGTGGCATGTGTATACCACAAATAATGCCCCAAAATAAATTTTGCTACTGCTCCTGAGTATTACGATACCACATGTGTGGGACTTTTTCACAGCCTGGCCACATAGAGAGGCCCAACATGCAGGGAGCACCATCGCATGTTCTAGGAGCCTAAATTACACATCTGACTTGTTGACTACCTATTACACTTTTGAAGGCCCTGGAGCACCAGGACAATGACACATGGAACTAATACGTGGCACTGATACCTGGCATTGATGACGCGTTACACTGATAACAGATGGCACGTGACACTGACAGGTGGCACTGATGACACGTGACACTGATATGGCACTGATGACAAGTGGCACTTATACGTGGCACTGAGGACAGGTGGCACTGATGACAGATGGCACTGGGGGCAGATGGCAGTGGGGACAGATGGGCACTGTATTTTTATTTTTTTTACACTAACCGCTGCAGAGATGCAGCGGTTCATCTCTCCCTCCTCATATGCTGTCTGTCTGAGGAGGGAAAGCCAGCAATGAGAGATGATCTCATATGTTTACATATGAGATCATTTCTCATTGGGCACGCCGATCACGCTGTAAACGGTCGCTGTGATTGACCGTTTACAGCGATCTGTGACTGGCTGTGTCCAGGGGACACGGCCAGCACAGAACTTCCCCGATGCGCGCCCGCAGCGGCGTGCAGAGGGGAAATTAAAGGGAGGACGTCCAGGGACACCCTCCCGGCAGTTAGCGTCCGCGCTGCAGCCGTCTTTTGGCTATAGCTTGGGCGCAAATTGGTTAAGTATTGAACACGTCACCATTTTTCTAGGTAAATATATTTCTAAAGGTGCTATTGACATGAAATCCTCACCACATGTCGGTACCAACCTATGCAATCCATACATACAAAGACACCAAAACAAATAAGTTCAGAAATTAAGTTACAGTAAGGGGAAAAAAAGTATTTGACCCCCTTCTGATTTTGTACGTTTGGTGGTGCATCTTGTAGCCCATTCTAGCCTTGTGTAGGTCTACAATCTTGTCCCTGACATCCTTGGACAGCTTTATTGTTCACTTTTTGTCTCAATGAATAAATTAAATTTTACTAGACCACTCCCCCGTCTTCTTACCAGGGCTTAAAATACATTTCCATTGACCCCATCACGTCAACAGAGGGGCCCGGAAGGTGGGAGCAGAGAAGGGAATTTTTTTTCATTTTCGGGGTGTAGGTGGATAAAGCCAGTGCCGCTTTTCCATTGCACCTCGGGGGGGTTCAGGTGAGGTTGGAGGACCCTATCAGGAAGGCTGTACAGGGCCCCATGATTTTCAACAGCGGCCCTGCACGGCACCTTCAGGATTTGAAGACCGTGTGTGGAAGAATGGAACAAAATCACACCCGAGCAACGCATGCGACTAGTTTCCCCATACAGGGGCCTGCGCCTTGAAGCCGTCATTACCAACAAAGCATTTTGTACCAAGTATTAAAGCGGGAGTCCACCGGGACTCCGCGTTTTTTTTTTTTTTTTTAAAAAGCCAGCAGCTACAAATACTGCAGCTGCTGACTTTTAAAATAGTGACACTTACCTGTCCAGCGCGCCCGCGATGTCGGCACCCGAAGCCGATCTCTAGGTCGTCTGTCGGGTCCTGCCGCCGCCATCTTGGGTATGGGAATCAGGAAATGGAGCCTTTCGGCTTCATTTCCCGGTTCCCTACTGAGCATGCGCGAATCGCGCTGCGCAATAAGGACGCTCCCCGCTGCCTCTGGGATCTGTGTGTTTCCCAGCAGGCAGCGGGGCACTTGCGGAAAGGGGCGTAAGTTACGCCCCTTTCCGCAGAGAGCTATCCCGGAAGTGGGTGCAGTTACCTGGATTATATAGGTAACTGCACCCCCCTCCCCCCTGAAAGGTGCCGATTGTGGCACCGGAGGGGGGGAGGGTTCCGATGAGCGGAAGGTCCACTTTAGGGTGGACCTCCGCTTTAAATTTCAGTTTGCGCATTCAATACTTTTTCCCTGTGTCATTCCATTTTATTACACAGAGCTTCGTTTCTGAACTTCTTTGTTTTGGCTTCTTTGTATGTATGGATTGCATGGGTTTTTACCGACGTGGTGAAAAATTTCATGTCAACAGCACCTTTACCAATATATTTACCTAGAAAAATGGTGAAGTGTTCAATGCTTATTTTACCCGCCGTATAGTCGAGGTATTGAAAAACGACTCCACTTCCATCTACAACCTCCATCCTCAAGTACTGCCATCTCAACACCTTTACTGAGAAGATTAACAAATATCTTCTGACACAAAATTACCACACCTTAGAAATGATGCAATAAATTTCATAGTAAACTCAACAACGTAGAAGGATTCCCAGCGGCTATAATTTGAATCCAAACAGGAAAAAAAAAAGCTCCAGGCCCCATCAGGTTTACTCTTCCATATTACGTATTAACACCCACTCACCCCACTTCCTGAAGATTAGAGAAGAAGGGACAAAATTTACACAAGACTGCCCGAGGGCACGTCTCTTTCTTATTGGAGAAGACTCCTTTCATTGCTGCTACCAAGGAACAATGTGAAATTACCCTAAACTTTAGTTACAAAACTCATGACACCTGCCCAGGGCAGTGTCCACCAGGACCAACCGCGCTTTGTACCTACCAGAGAGGCCCATGATAACATCTCCAGTCTTGGATGTAATACACAAACACCTGGTCCACTTTTATACCTCTAATAAAATTATTAACTAATGCCATGAAGGCCGTTCACTGAATGAATTGGATGTTTATGGAACAGACATGAAAACACCTCAGATTAAAGGAGAAAATGATGTCCTGGACCAGCCTTTTCAAGACAGAGGAGCCCTTGAAATAACTTTCCGGTCTCAGGCAATCCCTGCTAAAAATTGCTGTATCTACAAATCTCTGCTGATTTGACATCTGTCATGGGTGTCTGATCGGTCTCTTGAGTAGGACGTTTGCCTAAACCAATGCGGTGTGCAGTACCGGTGCGGGTTGCCGATGACACTCGGAACGGTTTGGAGCCGTTACACTCGCAAATACTCGGAAATACTCCGTTCCAGAGCGTTTCCGAGTTCAGCCGAGCTGTCCCCGAGTATTTCCGAGGCTCTCCGGCACCCCCCGCACCTCTGGCCACATGCGGTATTGCATGCAATAGAAATCAATGCGGAACGAATTGCCTTACTTTCCATTGACTTCTATGGGGAAACTTGCTTTGATATGCTAGTGCTTTGGATTAAAAGCATTCTCTTGGAACGGATTATGCTTGTAATCCAAGGTTCCACTATGCTTATTTCCATTTCACATTTTTTTTTTACCTCTGCTTACACTACGGGCTGCTCTTTATTCATTTGTATTTATATCTGTAGCTTCTATTTATTGATTGTTTGATCCAGGGTGCGCGGCTTATAGGTTTCTCCTTTTTTTCACTTTTATAGAAATATATTCCCTATTAGCCACAAAGGATATACATACACTTTGAGTGCACCAAATGCCTTTGCAAACCCAGGTATTACTTTGAAAAAGTAGCAGTGAAATCATCAATGTGCTGCACAGAGAGCAGAGCTGTGGGAGGAAACCCAGCAGGCTCCACCCACTACAGAAAACCACAGGAGAGGGGTGGAGACCAGACCAGTCATCCTGCACAAGGAAAGAGAGCAGAGCTGTGGGAGGAGATCAGAAGGCTCCACCCACTACAGAAAACTACAGGAGGGGGGCGGGGACCAGACCAGTCTTCCTGCACATGGAGATAGAGCAGCAGTGAGCGGTCTTTATTACAGGAAGTCTCACACTGGTTTACTGCACAGATCTGGAAGAAATACACAACGCACACCGAGATTCAAGAAGATTTCTCCAAGAGATTTAAAACAAAATTTATGAAGCGACGCCTCCTGAAGAGCATGCTCTATGTTTTTTGAAAGTTAAGGTTACACCTGA
Organism: Lithobates pipiens; assembly: GCF_037356315.1. Taxonomy (NCBI): domain Eukaryota; kingdom Metazoa; phylum Chordata; class Amphibia; order Anura; family Ranidae; genus Lithobates; species Lithobates pipiens. The sequence continues at coordinate 50,818,443 of NW_027507785.1, forward strand.
ACTGCAGTTTGGTTTGGGTACAATTGTTCTAAATTTGGACCTCAGCATCAGTCTGACTGGACCATAGGATGTTCAGCCTGGCCACAAGGGGCACCGTCTCTTCTGGCAGGCATGGAACCACAGTCTGGTTGGGTGCTTTAAGGTTACTCTCTCTCGGAGCCCGCCCAGTGGGAGTGCCCCTCTTGCTGTGCTTTCTGGGAGAGGGTACTTAAGATGCGGATGTCACCTGGTTCGGGGTTCCGGTCCAGAAGTATGTTCTGACTCCATGGTCCTGGTCCTCCTGACCAGCCCCCAGGAAGGCTATGGCCTGGGGTGCGGATCCACCCGACTTATTGTCTCGGGGCTGGCTAGCCCGAGGCAAGGTAACTAAAGAAGGATTCCGAGGTGGTCCGGTGCCGTCTCCGGTAGTTGGAGAGGCCCAGTAACTTCGTAGCTATCCAGGGGAAGACTCTTCAGACGACGGCCATGTGCGGGTTGGCTTCTTAGTAAGAGCCTGGTGGGGATGAAGTACCTAGTGAATCCAGTCTCGTGGGTATCGCTAAGCTGGCTGAAAGATCCGGGTATCACACGAGTGTTCCACAGGTTTTAGTTTCCCGAGTGTTCTACAACAACGTCTGTGGCAGAGACTTGTTCCTGAGTAAAGCACCTTGTTGGCTTCTAGGCCTTGTGAGAGAAGGACTGTCCAAATTGAGTGAACATCCAGTTGTGAATGGCTATTCTCTGGATTTAATCAAAGTAAGCAAGTCCTTCGTTATTGACTTTGACACTTAGCCCCTGCACACACGGTCGGAAATTCAGACGGAAAAGGTCCGATTGGACCGTGTTGTCGGATGATCCGACCGTGTGTGGGCTACATCGGACTTTTTCCGTCGGAATGTCCGACCAACAAAGTTTGAGAGCTGGATATAAAATATTCCCACAACATGATCCGATCTGACTTTTTCCGATCGTTTGTAGAGAATTCCGATTGGACAAAGTGCCACGCATGCTCAGATCAAATTACGAGACCAAAGCTATTGGCTACTAGCCTCAAACGTAGTCCCGTCGCAACGAACGAACGTCATCCCGTTTCGAACGATCGGATTTTCCGACAACTTTGTCCGACCGTGTGTATGCAACACCAGTTTCGGACAAAATCCGTCGGAAAAAAATCAGACGGATTTTGTTGTCGGAATGTCTGACCGTGTGTACAAGGGCTTAGCGTACCTGAACTTCCTTCCTAACCCTCTGATCCTATTTTAAAGCGGGAGTTCCGCCATTTTGTTTTTTTAAAAGCCAGCAGCTACAAATACTGCAGCTGCTGACTTTTACAATAATGACACTTACCCGCAGCGCGCCCGCGATGTTGGCACACAAAGCCGATCTCTCGATCGTCTCTCGGGTGCTGCCGCCGCCATCTTGGGTATGGGAATCAGGAAGTGGAGCCTTGCGGCTTGATTTCCCGGGTTCCCTACTGCGCATGCGCAAGTCGCGCTGCGCAATAAGGATGGTCCCCGCTGTCTCTAGGATCTGTGTGTTTCCCAGCAGGCAGCGGGGGACCTTCGGAAAGGGGCGTAGATTCTGCGGAAAGGGGCGTAGCTTCTGCAGATATCTACGCCGGAAGTGGGTGCAGATACCTGTACTGTACAGGTACCTGCACCCCCCTCCCCCCTGAAAGGTGCCAATTGTGGCGCTGGAGGGGGGGGGAGGGTTCCAATGAGCAGAAGCTCCACTTTAGGGTGGAGCTCCGCTTTAAGAGACTGTCCGTTGTTTTTGCAAATAAAAATCCCTTCATGCGGATCTGTCGTCAGTCTCTAAAGTTACCGGGCCATCTACCACGGGACACCCCTAGACGCAAATCGAGGAGAAGAAGGTAACGGTAAGCCCAATCAAACCAGCAGCTCCTTTCGGGGGTCAGTGCTACATTTACTTATCCCCGGAGTTCAGCTTTAAGACTTTCCCAGTGTGCACTTGGGGAACGTTGTGAATGTTTTGCTCTGATTGGATGATGTGTAGTATTTTTGCCACCAAATTTGGGTGTGTCTAATATATTGCAGCCTAACTCGACACTCCAAGATGGAATTCCCCTCTAAGTGAAAGATTTCAGTGTTTAGTCAGCTGACACTACTTTTATAACTGATTCATTTTGGCGATGATGTCATGTGACCATGTTTTTTTTTTTTTTTTTGGGCTATGAGTAAGAGTCTGTGGATCTTCAGTGGTTTATAATAACTTTCTTAGTCATGAGGTTTGTCTTTCATGCGGTCCCTCGCTGCTCATGTGAACCTAGATTATGGCTAGATCAGAAATCTCCCCCTTTTATTTTTTTCTAAATAAAGGAGTTGAGTGTTTTTATTTCTAGTTTACATTTTGTTTTGTGAATGAGTATGTATGTACCCCTTGGAGAACCCTTATTTTTATAGGGGGCTTCCAGATTTTGATAAAACCCCTACTTATGGACCCCCATAACTACCGGGCCAGGGTTGTGGAGAAGAGGCCCTTGCTCTCATCATCATGGAGTCAAGGTGCTTTGACAGGGGAGCCTAAAGCCCCATACACACTATCAGTTTTTCTGCTGAGTTTTTCCTTCAGGTTTACCAAAACCATGTAGTAGAAGGGCCTGCCTGATTGCATACACATTGAAACTCCTGAGGTTTGACCTCATATTATATGGTTTTGGTAAATCTGAAGGAAAAACTCAGCAGAAAAACTGATAGTGTGTATGGGGCTTAAGGCATCCCCTGTCAAACCACCTTGACTCCATGATGATGAGAGCAAGGGCCTCTTCTCCACAACCCTGGCCTGGTAGTTGTGGGGGTCCACAAGTAGGGGTTTTATCAAAATCTGGATGCTCGTTCCCCATCCCTTATGTTTGACGTCGCTTCCGCCCTGCCATCTTCCCCTTACTCATCTCCATACCACATACAGAAGAGGATCCGATCGCCTCCGCCGATGCCGACATCTCCGGTAAGCAGCAGAGGGCACCGGATCACGTTTGAGGGGGGGCCCCCTCTCCCGCCACCAATAAAAGTGATCTTGTGGCGAATCCACTGCAGAGACCACTATTATCGTAAACCAGACCGCTGGCCGAAGAAGAGGATACCAGGGTTATGGCAGCTAGCTGCTGCCATAACAAAAATATCCCTCTTCAAAGTTAGGACGTATATCGGCGTGCGGCGGTCCGGAAGTGGTTAAAAGATGGTAGCGCCCCGCAAGCGTCCAGGAAAAATAGCAGAATAAAATTTGTTTTGCAGCACTGCCCATCATTCAAAAATCCGCCCCCAACATGTACAGATCCGCCCCTCACCGACATGAACACGCGTCGCCAGGCACAATCTGGCAAAAAAAATGTCTTCCATCGGATATTGTGCACAGGCGCCGTCTCGTCCTCATAACAGCTGATTGTAAAATCAGCTGTTGTGCGGCTCCCTGCGGCGCATGCGCTTCTTGTCCCGGGCACTTCTCGATAGCGGGCACTATCCGATAGAACTAGGGTTGCCACTTGTCCAGGATTCACCCGAGCAGTTCGGGTTTTGAATCCTTTGTCCGGGTTTTAGACCACCTGAAACCCGGACACATTATTCAGACTGAACTATGGCTTCCCAGCAGGGTTTCTGGCTGCAGTTGTCCAAGCTGAGATTGTTACACTCTCTCTCACACTGCCCAAAGCCAGCACTGACAATACTAACAATCCACGCCCCCCACACTGACAGGAGAGGGGAAAGGGATCGATCTGCTCCTCTTCCTCCCACCCCTTTCCCTCTGTACATAACCATATTCCGATTCCCGGCGCTGCGCCTCAGAAAAGGAAAGTGGGGGTGGGAAATTTGAAGCCCAGCGGTTGCAAATACATCTGGATGAGAGGTGCTGACTGCCAAGGGGTGAGTGAGCTCACCATCCATCCCTGTCTGTGACTGAGGTCTCCCCTCTTCTCTCTTCTACGTCTGAGTGAGTAAATCAGGGTTCTCAGAGCCCCCCTTACATCAGAGTTCCCCTTCACACCAGAAGCCGCAGTGTTCCCCCTTATATCAGATTCCTTTCCGTACATTGGAGTGCTCAGTGTTCCCCCTTAAATCAGGGTTCCCAGAGCACCCCATACATCAGAGTTCCCCTTTACACCAGAAGCCACAGTGTTCCCCCCTTACATCAGAGTCTTCTCCGTACATTGGAATGCTCAGTGTTCCCCCTTACATCAGAGTCCTCTCCGTATATTGGAGTGCTCAGTGTTCCCCCTTAAATCAGGGTTCCCAGAGCACCCATACATCAGAGTTCCCCTTCACATCAGAAGCCACAGTGTTCCCCCTTACATCAGAGTCCTCTCCGTAAATTGGAGTGCTCAGTGTTCCCCCTTACATCAGAGTCCTCTCCGTACATTCGAGTGCTCAGTGTTCCCCCTTACATCAGAGTACTCTCCGTACATTGGAGTGCTCAGTGTTCACCCTTAAATCAGGGTTCTCAGAGCACCCTTAACATCAGATTTCCCCTTTACACCAGAAGCCACAGTGTTCCCCCTTACATCAGAGTCCTCTCCGTACATCAGAGTTCTCAGTGTTCCCCCTTACATCAGAATCCTCTCCGTATATCAGAGTTCTCAGTGTTCCCCCTTAAATCTGGGTTCTCAGAGCACCCCTTACATCAGATTTCCCCTTTACACCAGAAGCCACAGTGTATCAGAACTCTGATAGTTCAGATATAAAGAGGGAACTCTGTGGATTCCAATGTAAAGGGGGACTCTTGTGATTAACTTTATATGATTGGAAATTATATTTAATCGCAAAACATATGTATAGTTTATACTGTAAAAAAAAAAAAAAAATTGCTGTGCTCCGCTAAAGTGTCCCAGTTTGACTTAAAGTGGTTGTAAACCCTTACAGACCACTTTGACCCACAGGTAAGCCTAGATTAAGGCTTACCTGTAGGTCCAAGAAATATTTCCTAAACCTACATGGTTTAGGAGATATTTACAAAAAGACAGGCGCCGCTGTCTACGGCGCATGCGCGATGAGCATGCTGCTGCTAACGGCGATATGCCGGTAGTCGCGGCTCCCGTGCGCATGCGCGGGACTGACATCATCGCTGCTCCGGCCACTCACAGTGCCGGAGCAGCGATACCCAGAAGAAGATGGAGGCTCCGTGCTACAGGGGACATCGGTGACATCGCTGGCTCCTGTGTCAGGTAAGTAACACATAATGGGCTACTATACGATGCATAGTAGCCCATTATGCTTTACCATTGCAGGGAAACAAAGAGGAAGTAAACCCATCAAGGTTTACTTCCTCTTTAAAGAAAAGGTGGAAACCCTAGACCAGTGATGGCGAACCTTGGCACCCCAGATGTTTTGGAACTACATTTCCCATGATGCTCATGCACTCTGCAGTGTAGTCGAGTATTATGGGAAATATAGTTCCAAAACATCTGGGGTGCCGAGGTTCGCCATCACTGCCCTAGACAGAACACCGACATCTTAGTCCAGGAAGTAGATGATGCCCCTGGATGATGCCTGAATAAAGATGGCGCCGTCCTTCTGGAGAGAAAAGCAGACAAAGGTACTGTCAGGGGGGGAAGTACTGTGATCTCTGTGAGAGGTGATAAATATCACTGAACACATTACTGAAAAAATATTTCGGAGGTTAGGTGATGCACTCTAATACTCTTCATGCTTGTTCTGAGCCGTTAGAAGGTAATGAAGCCACTGGATCAGCATGACAGGCAGGTAGTAGACCCCAGCACCTGTACTTCCTCCATGCAGGGAGCGCTGTGTTGGGTGTGTAGTCCTGCAGCGTCAGAGCCGCCCCCCCCCCCCTTCCCTGCGATCTCCTCTACTTCCTGTTAAACTGGTTTCACAGTTCCTTATGACCTCACACTTAGTTACAGAAACTAAGCATTTTTTATTTTTTTCTGCAGGGGCTTTTGTGTTGCTCTCTGCGCTCACCCAGGCGTTCTGTCTACAGGGGGATCCCAGTGAGCGTCTTCCCTTTAAATGGCACCAACATAGACTGTAGCAGCTGCTGCGTTCCCAGGGAGGGGCGTTCTGCCGCCACGTGACGTCAGGTTGTCTGGAATTGATTTCTGCACTGGAAATTATTACAACTCTTATTTACACGCCGACTCTGAAGCTGAAGGACCTGGAAAACGTCAGCCAGGTAAGGTCGGTGACCCTGTCCACCAGCAGGGGTGTACCTACAGATCGTGGGCGCCCCCCCCCCGGTAGCCCATGGGGCCCCCCACGCTGACTCCCCTTGTAACTGTCAGTGTCAGCTGTGACAATACGTGTTTTTGGTCTTAACATGTAACAGAGTTGGAATGACTTTCATAGATATGTTTCTGAACTTTATTAGAACTAAAGATAAAGAACCGGGTCAGTCTAGTACATTGGTCTCTCCGTCTACGGCTAGCGGGGGTTAAAACCGCCCCCCCCCCCGCTAGCGGCCAATTAGTACCACTAAAACGACGGTAAAGCGGACTCTTAAAATAGCACCGTTTTACTGCGGACGCCGCTCCCGCCCCAGTGTGAAAGGAGCCGAGTCAGCCCCTTGGCTTGGGAACAGTGAGGTTTCCTTGCTGTATTTCCAGACTCTTATACCCTGTCGGAGTTTCCAACGGAAAATGCGCGATTGGATGGCGTTGTCGGAAAATCCGATCACGCGTGGGCTCCATCTGACTTTTTCTGTCGGAAATTTCCGACACACAAAGTTTCAGAGCTGGATCTAAAATTTTCAGACAACACGATCCGATCGTTTAAATTCCGATCGCGTGCAGACAATTTCCGACGCACAAAGTGCCACGCATGCTCAGAATAAATTACGAGACTAAAGCTATTGGCTGCTGGCCTCTTTATAGTCCCGTCGTACGTGTTGTACGTCACCGCGTTCAGAACGATCAGATTTTCTGACAACTTTGTGCGACCGTGTGTATGCTAGACAAGTTTGGGCCAAAATCCGTCGGAAGAAATCCGACAGATTTTGACGTCGGAAATGTCCGACCATGTGTACGGGGCATTATATGGGTTGGTGATGGCATTGGAACAAGCAAAGCAGTTGGGGTGTCCCATGTGTCAGTCAATTCTAAAAAAATAAGATACATTCCTTAACTCTCCTCCTGTCCACTTGGGATTTTTGGGTGTTTCTGCCCATGTTTGTGCGCCCCAATTCCTCATAATGGGCACAGCAGGTGTACAGACCCAGGAACTCAGCACAGGGATAGTGAGAGCCCCTCATAATGGGCATAGCAGGTGTACAGACCCAGGAACTCAGTACAGGGATGGTGGGAACCCCTCATAATGGGCATAGCAGGTGGACAGACCCAGGAACTCAGTACAGGGATGGTGGGAACCCCTCATAATGGGCACAGCAGGTGGACAGACTCAGGATCTCAGCACAGGGATGGTGGGAACCCCTCATAATGGGCACAGCAGGTGTACAGACCCAGGAACTCAGCACAGGGATGGTGGGAACCCCTCATAATGAGCACAGCAGGTGGACAGACTCAGGATCTCAGCACAGGGATGGTGGGAACCCCTCATAATGGGCAAAGCAGGTCTACAGACCCAGAAAATCAGCACAGGGATGGTGGGAACCCCTCATAATGGGCACAGCAGGTGTACAGACCCGAGAACGCAGCACAAGGATGGTGAGAGCCCCTCATAATGGGCACAGCAGGTGTACAGACCCAAGAACGCAGCACAGGGATGGTGAGAGCCCCTCATAATGGGCACAGTGGGTGTACTGACCAGGGAACTCAGCACAAGGATGGTGGGAACCCCTCATAATGGGCACAGCAAATGTGTAGACCCAGGAAATCAGCACAGATATGGTGGCAACCCCTCATAATGGGCACAGCGGGTGTACAGACCCAGGAAGTCAGCACAGGTATGGTGGCAACCCCTCATAATGGGCACAGCAAGTGGACAGACCCGGGAACTCAGCACAGGAATGGTGGGAACCCCTCATAATGTGTACAGCAAGTGTGCAGACCCGGGAACCCAGTTCGTAGATGGTGGGGTCTTTCAACTCAGAGAATATTTTTTTTAGGTGTGTTGATTGATCTCAGTAGGTATTTGACATAGTAGCTGTGACTGTAGCACACAAACAGCTGCTAGAAGAATAACATACAAATGTCTTTAGGAAATGCAATAGAAGAATAAAGTGCAACAAGCATAGAGAGCAAAGCCCAATAATAAAAGTAAAAAAAAAAAAAATGTAAAAATTGCATTGTAAATTACTTCCATGTAGTAACCCCTGTCAGGTTTTTACTGCTGTCTGTGCCCCATTAGGGAGATTCACCCTCTCTATCTTTTCTGTTTACCATTATTACTGACAATGAAAGTAAAAGAAAATCCCAAATTTTGGGCTTTCCCCAGAAAAGTAATAGAAGAGAAATCTTCCAATGGTTACGCTAGTTCTGGTGGAATGTCCCTTTTGTCCCCTCCTGGCCTTCTGAAGGTCAGCCAAAGACTGGGGACTGTACCTAGGAGCCTTCAGGCGGTGCTGGGACTTTTAATGTACAGGATTCGCTCTTTTTTTTTTTTCAGCTGAAAGTAGAAAATGAAACCCTCATAGTATAATCCTTGTAAATCCGGAAGATCCAGCTACCAGCAGCCACTTGTGTCACTTGCACATACCACTTTGGCATAAACTCTGAGCCCCAAAGTCAGAGCCCCGGCCCTCCGCCTGCATCCCTCAGTGCAGTGTTCATTGTATTTTGACCTATAGAGGGGATTGCACATTGCAGGGGGTGTGCCAGGGACGAGGCCACTGATAAGGCAGCACAGCCAGACCTCCTGTACTGGGCCTGGGCCCCATCAGTTCAAAAGGAGGGTCCGGTCCCCTGCCCAGCAGTAGGTCCGACCGTATTGTCTTACTGTGGAGGGGATTGCACATTGCAGGGGGTGTGCCAGAGACAGGGTCGCTGATAAGGTAGCACAGCCAGACCTCCTGTACTGGGCCTGGGCCCCATCAGTTCAAAAGGAGGGTCCGGTCCCCTGCCCAGCAGTAGGTCCGGCCGTACTGTCTTACTGTGGAGGGGATTGCACATTGCAGGGGTGTGCCAGAGACAGGGCTGCTGATAAGGCAGCACAGCCAGATCTCCTTTACTGGGCCTGGGTCCCATAAGTTCAAAAGGAGGGTCCGGTCACCTGCCCATAAGTAGGTCCGGCTGTACTGTCTTACTGTGGACACTGATCCTCTTCTGCCTCCCCCTGCAGTGCTGCTAGATGCTCTTCTTCCCTCTCTGGCTGCACTGCAGGGGGCTTGGTCCCCTTCCATCCACTGTCCCCCCCCCCCGTGTGCCCATTTCCCCTGCAGCGCTGTCGGCTTCCCTCCTCTCCTCACCCGCCGGAGGCTGCAGCGGGACACAGGGGGATGATTCAAGGTTGGGGGGGAAGGGGCTGGTAAATATGTCATATACTGGCCCCTTCATTTCCTGAATGAACACAGTGAGCGATCAGTACCAATCACTCCTGTTCCCATTCACCACTGAAGCATAGAAAACTGTAAGCATAGTGAGTTATATTGCTGTTGCTAAGGTCTACAGTATATGTGCCAATTGCTAAAGCAACAAACAAGCCAGGAAATGGGTGACATGGCTGAGTGGATGGACACTTTGGTAGTGAAGAGGTGTTATGCTTTGTCCCTTCACTAGCGATCAGTTCCCCATGAATTGGGCCTGAACTTGCATCACAGAATACTAAGGTACCTAGCCTGGGAGTCACAGGTGATGTAGCGAGGCCTTGAAACGAGAACAAGCATGAAGTAAACTCTGTTTACTATGCTTCAGTTTGTGAATGAGCAGGAAGCCTCAGATGGTAGAAGGGGGCCCTGTCAGGTAGGCCGTATGGGGCCCCATGATTTCTAACAGCAGCCCTGGCCGGAGCCCCGAAATTGGTCCAAGGGCTCAATGACGATCTGGAGGACCGAACAGAACACAGTTTCTGTAACCAACCGAACTGAAATCTCAATCAATTTGCTTCCCCATCTCACCCACCTGCGTAATGAAACAAGTGGAAGGCACAAGACACAAGTAGCTCTAATTAACCCAAAAAGTCCATAAATGAGTCCATAATACATAAATGAATAATAAAGTCTGTACACTCAGGGCTGCCACCTAAGGAATAGAAGACAGATTCCAGCGAAGCTGAGAATAAAGAAAGGAGAGAGGCGTCTCTAATGCCGCGTACACACGATCGGAATTTCGCCCAGCAAAAGACCGATGAGAGCGAAAATGCGATCGTGTGTATGCTCCATCGGAATTTAGCTGGCCGAATTCCCGCCAGCAAAAATTTGATAGCATGTTCTCAATTTTCCAGATGGAAAAACTTTCTGTCGGAAATTCCGATTGCGTGTATGCAATTCCAACGCACAAAAACTCACGAATGCTCAGATTCAACTACGAGATGGAAGCTATTGGCTACTAGGTATTGAACTTCCTTTTTCTAGTCCCGTTGTATGTTTTCTAGTCCCGTTGTATGTGTCTTGGTGGTCGGAATTTGGTGTGACTGTGTGTAGGCAAGACAGTTCGAGCTGAATTCCATCGGAATTCCGATGGGAAAACCATCAGAGCTTTCGTGTGTACGCGGCATAATTGTAGCAGTTAAAAACACTTTAATGATAACATACAATTGGCAAGATGCTTGACAAAGGAGTGCAGCCTCCGAAACGCATCGCACCTTAGTGACGTCATTGCCTCACGCCGCTCTGCTCTCTGTACACCAAGCCTGATTTTGGGAGATCCCACCGCACGGGCGTTTTTATCCATCAGCGGATTCCAGGGAGGATTCTACTCTTTGCAGGGCCACGAGCGAAGGCACTTGGCGGTTCACCGCCCTTATCTCTGGGGATACCCCTACACACAGTTGTGCCTGCCAAGAACTCCATCCACATAAACCAGCAGAAAATTGGAGGAACCCTGATTCATTTATCTATCCTTCTCCTGGGATGTTTTACTTACAGATGTGCCCTCTTTTATCTTCATCCATGTGAGTTGCCCATTGTGTGTTACCATTAAAGTGTTTTTACCTGCTGCACTTAGTGGCGCCTCTCTCCTTGTTTATTCTCACCTGTGTAATGAAGAGGAGGAAAGCGGGAGATGTTCTGTAGTACAAATCAGGAGAAGAGCCTAGGGGTGACAACATTGCTCCTCCACAGATACAGCCCAGTGAGCGTGGTCACCTTAGGACAGGGAGTGTGTTACTGCCAGGTGAAAATAAAGGAAAAAAAACCTACGCAGCATCCACATCTCATTGGTTAACTGCAATGTTAATACATTTATGTTCTTGGGCTGCTGACTATTATACTTTCCTTTTAGGTCCCGGTGCTGAAGAGACCTTCAGCTACATCTGAAGCTGTCGATCCAGGGGAAGACCCGCCGCCATGGCTAGCCCTCGCTGCAGCACCTCCTCCGCTCTGATCATTGACATCCCCCCGAGGGTGTTGGATGAACTTTGTCGCTGTATTGATTGTCTTATAGACTGGGAGTGGCTACGATTTGGTGAGATATTTTCCCCTTTTTTACATATCAAATAAGAACACAAGAGTAGCTGAGAGGTGTAGATGTGAAAAAAAAAAATGTTTTAAAGCGCCCTGTCCCTCCATGCTTGTGCGCTGTGGTGAACACATGCATGTCGCGCCCGCATATGTGACGTATCAGCGCGAACATTATAGCGAGAGCAATAATTCTAGCTCCAGACCTCCTTTGTAACTCTAAACTAGTAACCTGTAAAAAAAATTTAAAGTGTCGCCTATGGAGATTTTTAAGTACTGCAGTTTGACGCCATGCCACGAGCGTGCGCAATTTTAACCACTTCAGCCCCGGAAAGGATTTACCCCCACCCTTCCTGACCAGAGTGTTTTTTGCGATTCGGGACTGCGTCACTTTAAATGACAGTTGCGCGGCCGTGCGACGTGGCTCCCAAACAAAATTGACGTCCTTTTTTTTCCCACAAATAGAGCTTTCTTTTGGTGGTATTTGATCACTTCTGCGGTTTTTATTTTTTGCGCTATAAACAAAAAAAAGCGCCAATTTTGAAAAAAAAAACGCATTATTTTTTACTTTTTACTATAATAATTATCCCCCCAAAAATATATAAAGAAAACAATTTTTTTCCTTACTTTAGGCCGATACGTATTCTTCTACATATTTTTGGTAAAATAAGCATTTATTGATTGGTTTGCGCAAAAGATATAGCGTTTACAAAATAGGGGTTAGTTTTATGGTATTTTTATTAATATATATATATATATATATATATATATATATTTTTTTTTTTTTTTTTACTAGTAATGGCGGCGATCAGCGATTTTTATTGTGACTGCGACATTATGGCAGACAATTTTGACACATTTTTGGGACCATTGGCATTAATACAGAGATCAATGCTATAAAATTGATTACTGTAAAAATGTCACTGGCAGTGAAGGGGTTAACCTCTAGGAGGCGGGGAGGAGTTAAGTGTATCCTAGGGGCATGTTTCTAACTGTCTGGGGGCTTGGCTGTGTGTGACACGTCACTGATCGCTGTTTCCGATGACCGGGAGCAGACGATCAGTGTGCTGTCATTAGGCAGAACGGGCAGATGCTGTTTACATCGGCATCTCCCCGTTCTTGAGCTCCGTGACACGATCATGGGTATCCCCGCGGCGATCGAGTCCGCGGGACCCGCGGGCACGGTCACGGAGCTCGCGGCAGGCGCGTGCGGGCACGGCTGCAAATTCAAAGTAATGTACGGGTACATTACTTTGCCCAGCTGTGCCATTCTGCCGACATATAATATAGGAGACGGTCGGGAACCGGTTAAAGGGTGACATGTTAGGTATCTATTTACTTAACATAACATAATCTTTTATATTTTACCAAAAATAGTTTTTTTTTGCATTAAATTCGTGAAAGTATTTTTTCCAAAGGAATTGTGTTTAAAAAATCATTAGGACCTCTTTCACACTAGGGAGCTTTGCAGACGCTATGACCAGGGCCGGATTAACATAGGGGCTATTGGAGCTGCAGCTCCAGGCCCCTTTCTCAAGATAGGCCCATTTGCCCAAAAACATAAAAAAAAAAAAAGATCGACTTCGAAGATTGTAGCTCGGCGACCAGGAGTCACAGAGACCCCAAATTTGGGAGGTAGGTGGCTAAATACCCACTCCAGCACTGGTTATAATATGGGGCTGCTATCATCTATGGTTCCGGAGATACGGGGCTCCTTGTACAGCCTGTCAGAATCTACATACAGAGCGGCAGTATAAATACAGCTGGAACACTCTGCAGCAGACGGAGAGGATGACATCACAGTGCTGATAATAATTATTTGTATATTACTTATGATAATTAACCCCTTGCCACCCAGGCCCATTCTGAGACTTCTCTCCTACATGGAAAAATCATGATTTTTTTATGCTAGAAAATGACTCAGAACCCTCAAGCATTATATATTGTTTTAGCAGAGACCCTGTGGAATAAAATGGTGGTCTTTGCAACTTTTTATGTTACATGATATTTGCGCAGCAATTTTTCAAACTTTTTTTGGAAAGAAACTGTTTCATTCATAAAAAAACACTAAAGTTAGGACAATTTTTTGTTGTGTACTAAGCGATGCTTTACATTTTTTTACAGGTTACATGTTTAGAGTTACAGAGGAGGTCTAGTGCTAGAATTATTGCTCTCGCTCTAACGATCATAGTGTATGTAACCTGTGTGTATCTGGCTCTGATACTAACCAGCGCCTACCCAGGGACTGACTAGTGTCTCTCCCCAGCCTGTCCCCACACACCCTCTCACCCGCTGACCTGTGAATGGGGCGATCACTCCCGCAGTGTTATTGTGTTCTGCCAGTCAATACATTGATTAGTGCTGCTAACTATAGCTGGCAGCACTGATTGTTTTGGGGAAAACCTGACAGGCTGGTTGTACTCAAGTCGGTTAATAGGTTGACTTGTGTAAAACTAGCTAGCCCATACATAGATCGACTATGGCTGGTCTCTGCTTAATTGGTGTAATTTCAATCCATGTCTGGCCCGCTTAACCACTACGCAAGTCCCTAAACATCCTTCCACAAACCTTTACATTTTTCCTTGCCAGATTACTTCATCCTCCTCTCCTATACATAGTGCCCACTGTCATACTCTCCACACTTCTCTCCTATACATAGTGCCCACTGTCATACCCTCCACACTTCTCTCCTATACATAGTGCCCACTGTCATACTCTCCACACTCCTCTCCTATACATAGTGCCCACTGTCATACCTCCAACACTTCTCTCCTATACATAACGCCCACTGTCATACTCTCCAAACTTCTCTTCTATACATAGTACCCACTGTCATACCTCCAACACTTCTCTCCTATACATAACGCCCGCTGTCATATCCTACACACTCCTCTCCTATACATAGTGCCCACTGTCATACCTCCGACACTTCTCTCCTATACATAGTCCCCACTGTCATACCCTCCACACTCCTCTCCTATACATAGTCCCCACTGTCATACCCTCCACACTCCTCTCCTGTACATACTTCTCACTGTCATACCCTCCACACTCTTCTCCTATACATAGTGCCCACTGTCATACCTCCAACACTTCTCTCCTATACATAGTGCCCACTGTCATACCCTCCACACTCCTCTCCTGTACATACTACTCACTGTCATACTCTCCAAACTCCTCTCCTATACATAGTGCCCACTGTCATACCTCCAACACTGCTCTCCTGTACATACTACTCACTGTCATACCCTCCACACTCCTCTCCTATACATAGTGCCCACTGTCATACCTCCAACACTGCTCTCCTGTACATACTACTCACTGTCATACCCTCCACACTCCTCTCCTACACATAGTGCCCAATGTCATAACCTCTACACTCCTCTCCTGTACATACTACTCACTGTCATACTCTCCAAACTCCTCTCCTATACATAGTGCCCACTGTCATACCTCCAACACTGCTCTCCTGTACATACTACTCACTGTCATACCCTCCACACTCCTCTCCTATACATAGTGCCCACTGTCATACCTCCAACACTGCTCTCCTGTACATACTACTCACTGTCATACCCTCCACACTCCTCTCCTACACATAGTGCCCAATGTCATAACCTCTACACTCCTCTGCTGTGCATACCACCCACTGTCTTACCCTTCACACTCCTCTCCTGTACATAGTGCCCACTGTTAGACCCTCCACATTCCTCTCCCTCACCTGCACATACTTCCCACGTTTATACCATCCATACTCCTCTCCTATGCCTCTTACCCACACAAACTGTTCTTTAAAATTATTATGCTGAATATCCTCAATGTTACCAGCTCTAGAATGGGCACTTTTGTCAGTTCAACTAAAGGAAATCTCACAGTCTTCATATTTGTTCTTCCCCATTATTAGTACTTATTTCATTTTGTAATGACTATTGTGATATATAGAGGAACACGGGGGATGTCAGCTACTCTAAATATAGCACTTGTAGAAAAAAGTGTCCCTGAAAATATTTTTAAAATGTTGACAACTATGCACTTAGGCACTGCCCAAGGGCCACAGAGTAAGTAGGGGCCCCATGAGAGGCTCCTGTGATATTAAAGCGGTAGTAAACTTTTCTAAAATTACAACTTTTTAGAGGCCCTGGGGTAGGTTATGCCATAATGTACAAGTATGCCCAGCATATTAGCACATTAGGGTACACTTACCTGTCAGACTGAGCCCTCCAGTGCTGTGCTGTGATCATTCCGGCGGGGCCCGGGCACTTCCATCTTCACCCGGACTTCCTTCTGGGTTCTGTGCCTTCCGTCACTTGCCTTGGCCAGGCTGCCCTGATGTCATTCCCACACATGCCCATGTGCATCCTCTCTCTCCCATCCCCCCCTTTCTCTCTCATCCTCCCTCCCTTACCCCTCACACCTCTTTCATCCCCTTTCTCTGTCTCTCTCTCTCTCTCTCTCTCATCCTCCCCCTCTCTCTCTTTAATTGAATTTGTTATAACAAAAAATAGTTGCATTTTTATTTATTTATTGTTTATAAAAGGCCCCCCCAAAATCCTCAGCACCAGGCCCATGATGTTCTTAATCTGGCCCTGGCTACGACGCTAAAAGTAGTGCCTGCAAAGCGCCCTGAAAGAGCCGCTCCTCACAATGGAGCGGCGCGCTGGCAGGACGGTAAAAAAAAGTCCTACTAGCCGCATCTTTGGAGCAATGAAGTAGCGGTGAAGGAGCGGTGTGTATACCGCTCCTTCGCCGCTCCTGCCCATTGAAGTGAATGGGGCGGCGCGGGTATACCGCCGGCAAAGCGCCGCTGCAGCAGCACTTTGTGGTGGCTTTAACCCTTTCTCGTCCGCTAGCAGGGGGGGTAAAATAGCGCAGTTTTACCGTCTGCGCCCGCACCGCCCCAGTGTGAAAGGGGCCTAAGTAAACACCATGTGACATAAAAAATTGCAACACCCACCATTCTATTCTCTAGGACCTCTGCCTAATAATATATGTAATGTTTGGGGGTTCTGAGTAATTTTCTAGCCAAAAAAATGACGTGTAGGAGAGGAATTTTAAAATTGGCCTGGGTGGGAAGAAGTTAAAGAGGAAGTAAAGTGTACTGGGTTCTTTTTGTTTTTTCTTACCTGCCAAGTAAAAACATAATGTGCTAGTATGCATCGCGTACTAGCACATTACGTGACACTTACCTGTGACACTTACCTGCAAATTAAGCACTCGTCGTCTCCGCTGGAGGCCACGTCCATCTCGGCCCATCTTCCTTCCGGGTCCGCGGACTGTCCGGAGTCGCATAAATGTCACTCCAGCGCACAGGGAGCTGCCGGTCTCGGCACAGGGCTCTGAAGATTCGGCACAAGCGGCCGTTTCTTCAGAGCGCATGCGCCGGTGACGTAATTGCCGCAGTGTACAGTATCTCCTAAATCAGTGATGGCGAACCTTGGCACCCCAGATGTTTTGGAACTACAAATTACATTGTAAATGACTTCCATGTAGTAACCCCTGTCAGGTTTTTACTGCTGTCTGTGCCCCATTAGGGAGATTCGCCCTCTCTATCTTTTCTGTTTACCATTATTACTGACAATGAAAGTAATAGAAAATCCCAAATTTTGGGTTTTCCCCAGAAAAGTAATAGAAGGGAAATCTTCCAATGGGTACGCTAGTTCTGGTGGAATGTCCCTTCTGTCCCCTCCTGGCCTTCTGAAGGTCAGCCAAAGACTGGGGGCTGTACCTAGGAGCCTTCAGGCGGTGCTGAGACTTTTAATGTACAGGATTCGCTTTTTTTTTTTTTTTTTAGCTGAAAGTAGAAAATTAAACCCTCATAGTATGATCCTTGTCAATCCGGAAGATCCAGCTACCAGCAGCCACTCGTATCACCTGCACATACCACTTTGACATCAACGGTAACTCTGAGCTCCAAAGTCAGAGCCCCGGCCCTCCGCCTGTATCCCTCTGTGCAGTGTTCATTGTATTCTTACCTATAGAGGGGATTGCACATTGCAGGGGGTGTACCGGGGACGGGGCCGCTGATAAGGCGGCACAGCCAGACCTCCTGTACTGGGCCTGGGTCCCATCAGTTCAAAAGTAGTGTCCGGTCACCTGCCCAGCAGTAGGTCCGGCCGTACTGTCTTACTGTGGAAGGGATTGCACATTGCAAGGGGTGTGCCAGAGACAGGGCCGCTGATAAGGCGGCACAGCCAGATCTCCTTTACTGGGCCTGGGTCCCATCAGTTCAAAAGGAGGGTCCCATCCTCTGCCCAGCAGTAGGTCCGGCCAATTTTCTAGCCAAAAAAATGACGTGTAGGAGAGGAATTTTAAAATTGGCCTGGGTGGGAAGTAGTTTAAGAGGAAGTAAAGTCTACTGGTTTTTTTTTTCTTACCTGCAAAGTAAAAACATAATGTGCTAGTAGGCATCGCATATTAGCACATTACGTGACACTTACCTGCAAACTAAGCACTCGTCGTCCCCGCTGGAGGCCACGTCCATCTTGGCCCGTCTTCCTTCCAGGTACGCGGACTGTCCGGAGACTCATAAATGTCACTCACGCGCGCAGGGAGCCGCCGGTCTCGGCAAAGGGCTCTGAAGATTCGGCACAAGCGGCCGTTTCTTCAGAGCGCATGCGCCGGTGACGTAATTGGCGCAGTGTACAGTATCTCCTAAATCAGTGATGGTGAACCTTGGCACCCCAGATGTTTTGGAACTACATTTCCCATGATGCTCATGTACTCTGCAGTGTAGGGAGCATCATGGGAAATGTAGTTCTGAAACATCTGGGGTGCCAAGGTTCACCATCACTGGCCTAAATGGTGCAAGTTTAGGAGATATTTACAGTACCTATATTATACCTTATTATAGGCTAATCTTTGGGTACAAACATTAGAAGGAAGTTTACTTCCTCTTTAAAATCTGAGAACATTGCGTTGTAACCCTTCATTCCTTTTAAGCAATAGTCTAAAATCGAGAGCCAACTACTAAACAGAAATTGCAGAATGTCTTTGGCTCCCTTATCAACAGTGGATTATAATAATCCAAGGGCACAGTGGCCTTACTGTAACAATGGGGTACATTTATTTACTTATAGAAAAGCCTGTTTATGGCAGTACAATTGAATTTTTAGAATAGTTTATACGGTAAGTCCACCTATTCCACAGCAGATACCGGGTCCAATATATATTAAATACTGAAAAAAATTGAAAATGAATGCAAAGAGGTGCGTTGTGCATGGATCCTAGCGCTTATATCTCATAGCTACAGATTCCAGCTCACTTCGTCACTCCCAACCAATCCACCATCTGTTACCCACAAGTGCGGGGAATGTAAAAGGGAACCCGCTTTTTCCCTCGCGTGGTTTTGGTCTGTATTCACCTACCCCTTCAACCGCGTATCATGACATAAGTCATAGCCCGAGCCACATCCTTGGAGAGGAAGCCACGTGTTAAACCTCTGGGTACAGACAAGAATTTGCCTATCCACATGGGTAAAAGGGGAGGAGTATGGCTAGATGATGCCAACGTGTTTCGTCTCTACTAAGGACTCCATCGGGATCTATTCATATATATAGGTCCTGATGAAGTTCCGCGGAGGAATGAAATGCGTCCCTTATTAAAATTTCTTGTATTTGATGTAAATTTGAACATTCTTTTGATATTCGTTAAAGAGGAAATTCACCTGCTACCCCACCAATTACCCCAGACAAGCAGTGGCAAGAGGAGTGCAGATGCTGATGCGCCCTGCTTCCCCCCCCCCCCTCCCCCGCCCCACAACATGAGACTACATCTTCTTTGTCCCATGGGGAACAGAACAGTAGAAGAATAAAATATATTGAGAGATCTTCTCTAAAAATGATTGACGAGAACTTTTAAAATTACATTACATAGTTACATAGTTAGTCGGGTTGAAAAAAGACACAAGTCCATCCAGTTCAACCTTAAAAAAAAATAAAAAATAAAAATAATCGTACAATCCAAATACCCAATTTTATGCCCACAATTGATCCAGAGGAAGGCGAAAAAAAACCACAGCAGAGCATGCTCCAATTTGCTACAGCAGGGGAAAAAAAATCCTTCCTGATCCCCCAAGAGGCAATCGAATTTTCCCTGGATCAACTTTACCTATGTTAGTACCCAGTTATATTATGTACATTCAGGAAAGTATCCAGGCCTTTCTTAACACAATCTACTGAGCAGGCCAGAACCACCTCTGGCGGGAGTCTATTCCACATTTTCACAGCTCTAACTGTGAAGAAACCTTTCCGTACTTCAAGATGAAATCTCTTTTCCTCTAGACGTAAAGAGTGCCCCCGTGTCCTCTGGGTTGACCGTACAGAGAACAACTCAACACCAAGTTCACTATATGGACCCCTAATATATTTGAACATGTTGATCATATCCCCCCTTATTCTCCTCTTCTCAAGAGTGAATACATTCAGTTCCTCTAATCTTTCCTCATAGCTGAGCTCCTCCATGCCTCTTATCAGTTTGGTTGCTCTTCTCTGCACTTTCTCCAGTTCCCCGATATCCTTTTTGAGAACTGGTGCCCAAAACTGAACTGCATATTCCAGGTGAGGTCTTACTAATGATTTGAACAGGGGCAAAATGATCTCTCTCTCTCTGGAGTCCATACCTCTCTTAATACAAGAAAGGACTTTACTCGCTTTGGAAACAGCAGCTTGGCATTGCATGTTGTTATTGAGCTTATGATCTACATTACCGTAACATTTTGGGAATGGATACAAGGACTGAGTCTCACTTTGCAATTTTTAAGAGTCAAAACTTCCTTGCACTTTGCTCCATCCTCCATATCAGTAGCAAACATATAAAAAGAAGGCTATGGGGGTACCTCATCCCAAATATTACGCACAACAAAAACAACCAGAATAACGGACTATTGCGGTACCAGTGAGGAACTCATACTTAATAACATTTTAACAAATTTATTAAGAAAACATCTACATATAAACATAAAAATCATGAAAGAATGTTCTCATCAGATTATAACAATTCCAGTTACAATGTGTGTCAAGGACAAAGTGGTTAACACGTTTCGCAGACAGCTTGTTCAGGACCACAGGTCTATAGACGTAAATCTGGAGGACATATTTTCAGTCCCCAAGACATAAGGACAGGAGGTAGGACCCAAGAGATCAGAGGCGATGTGACCCTCACAACCACAGAAGCGGGGTGGACGGGTGAAATCAGAGATATGCAGGATTTGACCCAAAGTATCCCCTATCAGCTACTGCGGAGAAGCCTCCCTCCTCTATCAGTAAGAATTTTCCACAAGTTATCATCCAAAAGCTACAACAGCTACATTGTAGCTTTTGGATGACAACTTCTGTGGTTGTGAGGGTCACACCGCCTCTGATCTCTGGGTCCTACCTCCTGTCCTTATGTCTTGGGGACTGAAAATATGTTCTCCAGATTTAAGTCTATAGACCTGTGGTTCTGAAGAAGCTGTCAGCGAAACGCGTTACCCACTTTGTCCTAGACACGCATTGTAACTGGAATTGTTATAATCTGATGAGAATTTTTTTTCATGATTTTAACCACTTCAGATCCGCGCTATTGCCAAATGACGGCATTAGCGCGGACCTACATTTTCGGGACTACGTCTATTGACGTAGTCCCGGTTACGAGCGGCCTGCGCGCCCCCTGAGGACTCGCCTGATCACCGATCCGTGTAAGGGGTCGATCCCGACCCCTTATCACGTGATCAGCTGTCAGCCAATGACAGCTGATCATGTGATAGAACGGAGCCGGTAATCGGCTATTATTAATTAATTATTAATATAGAAAAAAAAAGCCGATCACCGGCGGCCGTGATCGGGACATCAGTCCCGATCACGGCCATCAATACAAGGGACCACCTGCCACCTGCCTGTGCCCACCTGCCTCCCGCAGTGCCATCCTGAAATTAAATAAAAGCAAAAGTAAGTGCCCCCCGTCAGTGCCCCCCGTCAGTGCCCATAGTGCCCACAGTGCCACCCACAGTGCCACCCACAGTGCCACCCCACAGTGCCACCCACAGTGCCACCCACAGTGCCACCCAATCTGCTCAAAGGTGCTGCACCCCAGTGCCGCCCATCAGTGCCCAGCAGTGCCGCCCATCAGTGCCCAGCAGTGCCGCCCATCAGTGCCCAGCAGTGCCACCTATCAGAGCCACCTATCAGTGCCACCTATCAGTGCCCATCAGTCCCATCTATCTGTGGTACCTATCAGTGCCCATCCGTGCCACCCATCCGTGCCACTTATCCGTGCCACCCATCCGTGCCATCTTATCTGTGCCCATCTTTGCCCATCAGTGCCGCCTTATCTGTGCCCATCGGTGCCGCCTTATCTGTGCCTATTAGTGCCGCCTTAACTATGCCTATCAGTGCCCACCGGTGCAGCCTATCAGTGCCCACCAATGCAGCCCATCAGTGCCCACCAATGCAGCCCATCAGTGCCCACCAATGCAGCCTATCAGTGCCGCCTAATCAGCGCACTTCAATGAAGGAGAAAAATGACCCGTTTGCAAAATTTTATAACAAACTATTAAAACATGATTTTTTTTTTTTTGCATCTTTTTTTGTTTGTTTAGCAAAAAATAAAACTCCGAGCTGTAACTAAATACCACCAAAAGAAAGCTCTATTTGTGGGAAAAAAATGATAAAAATTTCATTTGGGTACAGTGTTGTATGCCCGCGTAATTGTCACTCAAAGTGCATCAGCGCTGAAAGCTGAAAATTGGTCTGGGACTGAGGGGGGTTTAAGTGCCCAGTAAGCAAGTGGTTAATGTTTATATGTAAATGTTTTCTTAATAAATTTGGTAAAATGGTATTATATATGAGTTCCTCACTGGTACCGGAATAGTCCGTTATTCTGGTTGGTTTTGTTCTGAGCCTCCATATCAGTAATAATGTTTTATGATGGCAGTGAGAGACTAGTGAACATCCTTTATACGTGTTATCTTCATTGCGGTTTGGGCAAAAGGGAAGTGCGACTACCGCACCTAATTTCCACTTCCTGTTATTAACCAGTTCAGCTCTGGAAGGTTCACCCCCTTCATGACCGGGCCATTTTTTGCAATACGGCACTGTGTTGCTTTAACTGACAATTGCGCGGTCCTGCGGCGCTGTACCCAATTAAAATCAATGTCCTTTTTTCCCCATAAATAGAGCTTTCTTTTGGTGGTATTTGATCAGCTCTGTTTTTATTTTTTGTGCTATTAACAAAAAAAAAAAAAAAATTACTTTCTGCTATAAAATGCATCCAATAAAAAAAAAGTAAAAAATCTAATTTCTTCATCAGTTTAGGGCAATATGTATTCTGCTACATGTTTTTAGGAAGAAAAAAACTCCATAAGCATTTATTGATTGGTTTGTGCAAAAGTTATAGCGTCTACAAACTATGGGATATATTAAAAGTTTTTTTTTTTTTTTTTAACTAGTAATGGTCAGAGCGATCAGCGGCTTATATCGGGATTGTGACATTGTAGCAGACAAATCGAACACTAAGGCCGCGTACACACGAGAGGATTGTCCGTCCAACTTAGTCCGCTGAAACGTGTTTCAGTGGACAGTCCGCTCGCGTGTGGGTTTCAGCCGACTTTTTCAGCGGACAGTCTGGCGGACTAAGTCTTTCGGAATTTCCGTAATATTGTCCGTCCAACTTTGTTTTCAGCGGACTGTCCGCTCGTGAGTAGGCAAGTTGGACGGACTAAGTATGGCGCATGCTCAGAAAGGATTTACACGGCCGAAGGTTGCATTGCAGTGTATTGGACGTCGTATTTCTAGTCCCGTCGTACGTGCTGTACACGTCATCGCGCACGCTTTCAACGGACTGTCTGTTCATCGTGTGTGGTCAAGTCCGTTCATTCAAAAGTAGGACGGACTGTCTGTCGGATTGTCTGACGGACTTAGTTGGACGGACAATCCTCTCATGTGTACGCGGCCTTAGTGACACTTTTTGGGAACCAGTGATATCAATACAGTGATCAGTGCTAAAAATATGCACTGTCACTGTACTAATGACATTGGCTGATAAGGGGTTACCATCAGGGGCAATCAAAGGGTTAACAGTGTGCCTAACCTGTGCTTGGTTACTATGGGGGGGGGAGGTGCTTTACTAGAGGAAGGCAGAGATCTGTGTCCCTGCTTTGTAGGAACACAGGATCCATGCCTTCACTACTGACAGAACAGTGATCTTCCTTGTTTACATTGGCAGATTGTTGTTCTGTTTGTGTCCCGAACGATCGGCTGTGCTTGGTTACCTGTGGGGGGGGGGGGGGGTGGTACTATGGGAAGGCAGAGATCTGTGTTCCTGCTTTGCAGAAACACAGGATCCATGTCTTTCCTACTGACGGAACGACCGTCTGCCTTGTTTACATAGGCAGACCACCATTCTGCCTCTTTCCTGAACGATCTGGAAGCACATCTTTGTGTTTTTGCTTGATGCATGTTTATATAAATAAATTAAAATTCATCTCAACACGTCGCAGCACATGCCTTAAAGAGGAAGTAAAGGCTATTTAAAAAAAAAAAAAAAATGCAACCTGCAAGGCAAAGGCATAATGAGCTAGTATGCATAGCATACTAGCTCATTATGAATAACTTACCTGAGAACGAAGCCCCCGAAGCAGTCCTCCATCTTTATCTTCGCCGCTGCCATGTATCCCGGAGTGACTTCCGGGTCTCGCTGCTCCAGCGCTGTGATTCGCCGGAGCCGCGATGACGTCACTCCCGCCCATGCGCACGGGAGCCGTCACGAGCGGCATATCGCCGTGATCTGCGGCCTGCTCAGTGCGCTTGCGCGCCGTTGTCTACGGCGCATGCGCCGTAGACATCGGTGCCTGTCTTTTTGTAAATATCTCCTAAACCGTATAGGTTTAGGAGATATTTATTGGACCTACAGGTAAGCCTTAATCTAGGCTTACCTGTAGGTCAAAGTGGTTTGTAAGGGTTTACAACCACTTTAAAGCAGTTGTAAACCTCAGACATGAATTATGAACAAAGCATATCCCTCTATAGTGTGTACTTGTGTCAGTCCAGAGCACTAAGTGTCATTTCTGTCTGCTGCTTCCTTCCTCTGCTACCAGCTCGGTCCCTTCTGACAAGTTTTCCTGCCACCAAGAGAAAAATGGTGACAAGGGAGGGATCTCAAGATGATTGACAGCCTCAGCTCTGTTCCTGTGTGCTGTGTAGAGGGGGGGGGGCAGGGTGTCCCTTCCCTCCAATCAGCTGTCAGAGCTCTGCAGAGGGTAACTTCAGGTCTCCGCCTTTTTTCTGAACGCTCAGTGCCGGTTCACGGCAGCCCGATTCCAGTGCCGGTTCCCGCAATCGCATAGGACTCGCAGGCAGTTCACGCTGCCCTATGCGAACTGCTGCGTTTTTTATTTTATTATTATTATTATTATTATTATTATTATTATACACCAGGGATATGCAATTAGCGGCCCTCCAGCTGTTGCAAAACTACAAGTCCCATCATGCCTCTGCCTCTGGGTGTCATGCTTGTGGCTCTCAGAGTCTTGCTATGCCTAGAGGCGATTCAGTTCGCATTGTGCGCTATACAAGTATTTCATTCATTCATTCATTCATCATGGGATTTGTAGTTTTGCAACAGCTGGAGGTCCGCTAATTGCATATCCCTGTTATACGCGATTTATATAGCGCCTACAGTTTACGCAGCGCTTTACAATGTATGGGGGGGGGGGAACAACACAATTACAGTACAATACAAAAGGTACAGGAGGGCCCGGCTTGTAGAGCTTACATTCTAAAGGGAGCGGGTGGTGGTACAAAAGGTAATAGCTGCAGAGAACGATTTGATGGGATTTAAAAAAAAAAGTTACCGACACCCCCAGATCGGTTCGCATGCCGCAGTGCAAACTGTGAATTCGGGAAGGAATCCAAGACAGGAATTGGTGCGGACAGAAAAAAGGGTCGATTCTTGTCCGAATGCGATGCAAATTCAGCCATGCAATCGGTATGACTGAATTTGGTTTGCACAGACATCGCATGTGACCTGCACAGCAGCGTGGTGCGAATCACATGCGATGTCTGGTGTCAGGTACAACTTATGTAGGAGGATTTGTATCATCTCTTTGAATTATGTGAGACCAGTGACTTCACTGGGGATATGTAATGGGTTACAACCACTTTAATGTGTGCGGAAATGCACATATGTGAATAATAAATAAATAATGAACGCCAATGCACGTTATGAGGCCCGCTGACATTAATTACAAGGTGCATTGCAACACACGTTGACGTGTTTCGATGTGTTTCCATTGATGTCAGTGGAAAACAGTGGCTTCACATGTTCTCTCTGTGGTTTGGCTTTGCCAAAGACGTGCTAATTTGGGTGGCACAGTGGTGTAGTGGTTAGCACTCTCACCTAGCAGTAAGAAGGGTCGCTGGTTCAAATCCCAACCACGACACTACCTGTCTGGAGTTTGCATGTTCTCCCTGTGCCTGCGTGGGTTTCCTCCGGGTACTCCGGTTTCCTCCCACACTCCAAAGACATGCAGGTAGGTTAATTGGCCTCTGTCCAAAATTGGCCCTAGTATATGAATGGGGACCTTGGATTGAGGGTTCCTTGAGGATAGGGACCAATGTGAGTGTGCAATGTATAGGGATAGGGACAATTGTAGACACTCACTCAGGATGGACTGGTGTCTTTATTCAACCTTACTAACTATGAAACTATGAATTGGCTCCTGTCTAAATTGGCCTTAGTATATGTAAGGTACACACATTAGATTGTAAGCTCCTCGATGACAAGGACTGATGTGAATGTACAGGAAAGTGCTTGCATAATTTGTTGGCACTATATAAATACCTGTGATTGCTAAATAAGATCCTTAGAGGGCGGGGATCATATATGTGAATCCAGTGTTGAACTTTGTTCAGGCACGTTGTAGGAAGCAGGGCTGAGACTCTACAGAGAAATATTTATAGCGTTAGCTGCCCAAATTTTTTTCACAATAGAAAATAGAAAACATATGAAATGTTTAAACTGAGAAAATTGATTATTTTGGTAAAAAATAAAAAATAAGGTTGTTTTGAAATTGATGGCAGCAACACATCTCAAAAAAGTTGGGTCAGGGCAACAAAAAGCTGGCAAAGTAAAGCCCCATACACACGATCGGACTTTGTACAAACTTTCCTGTGGATTTTTGTACAAAGGGCGTCGGCCGTGAACTTGCATTGCATACACACGGCAGGATTTTTTCGGCCAACTTTCACCAAATCACGTGTTTTTTCTGCTCTTTACCGCCACCTTTGGTCAACTTCTGTATTGCCGTCTGATCTTTTGCATTGGTTCTGAGCATGCGTGTATGTACTTGGTAGAAAAGTCCTATGGTTTTCTGTACACACGATTGGACTTTGCTCCATCTGCCTTTTTTTGCCGGAAAGTTTGTCCGTTCGCACAGCCAACAAAAGTCAGATGAAAACCGAAAAAGTTTGTCCGATGGAGCGTACACACGGTCGGATGTTGCCTTAAAACAGCTAATTTGCATGTTTGTTGTCAAAAAGTCCGATCGTGTGTACGGGCCTTAAGGCAGGCCATTACATGGGTCGAATTTGGAAAAGTCCCATACACACGATCAGACGTTGTACAAACTTTCCTGTGGATTTTTGTACAAAGGGCGTCGGCCATGAATTTGCATTGCATACACACGACAGGACTTTTTCAGCCAACTTTCACCAAATCACGTGTTTTTTCTGAAAAGCTCCCATTGGACTGTTTCCATCGGAAATTCAGGCCGTGTGTACGCGGCATCAGAAGTAAAGATGGGTAGAGGTTCTCCAATCTGTGAAAAGCAGCATCTAAAAATTGTCGAACAATTTCAGAAGAAGAAAATTGCAAAGACTTTAAATATTTTATCATCTACAGTACAGAATATCATCAAAAGATTCAGAGAATCTGGAGAAATCTCTGTGTCTGGGGAAAAGGACAATACCCAATATTGGGTGCCGGTGATCTTCGGGGTCCTCAGACAGCACTGCATTGAAACCAGGCATGATTGTGTGATGGACATCACTGTGTGGGCTCAGCAATACTTCCAGAAATCACTGTCTGTGACCACAGCTTGCTGCGCCATCTAACAATACGAGGTAAAGCTCAATCATGGAAAGAAGTCATATCTGAACATGATCAAGAAACGCCGCCGTCTTCTCTGGGCCAAAGCTTACTCAAAATGGTCTGTTGCAAAGTGGAAAACTGTCCTGTGGTGAGACAAATCGAAATTTGACATTCTTTTGGGCAACCATGAGCGTCACTCCTCCGAACTAAAAAGGAGAGGGACCTTCCAGCTTGTTATCAGCACTCCATTAAAAGGCCTCCATCTCTGATGGTATGGAAGAGGGAAGGGGAGGAGGCATTAGTGCGTATGGAATGGGCAGCTCGTACCTCTGGAAAGGCACCAACAATTCTGAAAAATATATCCAGGTTTTAGAGCAGCATATATTGCCATGCAGACAACATCTTATTCAGGGAAGACCATGCATATTTCAGCAGGACAATCCTAAACCACATACTTAGACTTGCCACCTCATCCCTTTAAACCTGAACACATATGAAGTACATACCCTGTTTCCCCTAAAATAAGACCTAGCGTGATTGTCGGTGTTGGCTGCAATATAAGCCCTACCACCCAAATAAGCCCTACTCTGTTTCCTCAAAAATAAGCCCTAACCTGAAAAGAAGACCTACAAGGACTTTAACTAGGGCTTATTTGGGGGGTAGGGCTTTTATTGCAGCTATCACCGACAATCACACTAGGTCTTATTTTAGGGGAAACAGGGTAGGTTCTGAGGCTATTTAAATGCAGATAAAGCACCAAGTGAGTTTAATTACCACCTTAGTCAGCCACTTAATATGTGTTCGGTTTTAAAGGGATGAGGTGGCAATCATACGCATACTGGATCTATGACAACAGCAAGGCTTCCTAGTAGAAGAGTCCGGGTGCTTAACTGGCATGCCTGCAGTCCAGACCTTTCACCATCTGAAAATATTTGGCACATCTTGAAACAAAAAATATGACAAAGAAGACCCAGGACTGTTGAGCAGTTAGAATCCTGTATCAGGCAACAATGGGACAACATTCCTCTCCCAAAACTCCAGCAACCGGTCTCCTCAGTTTCCAGACCTTTACAGAGTGTTGGTAAAAGAAGAGGTAATGCTACACCGTGCTAAACATGGCATCACCCCAACTTTTATGGAATTGGGGTTGTACGCTGCCAGATTTTTGTTGCCCTGTCTCTCTTCAATCCTCCCCAGTTGGGACATGGAACCAGCAAGTGATAACCCATGTGGAAAACCAATTTGTATACACAGGCTAGGGCCAATTTAGCCAGGGGTTCATTACCCTACCAGCATATCTTTGGAGTGTAGGTGGAGAACAAAACCCCCGTGGACCCAATGTTTCTAGTCTTGGATAAAAATAAAATAAAAGAGTTGTCTTGTGTAATCGATTTTATTTATTTTAGAACCTAAATATTTTTTTTCCCCCTTTTAGTTTCCAACATCATGAGCGATGAAACATCTGTACAGAGATTCCAGATGAAGAGGAGAGCGGGAGATAACGCCACCAGGGAGCTGCTTTGGAGTTGGGGACAGAAACTGGCCACCGTTCAGGACCTGGAGGATATACTGCAGAAACTGGAACTTTACAGAGCGCTGGAGATCCTCCGGCAGAGTGAGTCAGGCCTATGTGGAGCAAAAGACCCTCCAGCTGCAGGCGTGTTGTTCAGTTGACGTCTGTTCCATGCAGGCATGTACTGGCCATCAGGACTACAGGGAGTTTCCCGGTGGGCCGATGGCTCAGTGGGCTGGACAGGTGCAGTCCTGGAGCCGCTCCCCTCTGACAGTGAGTGATCGTGATTTCACTTGCTGGAGAGAGCTTTAGGCTTTCTGCTCCCTCCAGCCTGCAGGGGGAGATAGACCGCTGGCAGACGTTCCATCCTCTCTCCCCTTATCACTTGTCACTTATCATATGGTTGGAGAGAGGAACGAGAATCTGCCTTCAAATCAGTGAGTACACAAGGGAGGAGGAGGAGAGGGAGGACACTCTGATGTAAGGGGAAGTGCTGATGGAGACACTCAAAATTAAAGTGGGCCGTTCATGATGAAGTCCAGGGCCAAATTTTTGTCCCAGTCCAGCCCTGGTTCCGTGGCTATGTCTGTTTGGAGAATAGCTCACGGTTATCTTATTATAAGTTATAAATATTATATTAATTAATTTCCCATATTTGTCAAAGGGAAAAAGCATCAGCAGGAATGAATACATTCGTATTATTATCTCTGATGATCCAATAGATGGTTTAACCAATGATGAGATTTATCTCTGTTGGGTGCAGACCCCATGATCTCCTCCAAGAACTCTCCAGGATCAGAGAGAAGATCAGATCACGGTTGTGGGACACAACAGAAGTCAACGACCAGCACCGCCATGATGGATAAAGCTCCAGGTAAAGTGTATTGGGTGGAGGCTTTCAGTTTATTGATCCAGAGATGGATACAGATGGTAACAATCTGATTATATATTTCACAGACTTTGTTCTGCCGTCCCCGCCGCCTCCTCCGCCAGAGTTCCTGAGGTCCTTGGAGAGAGATTGCAGTCCGTTCTCCAGAACAGACGAGGTGCGTGCAATTTAGAGGGACGTTGATGCAGCTTAGAGGCAGGTCACATGCACCTGTTATTGGGCTCTGAATGATCTCTGAAGCATCTCAAATTGATATCAAATGCAAGGCAAGGGCACCAGAAAGCACACTGGTTGGCCCATTGACATTAACCCAAATTCATGTAGAAAGAGTCTAAGGGGTCAGTTTGTAAAACATGAAACAAATGTCGCACATTTTCATGCAGGCTGCATCAACTCTGACCGTAATTTTTCTAATAGAGTAATCCCTATGATCGTCAGCTCCATCTAGTGGACAAAATGTGGTATATGTTTTTGAAATAACACAATGAGAAAGTGTACCACATTTTGGTCACTAGGTGGAGCTAAACACAGAACCATCAATGCTTTTTGACATTTGCATAACTCCTCCCAAGAGCCAGCCCACTGCTTACATCAGGGCTGAAGGCTCCTTGGAGTACTAAAGTGATATTTTCAGAAAGCCAGATTCAATTTTAGCTTTAATTCTTCCATACTCTGTCCAAAAGTAAAAAGAAGAATTTTGGCTGGGGTTCCCCTTTAAACATCTGAAAGAATTTCCATATCGATCTATGATTGATATTAAAACCCCTTTCACATAAAGCAGTTTGCGCATTCTGTATGATGTCATTGATATATTAGTGCCCCCTGTCTGTAGGCCCTGAGCATCCCGCAGCAGGAGATCAGCCTGACGCTGGGCGCCTTGTGCCAGCAGTGGACTCCTCGGCAGGTGGATGAAATCACCGACACATTCGGCATGGAAAGGAAGATTTACTCCGGACAGTTCGCTGACATCTATGTGGGGAAGAAGGCGGACAGGACCTACGCCGTAAAGAGGATAAAGGAGGTAAATGACTGAAATCCGATTGCTTAGCCAGCTTCAGCCTATCCCATTCCAGGCAGATATAAAAGACAGAAATGAATGCAACTCTGTAATCACTGATACATCAGCAAGCGGTGTAAGAACCTGAACGTGACCAGGTATCAGCCCCTTGCTGTCCCTATACGGTAGAGCTAAGACTGGGAGAGGGAGGAGCAGCACAAGGAGCCAATCGGTTCATTTGCTGACAAGAAGCATGCTGAGTGGAGGAGAGAACAGAGAGATGGAGACATGAGCTGAAAATGTCAGAAGCCAGTAATCGCTTTTTTTTTCACCTCACGCTGACAATATGAGGAGAAAAAGAAAAAGCTGATTACCGCCACACGGAGAGCCATTGCTGCTAAGCAGTGCCCACCAGTGCCACCTACCAATGCCCACCAGCGCCACCTACCAGTGCCCACCAGCGCCACCTATCAATGCCCACCAGTGCCATTTACCAGTGCCACCAGAAGCTAGACAACACAGGCTGATCAATCGCTTTGAGGCGATTCAGTTCGCAATTGCAGCGCTATAAAAATCCTTCATTCATTCACCTACCAGTGCCCACCAGTGCCACCTATCGATGCCCACCAGGGCCATTTACCAGTGCCACCAGAAGCTAGACAACACGGGCTGATCAAGCGCCTTGAGGCGATTCAGTTCGCAATTGCAGCGCTATACAAATCCTTCATTCATTCACCAATCAGTGCCTTATTGTGCCACCTATCAATGCTGCCTATCAATGTCACCTACCAGTGCCTATCAGTGCCATCTATTAGTGCCCATGAGTGCCACCTATCAGTGCTACCTATCAGTGCAGTCTCATCAGTGCCTCTTGATTAGTGCCCACCAGTGCCGCCTCATCAGTGCCACCTATCAGTGCCCATCAGTACCACCTTATAAGTGCCCATAAGTGCCATCTACCAGTGCAATCTCATCAGTGCCACCTATCATGCCCATCAGCACCGCCTTATAAGTGCCACCTACCAGTGCAGTCTCATCAGTGCCAACTATCATGCCCATCAGCACAGCCTTATAAGTGCCCATAAGTGCCACCTACCAGTGCAATCTCATCAGTGCCACCTATCATGCCCATCAGCACCGCCTTATAAGTGCCACCTACCAGTGCAGTCTCATCAGTGCCACCTATCATGCCAATCAGTACTGCCTTATAAGTGCCCATCAGTGCACCCTCATTAACGCACATCAATGAAGAAGAAAAATTACCTGTTTGCCAAACTATGAGAACAGTTTTAATTTTTTTCAACATTTAGCAAAACATAAAAACCCCAGTAGTGATTAAATATCACCAAAAGAAAGCTCTATTTGTGTGAAAAAAAAAGGATAAAATGTCATATGGGTACAGTGTAGCACGACCGCGCAATTGTCATTCAAAGTGCGACATCGCTGAAAGCTGAAAAATGTCCTGGGTAGGAGGGGGGGGGGGGGGGGGGTGCCCGGTATTGAAGTGGTTAATTATTAGTAACAATGTTTGAAAAAAAATATATATATATATATATGTATGTATCTAATTAAATTAGTCTAAGCTATTTTAACTATTTTAATATAATTTCAAAAGTTGTTGCTTTCATGTAATCCTGCCGCAAAGGTCCTTGTCTGGGCTCTTCTGGTTATGAAGTAACAATTATCTGTAGTGGAGACTACAAGACAATAGCTCCCAATTGTCCCTGATTTGGAGCAATGTCCCTCTGTCCCTCATTCCTCCTCATTTGTCCCTCAAAAAAAAAAAAAAGCACTCAAACAGCATGTGATGTCTGGGAATAATCAAATTTTTTTTTTTTTTTTTAGGTGGATGGAGAGCAGACAGACAGATTACATTCCTTCTTCCAGACAGAAGCACAGATCACTTTCCGGTGAGACTCGTGATAAGCTTCCCCCGACATCTGCAACCAGCCCCGTTCTATAACTTCTGCCAGGACTACGCCTTTTCAAGAAGCGCATGTGCTGGGAGGCATAAGGAGGCAGCCGTTGCTGACTCCCTTCTTAGTCACCTGCAATGTACTGCGGATGAGTGGAAGATGTAGGAAAAGCGGCGCACCCGTACAATGCTGCCTAATTCCTTCAGTTCAGAGCCTGCACATGCACGCCCCCAACCTCCTCCCTCCCCCCCCCCCCCCCCCCGGGAAACCTGCCAGCAAGTCCTGCCCAATGATTCATGGCTGGGACCTGCTGATCGGCTGTGTCCAATCACAGCCCAGAGCTCTGTGTTGACAATCAACACAGGGCTCTGTACAGAGAGAATGATCTCCCTGTTTCTCATCCTGTCAGAAACCATGAAATCAGGCCGAGACAGAAGTACAGTTAAATCACACTTGTTTAATAATAAAAGTAAAAAGAACAAACGTAGACAAACATAGACAAGGATCAGTAAACGGAACGGATAGTCAGCCAAGCCACAAGTCAGGGATCAATGTAGTAGAACGGCAAGCAGGATCTGGAGCCAGAAGGGGATGTCAGCAAAGCAAGTCTTGAACAGGATCGCAGGAGATAGTTTCTGTGATGTTGACCAAGACGAAGGCAGAGATCCTCTGGACTGGACGGCTTAAGTAGGCAGGACTGACTAGCAAGATATCATCAACAGCTGAGTAACTGTGGAGAAATAGGAGCTGGCAATTAGCCGACAGCTGAGCGGCCAGCTCAGAGAAGGAAGGGCTGAGCCCAGCCCTGACACATCCCTGCAAAGCATGGGTAAGAAACGAATGCCGCGTACACACGATCGGAATTCTCTTTGGAAAAAGCTCTGATGGTTTTTCCGACGGAATTTCGATGAAACTGTCTTGCCTACACGCAGTCACACCAAATTCCGACGGTCAATAACACAGCGACATACAACACGTTCAACGGCACTATAACATGGAAGTTTAATGGTTCTGAGGATGCGTCGAATTGTTTCTGAGCATGCGTCAGAATTTTGCGTGTCAGAATTGTATACGCACGATCTGAAAATCCAATAGAAAGGTTTTCCGTCTGAAAAATTAAGAACAGGCTCTCAATCTAAAGTCCGTCAGAAATGCTGACAGAAAAAGACCGATGGGCAATACACACGGTCGGAAAATCCAATGAGAAGCTCCCATCGGACTGTTTCCATCGGAAATTCCTGCCGTGTGTACGCGGCATTAGAGATCGATTAATAAAAGCAACACACATTACACAGGCACACTTTAATACATAAAAACAACGCAATTGCATTAAAGAAGACTCATACAGTACAGTCCTTTAAGGTACAGCACGATGGTGTGGTTCCCAACATGTTTCGCCAAATAATGGGGCTTCCTCAGGGTATGCTGCCCAATGAATATCAGAGCCTTCTAACAAGAAACATAGCACATACATTATCACAGTTTGATAGCTAAAATATCTTTTTTATTCAATATTTATCATGTGTGTGCATACATATCTAAAGAATTCTCCTACTTACCCCAGAATATGTTGAGATAGTTAATGGTTCAGGGGGTCAAGTAGACACCATAAGACAAAACATCGGCCTACAGGCAACCATAGGAGGTATGGAAGGACCAGCTACAAAAATATGTGTACTATCACATTATTAGTGTCACTGGTGATGTCAGTGTCAGTTAGTCAGTTTCCACCCAGAGGCAGTTAGTGTCAGATTGACCGACACACTATCACAGTCCCATTATAAGACGCTGATCATCCCCATTAGTAGTAAAAAAAAAAAAAAAATTCACTCATATATCCCATAGTTTGTAGACACCATAACTGTCACGCAAAATCAATATACACTTATCGGGATTTTTTCTTATCAAAGTCATGTAGCAAAATACATTTTGCCCAAAATTTATACATACTTATAGATTTAGATAATAGATATGTGCACTACCAAAAAATTTGTTTGTTTTCATTTCATTCATTTTTTTTATTTATTTTTTTCATTTTTCGGGCCATTCGTTATGAGCGAAATTTGTTATTTTGAAAAAATGTGGAATTTCGAAAATTTGGAAATTCGAAATCAGAAAGTTTGAAAAGTCGGAAATTCGAAAATCAGAAAATGAGAAAGAAGATCCGAAAATTCGAAAGAACGAAATCCGAATATAAGAACGAAAATTTGAAAATCTGAAAGCATAACTAACTAGCTAAAAATAACTGTTAAATTATAGGTATTGGAATTTCCTTTCAAATTTGTCTGTTAGGGAATGTAACTAATTCAAATTTATCCGAAGTTAAAAATTATCCGAAAAATAACGAATGTCATATCTAAACGAATTGAACGTAACAAATTAATAACAATAAATAATAATACGTTTTTATTATTATTTATTATTATTATTAATTCGTTCCATTCCATTCGTTTAGCTTCAACATTTGTTATTTCAGAAAATTCATTATTTTGGATAAATTCGTATTTGTTACCTTCACTAACATTTGAAAGGAAATTCCAATACTTATAATTTAATAGTGATAGTTATTATTAGTTAGTTATTATTTAAGATTTTAGAATTTTTTTGGTTTTCAAATTTTCATATTTCTGTTCTTATTTTCTGATTTTTTGAATTTCCGAAAATTTTCAAATTTTCTGAAAAATGTGTTAAACGGGAATTTGAATATTTTTCCAAATTAACAAATTTGTAGAATTTCGCCAAAAAATGAATTTGGAACGAAACGAATTGCACATGCCTGCTTAGAAATGACTGAAGCCATTGGATCAACATGACAGTTTTGAAAGGAGCAGTCAGCAATGATAACCACCATAATTCCTCCGTTTAAAGTGACTTCAGTGTAGAAGGGTGAGAACCTTTGTTTTTTTTCCTGTCCTGGTCTGCCTGTCCCTAATCCCCTGTTCCCTAATGCATGGGGTGTCACAAGAACAGGAAGTGAAGGGAAATCCCCTCCAGGGGACACAGACCACAGCTCTGTCGTGCTGATGCTGTGTCCAGGGCCGTGTCTCGGCATCACAGCAACAACTGTATCGCTTGAATCAAGGCTGTGAGTGGGCGGTCCTTGTGTATTTAGAGGTGGGGGGGTCTGGGTGGTACCAACTCATACAGTGGGCGTGATTTGGGCTTGTCAGTGGGCAGTAAAATGCAGGGTGTGGGCCCTTTACATTATCTCTTGCCTTTTGTGTTGCAGCTGTACCCACCCTAATCTGCTGCCGCTGCTGGGATTCTGCCTGGAGAGCGGACATCGCTGCCTCATCAACCAGTTCATGAAGAACGGCTCCTTGGATGAGGCTTTACACAGAGTAAGTAGAGGCGAGCCAGCAAAACATAAGCAGATAAGAAGCATTGAGGGCCTATCATGCATTGCTACATTTATTTTGAAGGTAACACATCTCCATTGTAGCGTGCAATGCATTGGTGTTATTATTGTGCTGCTGGTTATTACTTGCACTGACACTTGTCGTGGGTTATTGCTTGCAAAGACACTTGCTGTTGGTTATTTCATGCCCTGACACTTACTAAGGGTTATTGCATGCCCTGACACTTGGTGGTCATTGCTTGCCCTGAAACGTGTTGGGGGTTATTGCTTCCCCTTACAATTGTTGGAGATCATTGCTTGCCCTGACACTTGTTGGGGGGTCATTGCTTGCCCTAACATTTGTTGGGGGTCATTGCTTGCCTTGACACTTGTTGTGGGTTATTGCTTGCCCTGACACTTATTGGGGCTTATTGCTTGCCCTGACACTTATTGGGGCTTATTGCTTGCCCTGACACTTATTGGGGCTTATTGCTTGCCCTGACACTTTCTGGGAGTTATTGCATGCCCTGACACTTGATGGTTATTGCTTGCCCTAACACTTGTTGAGGGTAATTGCTTGCCCTGACACTTGTTGGGGCTTATTGCTTGCCCTGACACTTGCTGGGGTCGTTGTCTGCCCTGACACCTGCTGGGGATTTTTGCTTGCCCTGACACTTGTTGGGGGTTATTGCTTGCTTTAACATTTGTTGGAGGTCATTGCTTGCCCTGACACTTGTTGGGGGTTATTGCTTGCCCTGACACTGGGGAATATTGCTTGCCCTGACACTGGGGAATATTGCTTGCCCTGACACTTGTTGGGGCTTAGTGCTTGCCCTGACACTTCTGGGGTTATTGCTTGCCCTTACACTTGAGGGTTATTGCATGCCCTGACACATACTGGGGGTTATTGCTTGCCCTGACACTTGTTTGAGGTTATTGCTTGCCCTAACACTTGCTTTTGGTTATTGCTTGCCCTGACACTTTTTGGTATTATCGCTTGCCCTGACACTTGCTGGGGGTGATTGCATGCCCTGACACTTACTGGGGTTATTGCATGCCTTGACGCTTGTTGGGAGTTATTGCTTGCACTGACACTTGTTGGGGCTTATTGCTTGCCTGACAGTTGCTGGGGTTATTGCTTGCCCTGACACGTGTTGGGGGTTATTGTTTGCTGTGTGTGTGTGGGGGGGGGGGGGGGGGGGGTAATGAAGGCATTGCCAGGGGGAGTCCTGTGATCTCTGTGAGAGGTTATAAATACTTGGAAGAGGTATGATCACATTACTAAGCATGCTGCACTGAACATTCGAGAATAAATTGTATCGGATTTGGATGCTTATTAGGCTTCAGACTATCTCCGACTTCCTCTGTTTGATACATAATATCATTTCTAGGGGGGAGAGCACATCCTGAGCTGGAAGAAGAGGCTGATGATCGCTGCGGGTCTCCTGCAGGCTGTGCATCACTTGCATGCGTCTGACCTGTTCCACGGGAATATTAAGAGGTGAGAGACTTCCTCCAGATAATTATCACTTCCTTGTATGGCGACCACATCTGAGCTCATGAGACGTCTGTCCACTTCCTCCTGTGACCACACAAGTGCCTGCTTCCACCAGGGGTGACGTACGGCCCCCTCACTGCCTTGGAATAGTGGTTGTGTGTGCGTAGTTTGTCACCTTCTCTGTGGTTTCCAGTGACACATGAAAAAAAGGTTTGTTAGATTGGCGAGGATGCGATTACCAGCAACCCCTAATTTCTTAATTCCCTCCTGCAAGAGATATACTTCCCACATGATTACGCCTTTTTCACATTAGCTGCTGCTGCAAGTCAGACTGAGCCCCACCTCCTTTCCTGGCTGGAGGACACCCAGCATCATCCATCTCTTTCCTCCCCAGCCTGACTGACCCTGGCCCGTCCCCTCTCATTTATTGGATTTCAAGTTACACCCATTTCTGTGTTTATTACAAGTCAGCAGCTACAAAAAGTGTAGCTTCTAACTTTTAATAAACAGACACTCACCTGTTCCATGGTCCAGCAATGCGGCCGCCCGAAGATTTGCTTTTCTCCTTCTCCTCTCCGTGGTGCAGACATTGCAAGTGTGGGCACCCCGCTGTGACAGCTTGCGGCTTCACAGCCGGGTGTGCACTGCACATGCGCGAGTCGCGCTGTGCTTTTTGAACTGCTGGGAAATCTTCTGGGACCTGTGACGTGGCGGGCACATCGGGCAGCAGCGGGGATCAGTGGACATCAGAAAAGGGCGGGCAGCGGCTCCTGTGTCTTCTCCTCCTCGCTTCTGCCATGTGTCTCCTCCCCTCCTCCTAGGCGTCCTATAGGATTGCCTATCCTTTCAGCCAATCGGGTGAGGCTTTCCGATTGGCCAGGAGGAGGACCAGTGTTGCAACAGCAAATATTCTTTCGCTGTTGCCACACAACTGGGTGGGCTCCAGACGCAATGCTCTGCGCCCCGAGCCCACCCTATTTTGAAGCCTATGAGAGCCTCTGGCTCTAATTAGGTGCTTCAAAAAACACACCACTGCCCACCCCCGCCATAGGAATTCATGCGCCTGACATCCTGAAAGGGGTAGGGCCCATGGTTTTTTTTTTTTTGAAAGCCTGTGGCGTGCAAAACACACTCAAAAACTTCACCCGGTGCCAAAAAAATGTGCACACATATACAGAGTGAAACACGAAAAAGTGCAATGGGTAAACAAGCCCTCTGGGCCTTGCCCTGAATCCCCCGGGGCGTAGGGCGCATGGATACGAAGGGCGGCGGCGGTGGATGGGGGGGCGGTGCCCCGTACGCCCACCATGGATGGGCTGCCCCTGGATGTGTCCCAGAAGATTTCAGGGAGGGAGGGGTAGAGTGGCGTCATGAGTGGAAGTGGGAGCTGGGTACCTGTCTAGGTACCCGCTCCCCCCCCCCCATGCCAAATGTGGCATGTGAGGGGGTCAAGATTCCTTTAAAGTGGAAGTTCTATTTTTGGGTGGAACACCGCTTTCAGTTGTTTGGCTTAGCATCACATGTGGATGTACCCTGTATGCAAATACAGCCTTCCTAGGAACACCCACATCAACATGAGGGCAAGGTGATGAGGGCATGCAACCTGGTATGGATCAGGAGGGGGGGGGGCATTCGCTTGTCATCTCCCTTTCCTGACCTGCCAGGCTGCATGCTTGGATAAGGGTCTGGTATGGATTTTGGGGGGACCCCACACCATTTTTTTAAAATATATTTTGGCATGGGGGGTCCCTCCGAATCTATACTAGACCTGAAGATCCAGTTTTTTTTATAGTTTTTTTTTTTTTTTTTTTTGCTGGTAATTTTTTTTTTATATTCAGCTGTCAGCGGGGAATAATGCTGACGGCTTATGACTCATCAGTTGTTAAGGACACGACAGCCAGCTTCCTGGCCCTCTCCTTAGCAACCAGCAATGTACAGTAGGTAAACAGTGTGTTTTAAAGAGAAAAAAATATGTAAAATGCATTAAAACTGTATGCAAAAACGCATAAAAATCAAGGGTTTTAAAAAAAACGTGAAACGCACTGCAAAACATGCCTGGAAAAACGCATCACACGCAGCCGCATATATGTGAACCTAGACGTACTGCATATACAGACTAATTTTACTGTTGTGGGTTTAGTAACACTTTAACAACACAATAGGGAGCAAATATAAGAAATTCATTGATGGAGTTTAAATACACTTTAAAGCAGTATTAAACCCAAAAGCAAACATTTATTATATTATAGCTTACCAATTCTTAGATCTAATGGCTGCCTTTGTTTTTTTGTTTTCTTTAGGCTTTCTTTCTTCTTTTTTCACCT
Organism: Lithobates pipiens; assembly: GCF_037356315.1. NCBI lineage: Eukaryota > Metazoa > Chordata > Amphibia > Anura > Ranidae > Lithobates > Lithobates pipiens. The sequence goes on from NW_027507785.1 coordinate 50,858,436, forward strand.
GGTGAACCAGCCAGCAAGTCTGTTGTTTTTCAACAGAACAAGCTGTCCTACAGAGGTAGCAGTTGCAACATTGACACAAACCATTTACCACTGACAGGAGTTCTTACTACGATCAGCTTTTATTCATTTAACCACTACAATACAGGGCACTTTCACCCCCTTCCTTCCCAGCCCAATTTTCAGCTTTCATCGCTCTAGCGCTTTCAATAACAATTGCGCGGTCATGCTACACTGTACCCAAATGAAATGGTTATCATTTTGTTCGCATAAATAGAGCTTTATTTTGGTGTTATTTATTCACGACTCCGTTTTTTATTTTTTGCGATATAAGCGCAAAAAAAGCGGAAATTTGGAAAAAAAACAATATTTTCTTTTTTCTATTTGAAAAGAAATCCAATAAAATCAAATTTTGTCATAAATTTAAGCCAAAATGTATTCTGCTACATGTTTTTGGTAAAAAAAATTCCGTTAAGTGTATAATAATTGGTTTGTGTGATCAGGGACATATGTACGCAAATGATCATGTACATATGTGTGCAGGTGATCACGTACATATGTGTGCAGATAATCATTGGGACATGTGATTTTAGTGGGACATATGTGGGGGACATGTTTTTATTATTGGGGACATGTGTTTTTATTATTTGGGGACATGTATGTTTTGGGGACATGTGTGTTTTGGGGACATATGTGGGGACATTGTGTTTATACTGTGTGGTGTGTTGTGTGTTGTGTGTTGACACTAGACTGATGATCAGTGAGTAAAAAGCTGTAAAAAACAGCTCATACTCACTGATCATCAGCCGGCTGCAGCGTTCTGCTCTCCTCTCCTCAGCGATGACTTCCGTGTGAGGAGAGGAGAGCCGATTGCCTAGCAACCGGCTGTTTGTTTACATCACATGACGGCCGTGATTGGACACGGCCGTCATGTGATCAGGAGGGCCAATCACAGAGCCCTCCTGCCGATCTGAGATGTGCCGTGTCCGGGTGACACGAGCACATCGGGATCGCGCCGCTGCGCGGGCACGCGCGCGCGCGATCCCGCTACTTCTGAAGGACGTTCCTGAACGGCCTATCAGGAGTAGACGGCTCCCACCCGGCCGTATATATGCATTGGCCGGGTGGGAAGTGGTTAAATAAAACCTTTATCCCACAAGAAAAAAAAAAAAAAACTGATTATAAAGTGTGAGCTGGAGTTTGGCTACAATTTTCTAGTGTATCTGCTAGTACAGTTAACACTCCCCTTTCCCCAGACTGAGAATGCTACTGTCAGCTGTGCACACTGTGCTCCTTCATCCAGAGTGGGGGCGCTGTAATACAAAAGGTGTGTTACTGGCCAGATCACCAGGTGAAAACAGAGGGAAAAAAGCCATACAAAGAAAACACATAGAGCCACCACATCTAATGGTTGGTAAGCTGCAATATAATACTTTTTTAGTTTCTATACCGCTTGATGTCAGGACATGTGTAGAGTGACAGTACAGATCTGACTCCTCCTTATTTTCGTTGTCCTTGTAGTTCCAACGTGCTACTGGATGATGATTTCTCTCCGAAACTGGGCCACTCTGGACCTCGATTTTGCCCAGACACGTCTGCTAGTTACACTCAGGTAAAAACCCAGGACCTGCAGAAGTACCAACCTTACCTGCCGGACAGCTACCTGAGGAGAGGGCAACTGACTGCACAGACGGACATCTTTTCTGCTGGCGTGGTATGGAAATACAGAGTCTAAAGAAGAATGTCCCAGATCAGTGATTGTTCCTGATCAATGATTTTCCCTGATCGATGAATGTCCTCAATCAATGAATGTCCTCAATCAATGAATGTCCCCAATCAATGAATGTCCCCGATTAATGATTGTCCCTGATCAATGAATGTCCCTGAACAATGATTGTCCCCAATCAGTGAATGTTCCTGATCAATGATTGTGCCATATTAATGAATGTCCCCAAGCAATGGCTGCCCTGATCAATGAAAGTTTCCCCATCAATGAATGTTCCTGCTTAATGATTGTCCCCAATCAATGAATGTGCCCAATCTATGATTGTCCCTGATCAATGAATGTTCCCAATCTATGATTGTCCCTGATCAATGAATGTTCCCAATCAATGAATGTTCCCAATCAATGAATGTTCCTGATCAATGAATGTCCCTGATCAATGATTGTCCCCGATCAGTGAATGTTCCTGATCAACGATTGTCTCCGGTCAGTGAATATTCCCGATCAATGATTTTCGCTGATAAATGAATGTTTCTGATCATTGAATGTTCCAGATCAATGAAAGTTCCCAATCAATGAATGATCCAGATCAATGAATGTTCCTTATCAGTGAATGTTCCTGATCAATGAATGCCCCCGAGCAATGATTGTCCCCAATCAATGATTGTCCCAGAGCAATGATTGTCCCAGATCGATGATTGTCCCAGATTTATGATTGTCCCTGATCAATGAATGTCCCTGAAAAATGAATGTTTCAGATAAATGAATGTTTCAGATAAATGAATGTTCCTGATCAATGATTTTCCCTGATCAGTGGTTTTCCCTGATTAATAATATACACTTATTGGGGGAGGATTACCAAAAATATGTAGCAGAATACATTTTGGCCCAAATTTATGAAGAATGTTTTTTTTTGCTTATATTGGATATACATTCCTTCCAACTTTGGAATAAGGGACACCTATTAGCAAAAGTATTTATGCATAGGACACGCCCCCTGTCACGCCCTCCTTAAAGGAGAATTGTACAAAAAATACGATTGGTTAAACCCACAAGTGCATTTTTACCACTACTATGCCTTTATATTGTCCTTTGGAATGTACAAATGCAGCAATTTAGAAGTCAAATGAAAGGTTTAGCGCTGGGAAACACTTTCTGCAAGATTAAGAGTGCATTGTATATACAACTATATGGATCAGACCAAAATGAGGGACAAATGCACTAATATCAGGTGGCATAAAAAAAACTCCTTACATTTTATTCTTCAGGGTCTCTGCTTTCAGAAAATATATTGTGTTTGAGGGCTTTAAGTAATCTTTAGGCCTAAAACTATATTTAAATGTGTGCAAATGAAAAATAAAAAATGAAAAAACAGCGTTGGCAACATTTCTGATATGTCCCTCTAACACCTCCAGGTTCTGGTGGAAATCCTGACCGGACTAATGGCGATTGACAAGAGCCGAGATCCCGTCTACTTGGTAAGATCGTTCATCACTGAATCCAGCAATGAGCGATTGTTTTTCTTCCGCAGTCACCGCCTCTAACGCTCGTTTCCTTTTCTTACTAGAAAGATCTGGTTGTGAAAGAGATGGAGCAGGCAAAATCGTGTGCGCAGTCCGGTGGCGATAAGGAAGAGGCTGCGGAGCGCCTGTGTGCAAAGGCAATGCTTGAGAAACATGCTGACCCCAAGCCTGGGAGAGTGCCGGAAGAGGCGGGGCTTTACCTGGCGCTCGCCGTCTGCTTGTGTCTCACCAAGAAGAAGGCTGTGTTATCAGAGGTATGGATGGAGGATTGTCAGAGGGGTCATTGTCAGGGGGGAGTATTGGCCACCGAAGATTGTGTCCCCTTACATTGGTGGTCAGTGTAATGTCCCCTTACATTAGTGGTCTGTGTAGTGTCCTCTACATTAGTGGTCAGTGTAATGTCCCTTTACATTAGTGTTCAGTGTAGTGTCCCCTACATTAGTGGTCAGTGTAATGTCCCCTTACATTAGTGGTCAGTGTAATGTACCCTTACATTAGTGGTCAGTGTAATGTCCCCTTACATTGGTAGTTAGTGTAATATCCCTTACATTAGTGGTCAGTGTAATGTCCCCTTACATTGGTGGTTAGTGTAATGTCCCTTAAATTAGTGGTCAGTGTAGTGTCCCCTACATTAGTGGTCAGTGTAATGTCCCCCTACATTAGTGGTCAGTGTAATGTCCCCTTACATTAGTGGTCAGTGTAATGTCCCCTTACATTGGTGGTTAGTGTAATGTCCCTTACATTAGTGGTCAGTGTAGTGTCCCTTACATTAGTGGTCAGTGTAGTGTCCCCTACATTAGTGGTCAGTGTAATGTCCCCTTACATTAGTGGTCAGTGTAATGTCCCCTTACATTAGTGGTCAGTGTAATGTCCCCTTACATTGGTGGTCAGTGTAGTGACCCCTTACATTAGTGGTCAGTGTAATGTCCCCTTACATTAGTGGTCAGTGTAGTGTCCCCTTACGTTGGTGGTGAGTGTAATGTCCTCTTACATTGGTGGTCAGTGTAGTGCCCCCTACATTAGTGGTCAGTGTAATGTCCCTTTAGATTAGTGGTCAGTGTAATGTCCCCTTACATTGGTGGTTAGTGTAATGTCCCTTACATTAGTGGTCAGTGTAATGTCCCCTTACATTAGTGGTCAGTGTAATGTCCCCTTACATTGGTGGTTAGTGTAATGTCCCTTTACATTAGTGGTCAATGTAATGTCCCCTTACATTGGTGGTCAGTGTAATATCCTCTTACATTGGTGGTCAGTGTAGTGTCCCCTACATTAATGGTCAGTGTAATGTCCCCTTACATTGGTGGTCAGTGTAGTGTCCCCTTACGTTGGTGGTCAGTGTAATATCCTCTTACATTGGTGGTTAGTGTATTGTCCCCTACATTAGTGGTCAGTGTAATGTCCCCTTACATTAGTGGTCAGTGTAGTGATCCTTTACATATGTGGTCAGTGTAGTGTCCCCTTACATTAGTGGTCAGTGTAGTGACCCTTTAGATTAGTGGTCAGTGTAGTGATCCTTTACATTGGTGGTCAGTGTAGTGTCCCCTTACATTAGTGGTCAGTGTAGTGACCCTTTACATTGGTGGTCAGTGTAGTGTCCCCTTACATTAGTGGTCAGCGTAGTGCCCCCTACATTAGTGGTCAGTAGGGATGAGCTCCGGCATGTTCGCACAGACCAGGTGCAGAGCCCGCCAGGAAGTCCTCACTGCGCTGCGCTAATCACAGGCAGTGAGACATTGTCCCGGTGCACGGCTGCAGAGATCGGGCAATGTCTCACTGGCTGTGATTAACGCAGCGCAGTGCCGACTTCCTGGCGGGCTCTGCACGTGGGCTATGCGAACACGCCGGAGCTCATCCTTAGTGGTCAGTGTAATGTCCCTTTACATTGGTGGTCAGTGTAGTGTCCCCTCACATTGGTGGTCAGAGTAGATTCCTCTTACATTGGTGGTCAGTGTAGTTTCTCCTTACATTGGTGGTCAGTGAAGTGTCCCCTTACATTAGTGGTCAGTGTAATGTCCCCTTACATTGGTGGTCAATGTAGTTTCCCCTTACATTGGTGGTCAGTGTAGTGTCCTCTTACATTGGTGGCCAGTGTAGTGTCCTCTTACATTGGTGGCCAGTGTAGTGTCCTCTTACAATGGTACCAGTGTAGTGTTCTCTTGCATTGGAGGTCAGTGTAGTGTCCCCTTACATTGGTGGTCAGTGTAGTGTCCCCTTACATTGGTGGTCAGTGTAGTGTCCCCTTACATTGGAGGTCAGTGAAGTGTCCCCTTACATTGGTGGTCAGTGTAGTGTCCCCTTACATTGGAGGTCAGTGAAGTGTCCCCTTACATTGGTGGTCAGTGTAGTGTCCCCTTACATTGGTGGTCAGTGAAGTGTCCCCTTACATTGGTGGTCAGTGTAGTGTCCCCCTACAACATTTTGATATCTACCAACTCTCCGCCAGGTCACCGCCATGATGGAAAAAGCAGAAAACGAGCTGAAGGCTCCTTTAAAAGAGTCCAGAGAAGAGATGTCCAGCATTAACGTCCCGGAGGAAAGTGACTTTGAGGAATCGTTGTCCCCATGCTGCACACGAAGGGAGCCATCTTGTTGGAGCCTTCCCAAAACCAATGGAGCCCTGCACCGCATGAATGTGAGGACTGCGTGCGGCATGGAAGCCGGGGAGATGTCAGCAAGAAGCCCCTGTGAGCTGGATGAGTCAGGCAGCTACTTACTGTCGCCTGGGGGGATGTGGTATGATATGGGGGCTGAGCCGCCATCATGCAATGCTCAACCGGGACCATCTGCCTGTGGACATGTCAGCAATACGGACTTCCCGGAGCTGAAAAGCCCATGTGAGTGTCTAGATCCCGACCCTCAAATAGTCATTGCAATCTTCCTTGAGAGCCAATGAGATTAAATATATGCGCGTGAACGCACGTGCGCAAAAATGCACGCAAGTACATCCCGACAAAAAAAAAAAACGCTGAACAAATAGATGCTCAAACAGGAGTATCGTGTGCAAGAGGCCTACATTTGTTGTGTGTTATAAGGCGACCTATTTATTATGAATAGACATGTGCAATTAGTTTCCTTCCAAATTAGTTTCAACGAAATTAGTTCATTCGGAAATATCTTAATTAACGAAAACCCGTTTAACAAATTTTTTCAAAAATTTGTAAATTTGAAAATTTGAAAATAAGAACGAAAATTCAAAAACCCAAAAATTCGAAAATCTGAAATAAGAACAAACAAATTAATAATAATAACTATTACTAACTATTCAATTATAGGTATTGAAATTTCCTTTCAAATTTGGCTGTTAGTGAATGTAACAAATACGAATTTATCCGAAAGTTACGAATTGTCCAAAACAACAAATGCCGCATCTAAATGAATGGAACGTAATGAATTAAAAATAATAAATAATAATAATAATAATAAACTTATTATTATTTTTAATTTGTTATGTCCCATTTGTTTAGATGCGGCATTCGTTATTTCGGATAACTCGTAACTTCGCATAAATTGGTATTCCTTACGTTCACTAACAGACAAATTTGAACGGAAATTCCAATAACTATAATATAATAGTTATTTATTATTAGTTAGTCTAGATATTATTTTGGATTTTTGCATTTTTCAATACCGCATCTAAACGAATGGAACTTAACGAATTTGAGTTTTTCTGAAGTTACAAATTTATTTGAAATAACAAATTTCCATCATAACAAATTCTCCTGGAAAACAGAAAAAAAACCAAAAAAAACTATGAAACAAATTTTTCGACAGTGCACATGTCTAATTATGAATGGATTTCATTATGAATGAGCTACCTTAACAAAACTCACATGACTTCAACTTCAAGTCCAGTCCACCCAATGAGAGCTTTCTTTTTAATTGATAGAAGGAAAATAGGGGGGGGGGGGGGGTGGAGAAGTGATGGGTGGGCGTGTCTTATTTCCAAAGTCAAAGAAGTCAAACTCTCAGTCATAAAGTGAAACCCATTTCAGAGGGGCGCACGGCGGATGTACGATCCGGTGATACAGATGTGTCGGGGGCGTTTCTTACTAAAATATTCCTTTTTTTTTTCCTCATTAGCGGAGATCGATGACCGATCGTGGGGGATAGAGGTGAACATGGCCAAGATGAAGCTGATGAAGGAGATTGAGCTGTATGAACAGGACAGGGTGGACAGCTCAGTCCTGTTTACCAAATAGCCTGTGTGTCCAGTGGGGACCGGCGACACCAGGAATGGTGCAGACTGGAGATCCCCATAAATTGCTCAGCAAAAATTTCTTTCACAGAAGTTTGTCTCCAGCGCAGATGGGTGGCCATTTTGTTGGAGACCGCCTCACCTCAACTACCTCAATAAAGACTACCTCTCAGGAACCCAGGGAAAACAATTGGACCAACATTCAGCCAGTCCCTCACCATGACGCTCAGCCTGACAATCAATGTAACACTCACCCCGACACTCACCCCAACACTCACCCTGACACTCGCCCCAATACTAACCCTAATACTCACCCTGACACTCAGCAAGACACTCACCCCGACACTCGCCCCAATACTAACCCCAATACTCGCCCTGACACTCAGCCAGACACTAACAGAGGCACTCAACCCAACAGTCAACCCAACATTTAGCCCAACACTCACCCAGACACTCACGCCAACACGCAGCCCAATACTCACCCCAACACTAAGCCTGACACTCACAGGGGCACTCAGCCCGACATTCAGCCCAACACTCAGCCAAGTGAAGCAAAGCTTTTAGGGACAGTATCCAGCTTTGCATCCTGGGGGGCCCCTCCAAGAGAATGCCTCAGCTTCAGTATTCAGAGAATGGCGTCAAACCGATGCATGCCGCAATGAGCGCCAGTTTTGATGCTTCTGGTCTTAAAACTTTTAAATATGGGCGGAGCCTAAACCGGCGAAGACTAGCGTTACTTTAAGAAAACTCGAATCTATTTGTTTGTTTGTAAGATCCATAAAAATAAAGAAATCCCCAAAAAATTCTTCAGTATTCTTGTCACACAGGGGGGAAAAAAAAACAAGAGAAGCTTCAGACGGAGAGGCTGCCTGGAAGAAAGGGTGGTGACCCTGAACTGGTTATAGATGACAGCTTCTACCTGAGGCTTCTCACCATAGGTGTGCGCACAGGGTGTACCAGGTGTGCCTGGGCACACCCTAATCGTCCCATGTGGCGCAGATTTTCAGTTTAGACCCCTGACATTTCACCAAAGCCCCCTAACGGGGCTCCTAAGAAAATTGTAATAAAAAAATAAATAAAAATACTTTAAAATTAAAATTGTACAAAAGAATAAAAAAATAAAAGAATAAAAATAAATACTACTGACCCCATCCACTGCCCTACTGACACTGTCAGTATATATACACGTGTGTATTTGAGGTTTGGGGTGCACACCTATGCTTCTCAGTGAGATAACATTCTGGATATCTTTCAATCCTGGGCACTAAGATAAAGGGCCCCGACTTTCCTGACTCCACCTGTTTGTGGCCCATAAACCAATCCAACTGCTGGAGCTTTATGTACATGTTACATTGTCAGGGGATGGGGCTCCAGGTAATTGATACATTGTCAGGGGATGGGGCTCCAGGTAATTGATACATTGTCAGGGGGTGGGGCTTCAGGTCACGCATCATCCATAAGTGGGGCTCCAGGTGCATGCACTGCCAGGGGTGGGGCTTCATGTACACGCAGTGTCTGGGCGGTGGGGCTCCATATACATGCACTGTCAGGGGGTGGGGCTTCAAGTACAGGCAGTGACTGGGGGTGGGGCATCATGTACATGCACTGTCAGGAGGTGGAGCTCCAGGTGCATGCACTGCCAGGGGTGGGGCTTCATGTACACGCAGTGTCTGGGTGGTGGGACTCCATATACATGCACTGTCAGGGGGTGGGGCTTCAAGTACAGGCAGTGCCTGGGGCTGGGGTATCATGTACATGCACTGTCAGGGGGTGGAGCTCCAGTACTTGCACTGTCAGGGGGTGGAGCTCCAGGTTCATGCACTGTCAGGGGTTAGAGCTCCAGGTACATACATTGTCAAGGGGTGTAGCTCCAGGTTCATGCACTGTCAAGGGGTGGAGCTCCATGTTCATGCACTGTAAGGGAGTGGAGCTCCAGGTTCATGCACTGTCAGGGGGTGGAGCTCCAGGTTCATGCACTGTCAAGGGTCGGAGCTCCAGGTTCATGCACTGTCAAGGAGTGGAGCTCCATGTGCATGCACTGTCAGAGGGTGAGCTCCAGGTACATGCACTGTCAAGGGATGGAGCTCCAGGTTCATGCACTGTCAAGGGTTGGAGCTCCAGGTTCGTGCACTGTCAGGAGGTGGAGCTCCATGTTCATGCACTGTCAAGGGATGGAGCTCCAGGTTCGTGCACTGTCAAGGGTTGGAGCTCCAGGTTCATGCACTGTCAGGAGGTGGAGCTCCATGTTCATGCACTGTCAAGGGATGGAGCTCCAGGTTCGTGCACTGTCAAGGGTTGGAGCTCCAGGTTCATGCACTGTCAGGAGGTGGAGCTCCATGTTCATGCACTGTCAAGGGATGGAGTTTCAGGTTCATGCACTTTCAGGGGGTGGACCTCAAGGTACATGCACTGTCAGGGGGTGGAGCTCCAGGTTCATGCACTGTCAATGGACGGAGCTCAATGTACATGCACGGTCAGGCGGTGGAGCTTCTGGTACATGCACTGTCAGGAGGTGGAGCTCCATGTTCATGCACTGTGAGGGGGTGGAGCTCCAGGTATATGCACTTTCAGGGGGTGGAGCTCCAGGTACATGCACTGTCAGGAGGCGGATCTCCATATTCATACACTGTCAGGGGGTGGCGCTCCAGGTACATGCACTTTCAGGGGGTGGAGCTCCAGATACATGCACTGTCAGGGGTTGGAGCTCCAGGTACATGCACTTTCAGGGGGTGGAGCTTTAGGTTCGTGCACTGTCAGGGGTTGGAGCTCCATGTTCATGCACTGTCAGGGGATGAAGCTCCAGGTACATGCACTTTCAGGGGGTGGAGCTTTAGGTTCGTGCACTGTCAGGGGGTGGGGCTCCAGGTTCGTGCACTGTCAGGAGGTGGAGCTCCAGGTACATGCACTGTCAGGGGATGGAGCTCCAGGTACATGCACTGTCGGGGGTGGAGCTACATCTAATTGCACTATCAGGGGGTGGGGCTCCAGGTACATGCACTGTCAGGGGGTGGAGCTCCAGATACATACACTGTCAGGGGTGGGGCTCAAGGTACATGCACTGTCAGGGGGTGGGGCTCCAGGTACATGCACTGTCAGGGGGTGGAGCTCCAGATACATACACTGTCAGGGGGTGGGGCTCAAGGTACATGCACTGTCAGGGGGTGGGGCTCCAGGTACATGCACTGTCAGGGGTTGGATCTCCATGTTCAAGCACTGTCAGGGGGTGAAGCTCCAGGTACATGCACTGTCAGGGGTTGGGGCTCCAGGTACGTGCACTGTCAGGGGTTGGAGCTCCATGTTCATGCACTGTCAGGGGGTGAAGCTCCAGGTACATGCACTTTCAGGGGTGGAGCTTTAGGTTCGTGCACTGTCAGGGGGTGGGGCTCCAGCAGGGGTGGACTGACAACTCATGGGGCCCTGGGTAATAGGAGATTATGGGGCCCCCAGGCAATCAGAAATTATGGGGCCACACAGTATACACAAACACACAGTACTGGAGAGGTGGGGCAGCTATAATCTCTGGATTTTTAGACCAAAAGGATGTCGGTAAGGGGCATTTCAGAGACAGATGTAAAAAAAAAACACAAATTTTTACATACTGTCCCTGGTTTTACTGAGGCTGGCAACCCTGATGGGGCCCCCTAGTGGCATGGGGCCCTTGGGCAGTGCCTGAGTGGCCCAATGGTCAGTCCGCCCCTGGGCGCCAGGTTCGTGCACTGTCAGGAGGTGGAGCTCCAGGTACATGCACTGTCAGGGGGTGAAGCTCCAGGTAGATGCACTATCAGGGGGTGGGGCTCCAGGTACGTGCACTGTCAGGGGGTGGAGCTCCAGGTACATACACTGTCAGGGGGTGGGGCTCCAAGTTCGTGCACTGTCAGGGGGTGGAGCTCCAGGCACATGCACTGTCAGAGGGTGGAGCTCCATATAATTGCACCGTCAGGGGGTGGAGCTCCAGGTACATGCACTGTTAGGGGGTGGAGCTCCAGGTATATGAACCGTCAGGGGGTGGAGCACCAGGCGTTTGCATTGCCAGGGGGTGGAGCTCCAGCCATATGCAGTGTCAGGGGGTGGGGCTTTGGCTGACGGTAGATAACCTGGCTAAGGGGCTGTTCCTTTAGGACATGTGACTATAAGGAGGCGTGGCTCCATGTGGTTTCAGCTCGTCCCTCGGTAGCCAATCAGAGCGCGGCCTTCGGTTCCAGCGCCACAAGACCACGTGCCATGGGTAGACAGGTTGACTGTCCAATCATCGTGTGACAGGGGGCGGAGCCGCGCTGCGATCTGGCCTATCGGCTGTTCAGAGCAGCGGAAGGAGCTGTGAGGAGTCCGGGGAGCTGAGCAGTGAATGTCTCCAATCAGCAGAGAGCAGCCTGAGGTAACCGGGGAGCCTCGGGGGAACCACAAGTACAAGCATGTGCTGACACCCACATATTACCCTCCTGGGGGCACCACGACTACCGAATACCCAGATATTGCCACCCTGGGGGCACCACGACTACCAAATACCCAGATATTGCCACCCTGGGGGCACCACGACTACAAAATACCCAGATATTACCACACTGGGGGCGCCAATGACTACCAAATACCCAGGTATTATCCCCTAGAGGCACCACAACTACCAAATACCCAGATATTACCACCCCGAAGGCACCACGACTACCAAATACCCAGATATTACCACCCCGGAGGCACCACGACTACCAAATACCCAGATATTGCCACACTGGGGGCACCATGACTACCAAATACCCAGATATTGCCACACTGGGGGCACCATGACTACCAAATACCCAGATATTGCCACACTGGGGGCACCATGACTACCAAATACCCAGATATTACCACCCTGGGGGCACCACGACTACCAAATACCCAGATATTACCACCCTGGGGGCACCACGACTACCAAATACCCAGATAATACCCCCCGGGGGCACCACGACTACCAAATACCCAGATAATACCCCCCGGGGGCACCATGACTACCAAATACCCAGATATTACCACCCTAAGGGGAACCACAAGTCTCAGCATGACTCCTCTGTGTAGAACGTTATACATAAGCACCCGGAACATTGTGGATCTCTGTCAGCCAGAGAGCTCCAAGTGTCAGCTCAGTGGGCGAGGGGTGTCCACATCACATTCTCCACTGACCACCAATAAAAGGGGGCCCTATACTGACCTCCGATGTAAAGGGGAACTCTCTAGGTGTTCCAGAGGGGGACACCAATCAGCCCCTAGTGATGGCTACAAAGTAAAAAAAAAAAGTTGAAAAAAATTTTAATAAAGTAAATGAAAACACAACGACCTGCAGACCAATGAGAACACGCGTGTTGGGTGTCGCTGTGCACGTCAACGGGAGATGAATAATTCTAGGACCACTATTCATGTATGCAATGCATCTCCTATGGACAGTTTTTAGGTACCGTCTTTTTTTTTTTTTTTTTTTTTTTTTTATGGCCAGTTTTTTTTTTTTTTTTTTTTTTTTTTTAGGCTCAACATGTTTGGTATCTTTTTATTTGATGCAAATTTGTCTTTTATATTTTATCCCAAAAAATTGGGCAATATATTGTTATTCCGTACACTAAAATTAACCAGCCACGGAAGGATTTACCCCCTTAATGACCGGGGGCCATTTTTTGCGATACAGCACTGCGCCGCTTTAACTGACAATTGCGCGGTCTTGCAATGTTGTACACAAACAAGATTTATGTCCTCCCTCCCTTTTTTTTTTTTTTTTCTTTTCTTTTCTTCCCACAAATAGAGCTCTTTTTTTTGGTGGTATTTGATCACCTCTGCAGTTTTTATTTTTTGCGCTGTAAACAAAAAAAGGCTGACAATTGTTGTGTGTTTTTTTTTTTTTCTTTCTTTTGCTATAATAAATACCCTCCCCCAAATGAAAAAATTAAAAATTCTTCATCAGTTTAGGCCGATATGTAGTCTTCTAAATATATTTTTGGTAAAAAAAAAAAAAAAAAAAAGTCGCAATAAGTGTATATTGATTGGTTTGCACAAAACTTATAGCATCTACAAAATAGGTGATAGTTTTATGGCATTTTTATTAGTAGTAATGGTGGCGATCAGCCATTTTTAGCGGGATTGCGGCGGACACTTTTGGGACCAGTGACATTCTGAGCCCTTGTACACACGGTCCGGACATTCCGACAACCAAATCCGACGGATTTTGTCCGAAACTGTTGCATACACACGGTCGGACAAAGTTGTCAGAAAATCCGGTCGTACTTAACGTGATGACGTTATTTCGTTAGGACGGGACTACGTTCAGGCTAGTAGCCAATAGCTTTGGTCTAGGAATTTGATCTGAGCATTGCGTGGCACTTTGTCCGATCGGAATTCTCTACACATGATCGGACAAAGTCCAATCGGATCATGTTGTCGGAAAATTTTATAGCCCAGCTGGAAAACTTGGTCCATCGGATATTCCGACGGAATCAGTCCGATGGAGCCCACACACTGTCGAATTATCGGACAACACGGTCCGATCGGACATTGTCCATCGGAATGTCCGACCGTGTATACAAGGGCTTACAGTGATCGGAGCTAAAAATAGCTACTGATTACAGTATAAATATCACCGGTAGGGAAGGGGTTAACCACTAGGGGACGATCAAGGGGTTAAGTGTGTCCTGGGTAGGTGTTTCTAATTGGGGGGGGGGAGGGGACTGACTGGGAGTAGAGAGAGATCGCTGTTCCTGATCACTAGGAACAGACGATCTCTCTCTCTACTCCCCTGACAGAATGGGGGATCTGTTTGTTTACATTGACAGATCCCCGTTCTGGCTCTCTGAGGAGCGATCGCGGGTGGCCGGCGGATATCGCGGGCATCAGCTTCGGCGACGTGGGTGCGGCTGCTATAGCTGTTAAAGGAACCGCCGTACTGGCAAGACGATTTGCGCAGCTGAGCCAACCTGCCACAGTGTAACTGTGGCGCCTGGCCAGCAAGCGTTTTAACCAAAAAAAAACGCAAACCTTCATACATACCGTCGCCTCTACGACTGAGAACTGAGTGATCACGTGAACGCTCAGTCCCCCCCCCCCCCATCCTTCTGACCAGAGAGGTGTGGCTGTCGGTCACCTCTCCAGCGCTCAGTGTTGGGGGGGGTGGGGAGTGGCCGGTGTCTTGTCATATAACGTCCTCCATCCGATAGTGTCCGCTGCGTACTGCGCATGCGCAGTACACAGCAACACAGATTCCGAAAATTGCAGAGGATGAACGGCGCCTGCGCCGTGAGTCCAGGTTCTATCCCCACTATCCAAGTGGACATAGAGTAGGAATAAAAAAGAGCCGAGCGCAGCAAGGCCGAGCCCGAAGCATGGCGAGCGGCCCTCTAATATTCACAACCCTATGTCCGCTTGGATGGTGGGGCTACCACCTCCACTCACGGCGCAGGCGCCGTTCAGCTTTGGAGATTTTCCGAAGCTTCGTCTGCTCCGTACTGCGCATGGGCAGTACGGGCCGGACACTATTTGATGCCAGGACACTATACGGCAGAACACCGGCTCAGGCTCACTGAGAAGCGGAGCCAGCTGTGGGTCTGGCACCTAGGCGCATCCTGACTTTGCATTCCTGTTTTAATCTCGTGTAAGTCTTTTCAGTGCAATTAGCGCCCATTCATTTTTGCATGAACGTAAATCGCACCACAAAGTGGAAACGCATCGCGGACTGTTTCTCTGGTGTGAACCGACTAATGCATCTGAATCCTCCTTTCCTCTGAAGGCAGACCCTCATTCGGATCACGCTTTAGAGGCGACTGACAGGCGACGAGGAGGATTTGTGATGCCTCGGTGCCTGGTTTTTATCCCCGTTTTTGTCGACCAAAAGCGCCATCACGAAGTGCATTGCATGCGCTTGCAGCAGTTCCTCCGGTGACTTGAATGTATTGATTGCATTACATGCCAGGTAGATTTCACTGCAGCATGTAAACTCCCCTGTCCGCTGCCCATTGCAGCTTGAGGGGGAGGGGTGGTGCGGCAAAAATGACTCAACCGTGCATTTTTTACCACTCCCCAACTGCACGTCTAAATGAGGCCTAATCGTGCTTGTAATGCTCTGCAGGCTTCAATGCAAATAAACTTCTTTTTTTTTTTTTTTTTATTAAATGGGTGTGTCTCTCTAGCATAGGAAAAACACATATAAAGAGAGATAAAGATGCTGCACCCCCCCCAAATAATATATAATGGGAAAGTTCCCCCAAAGGGGTTTTTAAGCAGCGGGGTAAATAAATGGTAGGTAAATTAGAAAAATTATTCTTTATTTAATGGGTGTGTCTGTATTACAATAAAAGGGCGGAGTTAGTTTTTTTTTTTTTTTTTAGCTCATTTTCATTTACAAAACATTTGTTTTATTATTTTGTGGCCAAATTTTAAAGAAATGGACCCGGCTGTGAAGGGGTTAAACCTGCTGTGTAAATCGGTATAAACAGATGCCGCCCCCCCCCCCCCAAAATCTAAGCGCAGAGCGCCACTTCTCTTCCTGATCTATTAATAGAAGAATAAAATGCAGCGGAGCGACCTCTGGGGTTTCCCGGGGAGAAATAGAAAGTAAAAGGATTGCTGAGCCAAGCAAGTGATCTGCAGAGCCAAGTTTCACTCTCCCCTCCCCCTCCCGCCCCCCCTTCGTCCACCATGTGATAGGAGCCCAGAGCCGGATGCAGCGCAGTGTACTGCATTACAGCAAGGCCTGGGGACAGCCCCTCATTACTTGGTGCCCTGCGATGGTGAGTAGGGAGGCAGCAGAGCTTACAGTCTATGAGGGGGAAAAAAAGAAAAATGTTGTTTGAGTCCTCTGCTTATTCAACCTTCAAGGCAGCCATTGAGATTGTTCACTGCATGGAGCCGGGCGCACAGATAACGCACAGCACTGAGAACGAGTCCCTATTATCGGGGTGCAGATGATCGATTCTGCTGCCTGAGTTTCAGATAATCACCCGGCTCCACTCTACCATCCAAGGCTCCCCGTCTCCATTATACATAGAACATTTATTATTGTTTGTTGAATTGCACCAGATAACATTTTCTCAGTTGTGGACAATATCTTGCAGCACACGGCATACTTTTTCTAGGGGAAGGCATCTTGCAGCACGCAGCAGACTTTTTCTAGGGGAAGGCATCTTGCAGCACGCAGCATGCTTTTTCTAGGGGAAGGCCTCTTGCAGCACACAGCAGACTTTTTCTAGGGGAAGGCCTCTTGCAGCACGCAGCATACTTTTTCTAGGGGAAGGCATCTTGCAGCACGCAGCATACTTTTTCTAGGGGAAGGCATCTTGCAGCACGCAGCATACTTTTTCTAGGGGAAGGCATCTTGCAGCACGCAGCATACTTTTTCTAGGGGAAGGCATCTTGCAGCACGCAGCAGACTTTTTCTAGGGGAAGGCATCTTGCAGCACGCAGCAGACTTTTTCTAGGGGAAGGCATCTTGCAGCACACAGCAGACATTTTCTAGGGGAAGGCATCTTGCAGCACGCAGCAGACTTTTTCTAGGGGAAGGCATCTTGCAGCACGCAGCAGACTTTTTCAGGGGGGTGATATCTTGCAGCACACAGCAGACTTTTTCAGGGGGAAGGCCTCTTGCAGCACGCAGCATACTTTTTCTAGGGGAAGGCCTCTTGCAGCACGCAGCATACTTTTTCTAGGGGAAGGCCTCTTGCAGCACGCAGCATACTTTTTCTAGGGGAAGGCATCTTGCAGCACGCAGCAGACTTTTTCTAGGGGAAGGCCTCTTGCAGCACAGAGCATACTTTTTCTAGGGGAAGGCCTCTTGCAGCACGCAGCAGACTTTTTCTAGGGGAAGGCATCTTGCAGCACGCAGCATACTTTTTCTAGGGGAAGGCATCTTGCAGCACGCAGCATACTTTTTCTAGGGGAAGGCATCTTGCAGCACGCAGCATACTTTTTCTAGGGGAAGGCCTCTTGCAGCACGCAGCATACTTTTTCTAGGGGAAGGCATCTTGCAGCACGCAGCATACTTTTTCTAGGGGAAGGCATCTTGCAGCAGGCTTTTTCAGGTGGGGTGATATCTTGCAGCACACAGCAGATTTCCTAAGGTGGAGGGGGGGTGTATCCGCAGCATACAGCGGACTTAGTAGGGGGAGTTTATCTCCCTGCACAGTATATTTCCTGCCGATGGATTGATATCTTGCTGCACACATCTGACTTTCTAGGGGAAGGTATCTTGCAGCTCACAGTGGACTTCTCAGGAGAGGGTGATATTGGCAGACTTTTTTGGCAGGAGAGGAGGCGAGCGAGAGAGAGAGCGCAACTTGCAGGACACATAGTATTGGCGTGAAGTATCTTGCAGGACACACAGCAGACTATCTTGAGGAAAGGGAGTTCCAGCAATACCCTGTTGCAAACAGACACTTCCTATGAGGGTTGATGTCTTGTATCACACGGCAGATTTCCTAAAGGGGGGGGGGGCAGTATCCGCAACACACAGCGGGCTTCCTGGGGGAGTTGATATCTTGCTGCACATTGTATTTCCTGGAGATGGACTGAAATCTTGCTGCACGCAGCTGACTTTCTTGGAGAAAGGTTAATATTTTGCAACAAACAGCAGACTTCCTAAGGGGGGGGGGGGGGGGTTGATATTTTGCAACACAGTAGTTGATATCTTGCTGGTCACAGAAAACTTCTTGGGGGGGCAGGGAGTGAGTATTCTGCAGAACACACAGCAGCCTTTCTCAGGGAAGGGTTAATATTTTGCATCAAACAGCAAACTTCCTAAGGGGGCGGGGGTGAAATTTTTTTTTTTCCACACACAGTGGACTTCCTGGTGGTTTAATATCTTGCTGCACACAAGTGGCTTTTCTAATGCCCCATACACACGATGAGATTATCGGACGAATGATCGTCCGTTTTTTATTGCATGCTATTCTCAGATCGAATCTGATGAGTTTACTAAAGTCACGAAAATTCCCGCACGACAGAAAAAAAATTCGGAAGTGATGTCATGTGTTGTAATGCATTTGTATTGCATTTTCGAACGATAGCTGTACTGAGTACACGAAAATCGTACGATCTGGCATCGTACGAATAAAATTTCCGTGCACGTCCGATAGAATAATATCGGATGAACTGTTCGAATCGGCTCTCGAAAGCTCTGTACTAACGATCCGATTATCGTACGATCGCTTCGAAAGCGGTATTTCCCGTACGATTTTCGGATCGTGTGTATGGGGCATTAAGGGGAAGCAACTTTGAGGGACACACAGCAGATTTTCTTGGAGGAAATTTGCAGCAGACTTCCTAAGGGAGGGTTGATATTTTGCAATACACACTGGACTTCCGGCCGGAGGTTTCTTGCAGCACACAGCAGACTTGATATCTTGCTGTTCAGTAGACTTCCTAGGAAGGATAAATTTTTTTTCTAGGGGGATGTTTCTTGCAGGACACACAGCAGGCTTCCTAAGGGGGGGGGGGGGTTTATCTTGCTGCACAGAGTGGACTTCCTGTTATTGCTGGACACCGCAGTCAGTCTGTGCTTAGATGTGGTTAGATCTTCTGTTGGGCTTTTATTACACTTTCTGTGAGACGGAACATGAGGGAAAATCTCACAAATCAGGACAAACGGCAATAAAAGTGAAATTTTGGTGGAAATCTCCAGCATCTGCCTAAAAATTAAGTGGAACTCCAGCTGCACCCCGTGGCGGAGCACCACTGCACCATTTATACAGGGAAAAATGTGTATGTTTACCCCCCCCTTTTTTATTTTTTTATTTTATTTTTATTTCTTTATTTATCCCCCTGTAATCTCCTCCTGGTTGCTGTGGGCAGGTCTAGAATGCTGAAGAGACCAGTTCCACGCCTTTACATGGAGCCTTCCTCCTGTGAGCCGGTGTGATGACACGCCCCTAAGGGGAGGGCCCATGACAGCCTGGGCATTCAGGAAGAAGGTTGGTCGACAGACACTGGACGTCCTTTCCACCTAGAAGACAAGCGGTACTGGATCTCATAGGGGAGGGGATGGCGGGTAGGTTAGTATAACAGCAATCTGCGTTTTTTTTTTTTTAAGACGATTTACGTTTTTATTTTTCCATAACCTGAAATACTGCTATAGAGACCAACTCCAGCCAAAACTGTTTTTTTTGGAAGAGACGTGGAAAAGAACAGGTTTTTCTTTCAGTCTGTGAAACCATTGGGGAGATTTTCCTATACTTGGTGTATCAGTGACACGTTTTTGGCACCAGGGCAGGAAATAAGGGAATGAAGGTCCCCGGGATAGGAAGGGAGAGATCCCAATAAAAACTTTGGGGAAGATTTACTAAAACTCGAGCACTCCAGGATCTGGTGCAGCTGTGCATGGTAACCAATTGGCTTCTAACTTCATCTTGTCCAATTAAAGTGATTGTAAAGGCTTTATGGGGGGGGGGGGATAAAAAAATAAATAAACATGTTATACTTATCTGCTCTGTTGCAGTGGATTTGCACAGAGCAGCCCAGATCCTCTTCTGTGACCCTGGCTCCCTCCCCCCTGTTCAGTGCCCCCACAGCAAGCTGCTTGTTATGGAGGCACCCAAGCAGGATCATAGTGTTTTGGATCCCAGACAAATCTCTGGCCGAGTTATCTGCACCTGGTCTAATTCAA
The DNA here is from genome assembly GCF_037356315.1 of Lithobates pipiens. Taxonomy (NCBI): domain Eukaryota; kingdom Metazoa; phylum Chordata; class Amphibia; order Anura; family Ranidae; genus Lithobates; species Lithobates pipiens. The sequence goes on from NW_027507785.1 coordinate 50,878,481, forward strand.
ATGTCCATGCATGCATGTTTAGAAGAAGTACGCTGACACACACTGTTCAGTGAAAAAGCTTCCTTTATTGCTCTGGGCATATAGCCCCTTTATAGTAGAAGATGACTCATTGTTTGCAAAGCATCATCTCAGGTGTATTCTGTGCTGTCAAGCAGAGATTGGAGGACCCTTATCTAAGGGGTCCTGGCCAGTTTCATCCAGGTTTTCTGCTGATGGCTTGTGGACTCCTGGACTCACTCCGATGGGAGGGGGGTCTCTAGGTGAGGCATTTTGATTAAGGAGATTCAGCATATATCTTGACATAATAGAAAATAGTCATTTAATCAAAGTATTAAACAATCCATAACAGTCCCCCCTTGAAATGTCTATTTCCTATTCTGTCCCTAGTAGGTGGTCTAACTCATCTGTCCTCATGTGCCTTGGAACTTTTTTCTTGCTGTACGTTAGACGGGTGATGGCTGGCCCATCACCCCCCTTGCCACAGTCTTTGCACATGTGGAAGTCAGATGCTATCCCTATGGCTGAATGATCTTATAATTTGTAGATATGGGGAGGGACTGTAATGGGGCATAGGGCTTCTTATAGTCCTCATCTTCTGCGTCCTGCTGTATCATCACTGGGGTCGCTTGGTCAACTGTTTGCCTAGGAATTTCTTTACACATGTAATAACATAACATACTATAGTAGCTAGAAATACCAGAATAACTAGTATTACAGTACCTATCCGAGCCAAGGTCTTCTGCCAACCACCCAAACCACTGGTCCCTTGGCTGATCTATACCCAAATTCTTCTTCAGCTCTACTAAATAGGCTTTCCAACATTTTATGGCCAGGGTGACCTTACCATTTGGACCGGTGTTGTCAGGTATGTATGTATAGCATGTCCCTGTACCTTCTATAATGTCCAAGGCCATCCTATTCTGAAATGTCATGTAAGATGTGGGTGCTAATTGGTCAGCAATCCCCTGTAGGGCATCTCTAGTGTAATTTACAAACCACTGCTGGTTGTAATATATTTAATTTATACAGTCTACATTTTTGTTGACAGTGATTATGGGAATCGAAGACTTAAAACCTGCCTTTACTTGGTCTCGGGCTTTAAATTCATTCAGGACCCTTATGGCATCTATATACACATGTGGGTGAAAACTTCCCTCAGGAGCGTTCCTCTTAGTGATAGCCACCTGTTGGGCCCTCCCCAGATTTAACAGAAAAAGGATATACAATGTAGACATCATGGTGCAGTCAATGTCTTGTCCTCTGGACTTGGGACTTTCTTACAGTGGAAGGGGCGGATTCAAGTGTTTTCCCAGCCAACTTTACAGATTTGCTTGTGGTCAGCAGCACCTGGAAGGGACCATCATATCTGGGTTCAAGAGACCTTTTTCTTACAAATGTCTTTACCAGCCCCCAATCTCCAGGTAGTAGTTGGTGTGTTCCTGTATCTAATTCAGGATCTGGAATGGAAGAAAACACCTGGACACATATTCGGGTTAATTCTCGTGATAATGCGGTTACATAATTAGTCAACACATCAGACTGCAGTTATAACTGTGGAAAATAACAACCAAGTCTAGGGGCTAAATCAAACAAAATCTCATAAGGGGGTAGGGGAGTGTTCTCCCCTTGGTGTGTATCTGATGCTGAACAGGGCAATGGGCAGGCTGTCCAGCCAATGCATACCAGTCTCTTGGGCCATTTTTAACATTCAAGTCTTTAATGTGTCATTCATTCTTTCTACCTTCCCGGTACTCTGGGGGTGGTAGGCTGTGTGAAACTACTAAGGTGTACTCAAATCATCCAATCTTTGGCATTTGGATGTGGTCAATTTGTATCCGCTGGAAAGGGTACGAGGGCTTTGCCAGGCGTTTCTGCGGCATCTTCTCTGTGCATCCCGGGTTACACTTTGCACAAATGGTGCATGACTTATAGACATTGCTAGTCAGTGGAGTGATTCCTGAAGCTACATTCATAAGAGTCTTTGACAGATGGGCAGCTCCATGTGCCCCTTGTACCACACCCGAGTACATATTCCTGGGTAAGCAAGGCTTCTTGTTGCACTCGAATAGTCCATCCTTGAAAGTTGTTCCCCTCTGCTTCCAGCTTTCCTTCTCATCCGGACTTGCTGCTTCTTGTAGTTCTTTCAGATAAACTCTGTCCACTGGGACAGTCTGTAGGGCAAGCATGGGGTGGTCTTCTACCACTCTATTTCCACTTCTCGTGGACTGCTGGTTGCCTGTTTGGCAGTTGAATCGGCTAGATGATTGCCTCCGGCTTCCTTCGAGTTCAGTTTGCCGTGTGCTTTTACTTTCAAAATAGCCACTTGGGTTGGGAGAAGTAAGGCGTCCATCAGGTCATTGATAGCTGGACTGTGTTTCACAAGTGCTCCTGCAGCTGTCAGGAATCCTCTGGCCTTCCAGATAACACCAAAGTCATGGGCAATGCTAAAAGCATATCTTGAGTCTGTATGAATGTTGGCTCTTTTTCCCTCTGCCAGTTTATATGCTGTAGTGAGTGCTTGTAGCTCTGTCTCCTGTGCAGACATCCCCGGTGGTAAGGCTTCAGCTTGTAGAACCGTCTTAGGTCTGAATTATGCAGGGGTATTTCACTCACATTGGGAATATGTGTGGTTTCCAGATGCATTAATTGAAAACAGTCATGGGGTGGCTCCTCTATTCCCCCCTCGGGAAGTGGAAAAAGGGTTGAAGGGTTCAGTGTTTGACAATGTAATAGAGTAATGTTGTCCGATAGAAGGAGGGAACGTTGGAGTCTCAAATGTCTGGCAGTGGACAGATTTTTCGGCTGGATCTGGTTGAGTATGGCAGCAATGTCCCAGACGTTCGGATACAAAGAGCTTGAACGTTTTTTTGTAGTCTGGAAGCCCTAAAACTGAAGATAATGAAATGGCTTGTTTGAGGGCCTCGAAGTTGGATATTACCTCTGAGGACATTTGGAAGGGCTCAGACTTCAGAGCATCATAAATGGGTTGCATCGGTAAGGAGGCTTCCGGACCGTAGCTTCATTATCTGCTCGGAGGTCCTGGACCATTCTGTACTTGTCTGGTTCTCCCTTAGGGATTCTCGTCTTCACAGGGAACAGAAGTGTGTTGTATGGAGATGTACAGGGTATCAGGGCGCCATTTGACATGAGGGCTTTGACATGCTGTGAAATAGATTTGCAGATTGGGATAACTTTAGAGGGTTTCCAGGGCAGAGGAGCTCCAAGTTTCAACTGCACCATGACTGGTGGCACCTTTAAGTGTCCTACATCCTCAGCTCCTGTGGACCATAGCAGAAGTGTCCTCAATGTCCAGTGGAGAAGAGACAGTAATAGATCCATCTTCAAAGAACACAATAGAAGCCTGAAGTTTGGACAGTACATCTGCTCCCAAGAGATTGAGTGGACAGGTGGAAGAGACAAAGAATCGAGCCAGAAGGTCTGGGTACTTTCCAACTTGTAGGGGACGGGTCATTGGGTTAGTTCTGGGAGTTCCATCTATGTCCACACAAGATATGTCAATATCAGAAAGGTATGAGTGGTCAAGTAAATCCTCTTCTCTAATCACGCTTCTGGCTGCAGCTGTGCCGCTTAGGAAAGTGGTTGGATGTCCCTCAATGGGTAGGGTAACCCTCGCTAATGGGTCTTCTGAGTTCTTTGAAGAGGTTGCCCTCACAGGGGTTAGTGACACAGGCTTGCCCAATACCTAGCATAGGAGATCCTGGTGTTCCGAGGTGGGATGTCCAGGGTTTTGATATTGTTGCTGCTGCTGCACACAGTACTCCGGTTGGGCCATGGTGAGGCCTTTTCAGATTGACTCCTTGAGGCTTGCCACAAAGGCTGAAGACAGTATCTGGCTGTGTGCCATATTATGGGTGATGAATACCAAATCTGAAAAAAACTTGTGACAGTCCGGTGTAAAACTTTTCTACTGACTCCGTTTTGTCTTGAGTAACATCTTGGATACTTGTAGCTTGATCAGCCAGTCTGCCCTCCGCCCACTCGCACAGCTACTCACAGAATTCCACACCAGAATTAAAGGTATTGTCATCGACAATCCTCACATCACAGAGACTTTTCTCCATGATGGGCCAGTAAGCGTCTCCAGCTTTAATTTCACATAAACTGACTACATTTCTTATTACTGCTAAGTAGGGTTTTTTCCACTGCCTATTACTCGGCAACTTTCATCAGGAGACTTGTTTTCCTGCAGAAAACTCTCCATCTCTTCTATTGTTTCCTGCGAGTGGTCTTTGCTACATTTAAAGTAATCAAAACATTCTCAGCCTTTTCTTTCATTTACATTTACATATTTCTTCATAACATCCATTCTAAACATATATTCTCTTTTGTACTGTTTCATTGTCTAACTACTGTTTTCTCAACTTGCAAAATTCCTTTAATATTCTAGCCTGCTAGAATAATAACTAAATCAACCGGTCCTGTATATCCCACACATGCAAACATCACATGTTATACCAGTAATCTCACAGCCTTTCAACCATTAACATCCCTACAGACAGTCCCTCACACAGGGATCTGAAGGGAGGGGCACCTCACTCCTTGCAGTGAAGCGTAAGGATGGGGGTAAGGAGCACAGCTGCAGAATGCTCTGCCATGCTCAAAAAATGAGACTTCAGGCTTATATTTCTTTTATCTCAGCGATACTTCTAACATATGCATTGCCTGATATTCTATTTTGCTAGACCCATCAGTGATATGCATTATAAAAATGTTGACAGGCTCATAACTAGAGTTTCATCATGTTGCATACTTTCAAATAAATTCCAATATTGCACACATTATACTAGGCTTCTGCAGTTTTCAGTAAACCATTGTCAGGTAACACTTCTCATTTTTCTTTCAGTATTTTCCACCATTCCTCTGGCTGCAATCTACCCCCTGGAGGAATGGTGATGCTACAAATCTTCACAAATTTTTTTGCTTTCTTAACATAATTCCTCCCTCTCTCTCGTGTTTCCCTTTCTCTGGCTTAACCAATTTCTGCCCCATTATTTTCTGTCTTGATGACTGAGATATTTATGTGTCTGCTCAGGATTTTAGACGGGTCACGAGGTTGCCTTGGATTCTGAAAGGGTCTGGCAATTCCTCTATTCGTCACCTGGTACCGGTTCAGACTATATCCCAATCTCAAGTTAACGAGGACAAAACAGATAGTACCACAGAGAGAGGTTTTGTCTACAATGCTCGACTGCCACCTGGGTCGCCCCTGGTGCGTCTTCCCAAAACGTAGACTCAGTCACGGTTCTGCCCGTCCGAGACGGCCACAGAATAGGGGTCGGGTAGTGCGTGACCACTCACTTCCCTCAACAAGACATTTAACAGACAGATATGTACAGCAGTTAATATTCAACAATGAGATCCTCAAATTTTCACTTCCCTCTGTTTCTTCTAAATCTCCCACTTGTTCAGGACACCTTATCGGTTCCTGTCCACTCTTTCTACATTCACTTTCTATAGACCCAATTGACCTTCCAACCACCTTCAAAAATGCTGAACATCAATCCACAAACACAATTATAACATGACATTTGTATGATTTGTAATAGATGTGTATGCTTGAATTATAACAACCACACAGCCACGCTACCTGCGTCCCTGACGCCCCCTTCTGGGTGACGTGCTTTACCACACCATCACCTTTACCAAAGGAGTTTATCCACGTCCCTGACACCCCCCTTCTGGGTGAAGTGCTACACCGCACTAACACCGGTACCAAAGGAGTTTGTCCATATCCCTGAGGCCCCCTTCTGGGTGAAATGCTACACCGCACTAACACCGGTACCGAAGGAGTTTGTCCCTGTCCCTGACGCCCCCCTTCTGGGTGAAGTGCTACACCGCACTAACACCGGTACCAAAGGAGTTTGTCCCTGTCCCTGACGCCCCCCTTCTGGGTGAAATGCTACACCGCACTAACACCGGTACCGAAGGAGTTTGTCCATGTCCCTGACGCCCCCCTTCTGGGTGAAATGCTACACCGCACTAACACCGGTACCGAAGGAGTTTGTCCATGTCCCTGACACCCCCCTTCTGGGTGAAGTGCTACACCGCACTAACACCGGTACCAAAGGAGTTTGTCCATATCCCTGAGGCCCCCTTCTGGGTGAAATGCTACACCGCACTAACACCGGTACCGAAGGAGTTTGTCCCTGTCCCTGACGCCCCCCTTCTGGGTGAAGTGCTACACCGCACTAACACCGGTACCAAAGGAGTTTGTCCCTGTCCCTGACGCCCCCCTTCTGGGTGAAATGCTACACCGCACTAACACCGGTACCGAAGGAGTTTGTCCATGTCCCTGACGCCCCCCTTCTGGGTGAAATGCTACACCGCACTAACACCGGTACCGAAGGAGTTTGTCCATGTCCCTGACGCCCCCCTTCTGGGTGAAATGCTACACCGCACTAACACCGGTACCGAAGGAGTTTGTCCAGGTCAGCTGGGACCCAGCTGTGTGGCAATCTCTTTCAACATCATACATCATTTATCACAGACCCATACAACACAACAACACAGACTCATACAACACAACAACACAGACTCGTACAATACAACAACACAATGTTCTTACAGGCTGCAGATAATTGGAATACAGGTTCATATAATGGACCTCGGGCAAGTATTACCTGTCTTTTGGCGACCTTCGGCAGCCGACGCGGATACAGAGACGGACCCACACGGGAATGGGATATACTAGCAAGATATGAATGTGATATCTTACTGTATTTTCAGAGTTGATCAGTCTCTGTCCCTCCTGTGGTGATTCCTCCTCAGTGGCCTCTTGGTCGGCTGTTCCTCCGGTTCGCAACCCGAGAGCCTCACGTTGAGCTGCCAGCTGTTTTGGATCCCAGACAAATCTCTGGCCGAGTTATCTGCACCTGGTCTAATTCAAATGTCCATGCATGCATGTTTAGAAGAAGTACGCTGACACACACTGTTCAGTGAAAAAGCTTCCTTTATTGCTCTGGGCATATAGCCCCTTTATAGTAGAAGATGACTCATTGTTTGCAAAGCATCATCTCAGGTGTATTCTGTGCTGTCAAGCAGAGATTGGAGGACCCTTATCTAAGGGGTCCTGGCCAGTTTCATCCAGGTTTTCTGCTGATGGCTTGTGGACTCCTGGACTCTCTCCGATGGGAGGGGGGTCTCTAGGTGAGGCATTTTGAGTAAGGAGATTCAGCATATATCTTGACATAATAGAAAATAGTCATTTAATCAAAGTATTAAACAATCCATAACAATAGCTCCATGTGTCTATTCAGAAACCGAGCCCTGACCTGGCCAGCCCCCCTCCCCTCTCCCCCAATTAGCTAGCTGACTTTGGTAGCAGCGGGAGCCAAGGGCGCCACTGCTGTGTCTCATCCAATGGGAAGGAGAATCTCGGACGGCTGACACACTCGTGGACAGCCAGGGACCTCAGGTAAGTGGGGGGGGCGGGGTAGGAGGGGGGCTGCACACAGAAAGCTTAATGCATTAAGATAAAAGAAACAAATTCTGCCTTTACAACCTGTAGGCTCTGAAAATAAACCCTGGAGGCTAATTGGTTACTATGTAGAGCTGCACAAGATTCTGTGCACCGGTTTTAGTAAATCGCCCCCTTTATGTAATTGAATCGGTAAGAGTGGCAAACAAGTACAAAGGTGTGTGTGTTTTATAATTCAAGCAGTAATAAATAATAAAAAAAAATAACATTCAATGTCATAATAAATATAAATATACAGTACAGACCAAAAGTTTGGACACACCTTCTCATTCAAAGAGTTTTCTTTATTTTCATGACTATGAAAATTGTAGATTCACACTGAAGGCATCAAAACTATGAATTAACACACGTCCAATTATATACTGAACAAAAAAGTGTGAAACAACTGAAAATATGTCTTATATTCTAGGTTCTTCAAAGTAGTCACCCTTTGCTTTGATTACTGCTCCGCACACTCTTGGCATTCTGTTGATGAGCTTCAAGAGGTAGTCACCCGAAATGGCTTTCTAACAGTCTTGAAGGAGTTCCCAGAGATGCTTAGCACTTGTTGGCCCTTTTGCCTTCACTCTGCTGTCCAGCACACCCCAAACCATCTCGATTGGGTTCAGGTCCGGTGACTGTGGAGGCCAGGTCATCTGGCGCAGCATCCCATCACTCTCCTTCTTGGTCAAATAGCCCTTACACAGCCTGGAGGTGTGTTTGGGCTCATTGTCCTGTTGAAAAATAAATGATGGTCCAACTAAACGCAAACCGGATGGAATAGCATGCCGCTGCAAGATGCTGTGGTAGCCATGCTGGTTCAGTATGCCTTCAATTTTGAATAAATCCCCAACAGTGTCACCAGCAAAGCACCCCAACACCATCACACCTCCTCCATGCTTCACGGTGGGAACCGGGCATGTAGAGTCCATCCGTTCACCTCTTCTGCATCGCACAAAGACACGGTGGTTGGAACCAAAGATCTCAAACTTGTACTCATCAGACCAAAGCATAGATTTCCACTGGTCTAATGTCCATTCTTTGTGTTCTTTAGCCCAAACAAGTCTCTTCTGCTTGTTGCCTGTCCTCAGCAGTGGTTTCCTAGCAGCTATTTTACTATGAAGGCCTGATTCACACAGTCTCCTCTTAACAGTTGTTCTAGAGATGTGTCTGCTGCTAGAACTCTGTGTGGCATTGACCTGTTCTCTAATCTGAGCTGCTGTTAACCTGCGATTTCTGAGGCTGGTGACTCGGATGAACTTATCGTCCGCAGCAGAGGCGACTCTTGGTCTTCTTTTCCTGGGGCGGTCGTCATGTGAGCCAGTTTCTTTGTAGCGCTTGATGGTTTTTGCCACTGCACTTGGGGACACTTTCAAAGTTTTCCCAATTGTTCGGACTTACTGACCTTCATTTCTTAAGTAATGATGGCCACTCGTTTTTCTTTACTTAGCTGCTTTTTTCTTGCCATAATACAAATTCTAACAGTCTATTCAGTAGGACTATCAGCTGTGTACTGTATCCACCTCCTACACAACACAACTGATGGTCCCAACCCCATTTATAAGGCTTGAAATCCCACTTATTAAACCTGACAGGGCACACCTGTGAAGTGAAAACCATTTCGGGTGACTACCTCTTGAAGCTCATCAACAGAATGCCAAGAGTGTGCGGAGCAGTAATCAAAGCAAAGGGTGACTACTTTGAAGAACTTAGAATATAAGACATATTTTCAGTTGTTTCACACTTTTTTTGTTCAGTATATAATTGGACGTGTGTTAATTCATAGTTTTGATGCCTTCAGTATGAATCTACAATTTTCATAGTCATGAAAATAAAGAAAACTTTTTGAATGAGAGGTGTGTCCAAACTTTTGGTCTGTACTGTGTATGTATATGTGTGTATATATATATATGTGTGTGTATATATATATATATATATATATATATATATACACATACATACCGTATTTGCCGGTGTATAAGGCGACCCGGCATATAAGACGACCCCCTAATCTTACAGGACAAAAACGCTTTTAAAACTGTACTTACCGTATAAGACGACCCGGCTTTCGAGCCTTCATATTTCTTCCTTCTTCCTGCATTTGCTGGAGCCAATCACGGCGAGCGATGTATTCTATTAATGAGTACAAAGCCCGCTTGGATTGGCAGAGGCTGTAACATCATCAGCCCGCGCCGTTCTGACTCTCCAAGCCAATCAGAGCAGGCTACAGAGTAGCCTGCTCGGATTGGCAGAGGTCGTTACTCCAATCCGAGCAGGCTTTGTATTCATTTGAAGCTACATACAGTATTACCGAACACCCAGCCGGCATCCGAGGGGCTGACCCGGCGTATAAGACGACCCCTGCTTTTTGGCCAATTTTTTTACATGCAAAAGGTCGTCTTATACGCCGGAAAATACGGTGTATATATATTATAATATATAATTATGTTATTGTAAAAAAAAAAAGAAAATATTTATATAATTGAACCTCTTCCCGCCGAAGGTCTCCTGGCTTTTTAAAGGTCCCAGAAGGCAGAGGGTGGGCATTCTGTGATTGGCGGTTACATGATCAGAAAGCTCCCGATTGCTAGTGTTTTTTGGGAGCTTTCCAGTTCTCGCCGGCTACCATGCAGGGAGCGTGCTCTCAGCGCGGTAAATTGTTTTAACGCTAAGGGGTTAATTTCATACCATTTTTATGTAATATATAAAATGTAATATTCATAATCAAATAATAGTTCAACCAGCAAAGTACAAAGTCTGGCTAAAACGTTTCAGGGAACATCCCACTTCATCAGGGCTGTAAAGAAGAACATTAATACTAAAATAACAAATGTAAACAAAATACAAAGTAATCTTAAAAAAAAAAAAAAAAAAAGCTTCCTGTTTCTCCGAACCCCTCTTTTGGACAGGAAGTGGGAGGGAATCTTGGTGGGGTCGCAGAGAGCAATAAAACAGCATGGTTCTATCCCTTCCACACTCTATTCAATATCTGAAGTTGGCTTTTTAAATGTTTGTGTTTTTATTTTTTGGGTGGACTGACCCTTTTATTGCTTTGCAAAACTCAACAAGGTTGAAGGTGTCTGTGTTACCACCATTACTCAATCAGGAACATTGATTTTTGAGCTTTGGTCACATTTCACCCAAGCCTTGCCAAATTGTTGCAGGTACCTCTCAGACAATACTTGGTAAGGATGGCCACCCAAAGGCCTCGTACTGCAGCAGAAGATCCAGCTGTGAGATCTGAATGTCGGTGACCCACGTGCTTTCTTCATTTTTTTTTTTTTTCTTTTCTCCCCAGGCACTATGGCTGATCGGAATGGTTCGCGGAAGCATAGATGGTCGAGTCCACCAGAAATGTCTCCAAGTAAATACTTGAGAGGCCTGGATTCAAAACTCCCGAGAGGGGCCCATCGCAGCAGAGAGGGAGACCCTGATAGCCCCAGCCCGCCGAGGGAGAGGCAAGTCAGGGTCTACCCCTATGAGAGTACGCCAAAACGCACTCTGGATCACCGACTTGGCAGCAATTCCACAGAGAGGGCACCGAGCAGAGGCCACCAACGGACTGTCAGCTTGGACTTCCACAGATCTGACCGAGCGGAGCCATCAACGCCTACTCCTAGGGCCTCAGTGTCACTAACAGAGGTAAGACCATCCATTGACTACAATGTAAAGGGGAAGCATCTCACTGACCTCCAACACAAGGGGGTCACTATCCAGCGCTGAGTCTAATTCTACTGTATTGACAGTTATGGGTATTCAAGAACCGATGGTGAGGCCCAATCACACTAAGGTGCTACAACCCAAAGCTACTTTTTCTCAGACGGGTTTCCACCAGAGGTTCACCAAGCAGTGAGCAATGGAGACTGATCTTCCACCTGCAGTGACTGTAATTTAAGAGGGCAGCATCTCTCAGACATCCTACATAAGGGGTCACTCCTACACAGATCACCATTGTAACGGGGCTTTTCTCCATTGACCATCAATACAAAGGGACATTTTCTGTTGACCACCAATACAAGACTCCTTTCAGACTGTGCCGCCCATAGCGTCGGCGGTAAAACGCCGCTATTTTTACCTGCGTTTTACCATCAGATTTGTGGCGCTTTTAACCCCCAGCTAGCAGCCGAGAAAGGGTTAAAACTGCCCGCAATAACGGCGTTTTTGGCGGTATAGCCACACTACCCCATTGATTTCAATGTGGAGGAGCGGTAAACACACCGCTCCAAAGAAGCTGCTAGCAGGACTTTTCCTGATGCCCTGCCAGTGCACCGCTCCAGTGTGAAAGCCCTCGGGCTTTCACACTGGAGACAATGGAGCAGCTGTTTGAGGGCGGATTGCAGGTGCTATTTTTAAAGTAGTTGTAAACCCACTTTTTGGACTTCTGCCTATAGGTAAGCCTAGAATAAGGCTTGCCTATAGGTAGTGGAAATATCTCCTAAACGTGCGCCGTTTAGGAGATATTTCATGTGTAGTCCGCAAAAAATTCCTACGGCGCATGCGCGGGGAAAAAACTAAACTAAGTGCCGTTTCTTCCCTAGCTTGTGGCGTTAGTTGCGGCTCCCGTGTGCAACGCGCGGGAGAGATGTCATGCGGCTCTGGCGCATCACAGAGCCGGAGTCCGCAGCCCGGAAGGAAGAGGGTCAGAAGATGGACTCTGCCCACACAGGGGACATCGCTGGATTCTTTTTCATGCAAGTGGCACATAATGAGCTAGTATGCAATGCATACTAGCCCATTATGCTTTTCATTTGCAGACTGCAGCAGCGAGCAAAAGAGGAAGTAAAACCCATCAGGCTTTGCTTCCTGTTTATTGCTATAGCGCCTGGAAAACGCCCTCAGTGTGAAAGGGGTCTAAGGGTAAGAAGGTCTCCTTTTTAGCTGCAAATCTATACAATTACATGGATCGATTGTTTGTGACAAACTCAGCCTGAACTCCCACCAGACCGTGACCAACGCGGTTCGCTCTGCCCCTTGGAGCTTAATCTTGGGGAAACACCACCAATATAAGGGGTCACCTCTACGCAGATCAGCATTGTAAAGCAGTTTTTCTCCATTGCTTATCAATGCGAATGGACATTTTATTCCATTGACCACCAATATATAAAGAGTCACTTTTTACATTGATCACCAACGTAAAGGGCCTTTTCTTCATTAGCCATCAGTATGAGGGGGCGTTTATTTAATTTTTTTTTTTTTTTTTAATTGACCACCAATGCAAGTGGTCACGTCTACATTGGTGGTTAGGGGGAGCCCATGGATGGGCTTTAAAAATTACTAGTGTTTTGGTTTCAGTATTTGTCTGGTTGTAGTCTTAAAGTGTAACTAAATCTAAGAACAAAAAAATGTATAGTATTGCAGCTTACCGGTGCTATGATGTGGTGGCTGCACAATTAATCGTTAAAAAAAATTGTGATCTCGTTTCAACCCCCCCTGACGATCTCTATTGCAGAGTTTGCCGATTCTTTCATATAACAAGTGGAGAGACTTATCTGCTCACTCAGCTGTCAAAAGAAAACATCCGGGCAGTCTGCCAAGTTCTTAAAATGAAACATTGTAACTAACTCTTCTTTCTTAGGCCCCTTTCACACTGTCGGACCAGGTCCGCCTGTCGGTTTTGACGGTGGACCTGAACGGGCACTCCATGCTAGTCTATGGATCCGCTAAAATCAGACGGATGCCCCTACGTTCGCATCCGTCCCTGGCGGATCAGATCGGGTGAGATCTGGTGAAAAAGGACATGCTGTCCGGTTTTCGTCCGATCTCTCCATAGTAACTAGCGGCGCTCGACGAGCTCCTCCCCCGCTCAGTGAGCAGAGAGGGACCTGTCATCCGCCGGCTGAGAGAGATCCCCCGCTGAGCTGGCGGACAGAGGCGGACTCCGAGGCAACGGATCCGCCTTTGTGAGAATGAAGCCTTAGATCAAAGGGAAACTTCTGTGTGCAAAGAAAAATCCGGGCAGTCTGCCAAGTTTTTAAACAATGTGTAAATGCAGGAAGTTTAACCATTTAAAAGTCTAAATCTTTTTCTGACACCTTGTTTCTTAAGTTAAAATCAATATTTTTTGCTAGAAAATTACTTTGAACCCCTAAAATAGAGCAATATATATATATATATATATATATATATATATATATATATATATATATATATATATATATATATATATATATATATATATATCAGAGACCATAGAGAATAAAATGTCAATTGCTGCAATATTTTATGTCACACTGTATTTGCCCAACGGTCTTTCAAACGCAATTTTTTGGGAAAAAATACTCTTCGATGAATAATATAAAAAAAAAAAAAGAAACCGTAAAGTTAGCCCAATTTGTTTGTTTGTTTTAGTTTTTTTGTAATGTGAAAGGTGATGTTACACCGCGAGAATCGTGATCTATCTTCAAAGCAAAAAAATCGTGATTCTCATTTTAGCCAGAATCACGCAGCTCTAGTGGCTGCATTCGTTTTCTATTTTTAAACTTTTTTTCCCTTTTTATTTATTTCAATTTGGCAATCTTGCCATTAATTCACTTCCTGTCCAAGAATGACATCTGTACTAAGCAGCAATTGTCACCCGAGGGCAGGGAGTGTGTTAGGACTAAATAACTCTAAGCCCCTGTACACACGGTCAGAGATTTCCACAACCAAATCCGTCGGATTTTGTCCATCGGATTTAGTCCGACGGATTGTGTCCGAAACTGTTGCATACACACGGTCGGACAAAGTTGGTGAAAAATCCGATCTTTCAGAATGTGATGACGGAATTTCGTTACGATGGGACTACATTCAGGCTAGTAGCCAATAGCTTTGATGTAGGAATTTGATCTGAGCATGCGTGGCACTTGGTCCGATCAAAATTCTCTACACATGATCGGAGTATGTCCGACCGGCCCAGTTGGTCGGGAAATATTTCCAACATGTTGGAAAATTGGGTCCGACGGATATTTCGACGGAATCAGTCCGATGCATACCACACACAGTCGGATTATCCGACGACACGGTCCGATAGGACACATTCCGACGGATTCTCCGACCGGGTGTACAAGGGCTTAGAATTAAACTACTGTGTAAAAGTTTTACTCCGGTGTGAAAAAATTTAATCTGCAAATTTAATGCTTTCAGAAATAGTGTTTAATTTTATAAAAATAAACAAAATGAACAGAAGAGAAATACAAATTTGGTGTGACCACCCTTTGCCTTCAAACCAGCATCCGTTCTTCTAGGTACATTGCACATGGTTTTTGAAGGAACTCAGCAGGTAGGTTGCTCCAAACATCTTGGAGAACTAAGCACGGATCTTCTGTGGATGTCGGCTGCTTCAAATCCTTCTGCCTCTTCGTGTAATCCCAGACAGACTCCATAATGTTGAGATCAGGGCTCTGTTGTGACCAAACCATCACTTCCTGAACTCTTTGTTCTTCTTTACACTAAAGATGGTTTTTATTTTTTTACAGAAACTATTTTTTTTTTTCAGCATATACAGCAAGGGGTATTCTTGAAATTACAATACAGATTAGTATCGATAGTAATAATGCATACAAGAGGTACAGTATCCTGTGGTTTATCACAAAACCCTATTTCAAAGGAAATCTTAAATCAAAGTACAACAATCTGCCAGTTGGAATGTCGGCATTCATTAACCCTTGCCCAACAGCAAACAAACATCCGGTGAGGGGTAATAGAACCTCATCGGGGGGGAGGAACAGAAACTGGGGCAACTCGTGCCATGAAGCCAATATAATGGATGGAGAGGATTCAATAAGAAAAAAGGAGAGGAATAGTGTACACTCAAGGAGGGCAACCCCTCTACACCCATCAGCCACAGACATCTATCCATGCAGACCACACTTTGTCAAATTTGCACGGACATTGGCTGCTCTCATAGGTGAGTCTGTATAGGGGCGGTACTGAATTGACCGATTTTTCCATCAGGAGTAGGTGGCTCAACCGATTTCCATTTTAGAAGTATCTCCCTTCTGACAGAACAGAGAAAAGGTTATACATAACATATCTGTCTCCCTTGACCCTGGGCAGGTAACTAAGCAGGAGCACCAGATGGTCTAGGGCAGTGATGGCGAACCTTGGCACCCCAGATGTTTTGGAACTACATTTCCCATGATGCTCCACTACACTGCAAAGTGCAGGAGCATCATGGGAAATGTAGTTCCAAAACATCTGTGGTGCCAAGGTTCGCCATCACTGGTCTAGGGGTATCTGGGCGTCACTTGGTTAACCCAGAGTCCTAGCAACCTCCCCCCTGGCACCCTGCCATATCTGTATTGTGGTCCTCATGGGGGTGGTCAGGGCTGAAGATGGTTGTTAAATACATTATCTGTATGTTTTAGGGCCTATTGCAGGCCACTCTGATGGTATGGTATGATGAAGTATCTGCCTGTATTTCTCATTATTGACAACACCATTGATCCTAACCAATTCTCCTACTGTATTTGCACAAATGCAGCCCCAAATATGCAAGGAACCTCCACCATGCTTCACTGTTGGCTGCAGACACTCATTATTGCCATCAAACTGCCTCCCGCTACAGCCAGATATTTCACATTTTGACTAATTAGCCCAGAGCACCTGCTGCCATTTTTCTGCACCCCAGTTCATATCTTTTCCTGCATAGTTGAGTTGCTTAGCCTTGTTTCCACGTCGGAGGTTTGGCTTTGTGGCTGCAATTCTTCCATGAAGACCACTTCTAGACAGACTTTTCTGGACAGTAGATGAGTGCGGGTACCTAGGTCCCACTGGTTTTCACCAGTTCTGGTCATCTTATGATGTGGAAGGGAAAGTAAGCATGATGTGTCTTTCATCTGCTGCATTAAGTTTCTTTGGCTGACCACTGCGTCTCAACAGTCCTCAACTTTGAGCTTCTTCTAAAGAACTTGAGCAGGACATCTTGAACCCTCAGTCTGCTTTGAAATCTTTGCCTGGGAGAGACCTTGCTGATGCAGTATAACTACCTTGTGTCTTGTTGCTGTGCTCAGTCTTGCCATGGTGTATGACATGCGACATGAAACTGACTTCCACAGCTTCACCTTAGTAGCTGAGTTTGGCCGTTCCTCACCCAGTTTTAAGCCTCCTACACAGTTGTTTCTGTCTCAGTTGATGACTGTTTCAACCTACATATGAAATTGATGATCATTAGCACCTGTTTGGTATAATTTGATTAATCATACACCTGACTCCAATCCTACAAAATCCCTGACATTGTACAAGTGTAAGAACTGATGCTGTTTTGAAGCCAAAGGGTGGTCACACCAAATATTTGATTTAGACCTTTCTTCTGTTCACTCTCTTTGCATTGTGTAAATTGATAAAATAACAATTAAAAGATATCTTCTGAAAGCATTCTTACTTTACAGCATTTCTTTACACCTGCGTAAAACTTTTTTACAGTACTGTACATATCCCCTTCCTGCCTTTATAACAGATCACTTTTAACTCAGCTTGTTTCCTGAATCCTCTTTGTAGGGTGATCGCCAAATTGAGATGGGTGAGGACACCAAAACAAAATCTGAGGATTTACAGAGGTCCCGGGCACGAAGGCCCAATGCTCCATCCTTGTTGTTTAAGAGGGCATTCAGCGACATAGGAGTTTCCGCAAGAGGAAGAAGATCATTGGATAGCCAGTTGACAAGTCAGCCAGAAGCGGAGAGGATGGGTAGGTTCCAGCAGCGGGAGTCAGAGGATTTAGACTTGTCATACAGGTCAAACACCCCCGAAAGAGAGATTGAGGAAGAGAAATTAGCATGGAGGTCGGAGAGTACCGGTCAACCAAGCTGGTTGGGGCGAACCATCACAAGGACATTTCCTAATGAAGAACTGGAAGTCCGTAAAGGAAAGTCCAGGCATTCAGAGCCATTACCCAGGACAGAGACCCCCAAGAAAGAAATTGTGGTGGAAGAGAAATCAACCTGGAGGTCGGAGAGGACAGATCACCCAATCCGGATAAGGCGAACTATCCCAAGAGTGATTCCTAAAGAAGAACCTGAGGCCCACAAAGAGAAACCAAAGGTCCGTAAAGAGAGAATGGAGGTTTATGAAGCGAAACCAAAGGTCTGCAAAGATAGAATGGAGGTTCATGAAGAGAAACCAAAGGTCCGCAAAGATAGAATGGAGGTTCATGAAGAGAAACCAAAGGTCCGCAAAGATAGAATGGAGGTTCATGAAGAGAAACCAAAGGTCCGCAAAGATAGAATGGAGGTTCATGAAGAGAAACAAAAGGTCCGCAAAGATAGAATGGAGGTTCATGAAGAGAAACCAAAGGTCCGCAAAGAGAGAATGGAGGTTGATGAAGAAAAAGCAAAGGTTCGTAAAGAGGGAACAAAGGTTCATGAAGATAAACCAACAGACCTCGAAGAGAGAACGGAGGACCTCAAAAAGAAACCAAATACCTCAGTGGGCACCCCGCGACTTGTGTTCTTGTATGAATCTGACAAAGAATCTGATACAGTGAGTACAAGAATTTTATACACATATGCCAGTACTTGTGGTAACGCCACAGGTGACCTGCACAAAGAGGGTCCAAATATACAATATATCTCCAGCCCTAAAAGGGTTAGTCTTCAATAGCACCATAATCTTGCTGCTCTCGCAACCAGCGGCACTAGAAACTTCAAACGTACAAAGAGAGAGAAGAGTGCACAGGCTCTGGTGCAACACCCTTTGTTTTTTTGATTAGAAACTAGATAAAAATGCACTCACAAGAAAATATGAATCGTAGCTCATCAATCCCCTCTCCTCACCACGGTACTATGGTATGGTGTACCCTGGACTTGGTAACCACTTGCCGACCAGGCTTTTTCTGGCACTTTTTTTTGTTTTCTAAGTTTAAAGTGTGTGAGCGACTTGCATATGCATTCGCTTCTGCGAGCGCACATGGAGGGATGGGGGCGCTTTACTTTTATTTATTTTTATTTTTTTCTTATTCCTATACCAAGGAATGTAAACATCCCTTGTAAGAGAAATAAGGATGACAGGTCTTGTTTATGGAAAGATCTGGGGTCAAAAATACCCCACATGTCTTCTTTACCTTTTTTGAAGGCAAAATTCCCCTTTGTTCAAACTTTAGGTCATGACACAGGAAGCAGTTGACCAGTAGATCTCATTGGCACACCCTGTGTTCCGTCAGATTAGGCGACACGTCAAAACTTGTAACGGAAGTGACGTTCTGTCATGGCCATCTTGGTACATCCCGCACTCATCCGCAGTAAGCCAACAGATGTTGCCAAGCAGACATATTTTTACACCCACCGACATGTTGCATTTCACATTCTTACCACTAAACTGAGCTTGTATAGTGAAATACAGTATTTAGAAGTCCATGACACTGTTTTGATGTTGAATTTTAAAAGCAGTGGTCTTCTGACAGATCAGCAAAAGTGTGAGATCAGTAGACTTGCCATTGCTTTTAAAATTCATCATCAAAACAGTTTCACGGATTTCTAAATACTGTATTTGACGATATAAGCTCAGTTTAGTGGTAAAAATGTAAAATGCAAGATCTTGGTGGGTGTAAAATGATGTCTGCTTGGCGATTTCAGACTGTAGGCTTAGTGTCCCAGAGTGCGGGGTGTACTAAGACGGCCGTAACGAAACGTCCCTTGCGTTATGAAATCTGACGGGTCGCCTAATCTGACAGAACACCTGCATCATCTACCTTCAGCTGGTCGACTCCTTCCTGTGTCATGACCTATAGTTTGACCAGGAATTAAGGCAGAAGTAATCGAGCAGTGTGTTTTTTAAATAGCTAGAGAGAAACAGAAGAGAGTGAGGTAAATGTGTGTAGAATTAATGGAAAGCTGTTTTATTTTTGCAAAAGAAGTACATTAATGCTATATTGGTACACCGTAGAGCTGGAATTTAGCGGCAAAAAAGGTGAAGTTCTCCTTTTTTAAAAGCAAAACATGCAGGAAAAAAAAAAAAACTTTCTCCCAGCCTGGATTGGAAGTGATGTCATGACGTCTCTCCAGTCCTCCAAGGCCATAGAGTAAATCAAAGAGTGTTACTCTTTGATCACCTATGGGAGCAGACGGCCACACTGTCGGATCGTTTCTCGGGTGGACCGGCGGAAACGTTAAGCCAGAGAAACACCCGTGAGCGAAGCAAGCAGCGGTGAGAGGGGGGGGGGGTGGCGAGAGAGAGGCAGACATCCCCTCCTGCCACTTTAGAAACTGTCCCAGCCTCTCAGATCGCTTTGATGAGAGCGAGCCACCTGCTGGGGAAAATAAAAACAATACTGGGATTATGGCTGATATGTTCAGCCATAATCCCAGTAAACCACTTGCCGACTGCAACTTATTGCGTTTTGGCAAGTGGATAAAGGAGGCCACGCCCTCTGAAACATGTTGTAGTAGCAACAGTTCACGCACCCCATCAGCACCAACCCGCGTGCATTATGTGACACCCCCCCCCCCCCCAGCACGTTTTTCCTGTGCATGTGAACTGTCAGCATGCAAGAGATCAAGCATGCTGTCGACTGCTGCCATATCCACACTGTCAGCTGTAGCTCCTATCAAGGACAGTGGAAGGACTTTAGTGCACAGTGCCATGGTGGGGAGATGTGATTTGAGCTCTGATTCTATTTTTTTATTTTTTTTGTGAGTGCATTTTTATCTAGCTTTTATCATAAAATATTATTGCAGCAGAGCCTGTGTGTTCTTTTCTCTCTTGAAGGTGCATTTACAAGAATTAAATAGTTAAATATCTGAGCAATCCATCAATCATACAAAGCCTTTTAGATGGTCAGAAACTGGTTTATGTTCTGTATGGTCCCATTCAGATTCCCAGATATCTGCATTGTTGTGTGATGGCCTGCCTAATTGGGGATAGATTGTTTAGACCAGTGGTTCTCAATCCTTAAGTACCCCCAATAGGCCACGTTTTCAGGTTTTCCTTTACATTTTATATCTGCTTTAAATCAATATAAATGACATGATATCGATGAGAACTATTTTATCTAAGGGACGTTCCCAAAACATGGCCCGTTGGGGGTACTTGAGGACTGATGTTGAGACCCTCAGGCCTCATTGGCCTGTAGTGGGGGATTGGACAGAGAGCATTGATTAGTAAAGGGGCTATTATTATTATTATTCTTCATAATTTATGTAGCGCCAACAGTTTACGCAGCACTTTACAATGCATAGGGGGGACAATACAATTGCAGCACGATACAAAAGGTACAGGAGGGCCCGGCTTGTAGAGCTTGCATTCTAAAGGGAGAGGGTGGTGCTACAAAAGGTAATGGCTGCAGAGAATGATTTGATGGGGGTGACACTATTATGGCATTGTTCCCCAGCAGCCTCTTGTAACATCTCCCAAATTCTCTGACAGTTGACTTATTATCACGTGCACCCTCCCTAGTGATGTCAGGGGCCACTGCAAAAAACTCCCTATATCTGTCAAGTTGACCACCACAGTTTTAGACAACCCCTGGCACCATGTAGGAAAGGTGCAAGGTCCACACGAAATGGCCTGGAGGGCCAGAGTTGGCCCACGGGCTTTGTGTTTGACACATGTGAACTAGTATGTCCGTTTTTAAAGGGTTAGTTCACCTGTACCAAATTACTTCCTACGCAGGTAAGGGGCGCCTGCAGATAAAGACCAATGTGCAGCTTTGACTAAAATTGAATAAAGCCCTAGGTGTATTCCATTAATGTTCCTCCCAAAGCCTGGCTGAAAACCCCCCAAAAGATGGCATCATCCTACCTTGTTGCTAAGACACTCCCAGCAATCGAGCTCAACCCACCATCACAGGGGTAAGCTTTCAAACCCCCCCGCACATGTGTGGTCCCTGTCACAACATTGCTAAGCTTGGAGCTACTGCAACGGGGGACGAGAGAGGGCATGTGAAAGGGGATTGAATCGGTGAAGTGGGGTGGCCCTAAATGCAACCAAATTCTGACTGGTTCCCTTTAAATTTGTGTCTGTTTCTTCTTGAAATAGGGAGATCGGGAAAAGGATCCGTCTATAGGAAGCGACTTCTCTGACGTAGAAGATATGGGCACGTTGGCTAAATTTTCTCAGGAAGACGAGCCTCTCCCGGGCCCCCCCATGGAAGGCACCCCAGCTGAGACCTCAACACCCAGTTACGTTCTGTATCCTCGCCATTTGTACAATAACTCATGGAGCAGTTATAAAGATATCTGGCCCACCAGTCCATTGTACAAGCCCAGCGCAGAGCAAAACAAGTGGCGTCAAGATGTCCTCAACAAGAGCTGCGTTTCTGAGGTTTCCGTGAACTATGACCCATCCAGTGACAGCGAAGGCGAGGTTGAACCCATGCGGGACAGATCACAATCCTTTGATACATCATGGACGTCCGATGACAAAACCAAAGCCACGCGAAGGATGTTGGAGATCTCACCCACCACTGACTCCAACACGCCAAGGTTCCTGCGCGACGGCTTCGTAGACACTCACTGCCACCTGGACATGCTCTTCTCGCGGTTGCGGCATAAGCGTTCCTTCGCCGATCTCCGCGAGCAGTACTCCTCCACTTTCCCCTCAGAGTTTCAGGGCTGCATCACGGATTACTGTGACCCCCGCACGTTAAAGAGACTTCCTTGGCGACACGTGCTGAACGAGAACCTGGTCTGGGGGGCGTTTGGGTGTCACCCTCATTTCGCACAGTACTATACCGACGAGCTACAGGAGGAGATGATGCAGGCTATGCGGCACCCGAAAGCCATCGCCTATGGGGAGATGGGCCTGGATTACTCCCACAAATGTTCCACGACAATGGCGGACCAGCATGCCGTAAGTCTAAAAAAGTTCTACGCATGTGGAGTAAGTAACGCTGCTATTGGACCGCTCAGGAAAAAATTCATTGGGCACGCACATTGGGGCAGATTTACTAAAACTGGGGCACACCGGATCTGGTGCAGCTCTGCATAGTATCTAATCGGTGTCTAGGTTTTATTGTCACAGAATGGTCAAGGAAAAATACGGTAGGTGCTAATGGCTTAAAAAAAAAAAAAAAAAAAAAAAAAAAGCATAAAGTCCTTCATTTTTAAGTCCAGAATTTTAAAAGGTTGATCACCGTCCACATATGAGAAGGCAACACAAGAGGCAGCTCCCCACAAAGCAAAGCAATTCTCTATGAGAAACGGGGCGCCAGACTAAGTGCAGCAGGTTAAAACAACTGGCTTTTTTATTTAACCACTTGACCTCCAGAAGATTCTCCCCCTTTTCTGATATAAAACATATCCAATAAAAAATATCTAATTTCTTCTTAAATTTAGGGCAAAATTATATTTTGCTACATGTCTGTTAAAAAAAAAAATTTTCCAATAAGTGTATATTGATTTGTTTGTGTGAAAGTTGTGAACGTCTACAAACTATGGGATATATACTGGAGTTTTACTAATGCGGTAATCAATGACTTAAACTGCGATATCCCAAAAAAATAAAAAAAACATTTTCTTAATAAATTTAGGCCAATCTGTTTTCTGCTACATATTTTTGGAAAACCAAATCCCAAGAAGCATAAATTGATTGGTTTACGCAAACGTTATAGCGTCTACAAACTATGGGATATATACTGGACTTTTTTATTTATTTATTTTATACCCGTAATGGCGGTGATCAGCGACTTGTAGTGGAACTGCGATATTCCTGCGGACGATCTGACACGAACTGACACTTTGTTGGCACCAGTGATACTAATACAATGATCAGTGTTAAAAATATGCACTGTCACTGTACTAATGACACTGGGTGGGAAGAGGTTAGCATCAGGGCGATCAAATTGTTAACTGTGTGCCTAGCCAGCGTTTGTGTTTACTACGTGTGCTGCTTTTACTAAGGGAAGTGATGGATTTTATTCCCTGCTATGCAGGGACACTGTTGAGGGGCTCTGTGTCTGAATGGACACAGGGAGCTGTGACTCGGCTCAGGTGCCCCCCATAGCAAGCTGCTTGCTGTGGGGGGCTTTCGACAGGAGGGAGGGGCCAGGAGAGCCGAAGGGGGACCCAAGAAGAGGAGGATCTGGGCTGCTCTGTGCAAAACTACTGCACAGAGCAGGTAAGTTTAACTATTTTTAGAGGGGGGGACGAGACTTTACTATCCACTATGAATTAGAAAAAGCTGAAGTTAGAAGCTGATTGGTTACCATGCACAGCTGCAGCAAATTCTGTGTGCTCCAGTTTTAGTAAATCTCCCCCCATTGCTTTTTTATTTTATTTTTTTCTGAGCAGAGTTTGGGTGCTCCAACCTGCGGCCCTCCAGCTGTTGCAGAACTACAAGTCCTATCATGCCTCTGCCTTTGAGAGTCATGCTTGCAACTGTCAGCCTTTCAATGCCTCATGAGACTTGTAGTTCCACAACAGCTGGAGGGCCGCAGGTTGAGCACCCATGTGAGGAGCTAGCACAGATATTGCAGTAAAGAGACACTGCCATGACAATGGAAACATTTTAAATAGTTTGAGGTCTTTCACTTCCTATTACGTGAATTGCTAGTATGCATCTGTGCTTTACCCCACCCTCTTCTGATGTCAGAGAATGCAGCCAAGAGGAAAGCGTCCTTTTTACTGCAGGTTCCTCTTAAAGACTAGTTATAGACACACCCCTCATGATCCAATCTAGCATATAACTACTAGAGCAGGGGTCTCAAACTGGTGGCCCTCCAGATGTTGCGAATCTACAAGTCCCATCATGCCATTGCCTTTGGGAGTCTTGCTCTTAACTGTCAGCCTTGCAATGCCTCATGGGACTTGTAGATTTTCAACAGCTGGAGGGCCACCAGTTTGAGACCTCTGTACTAGAGTATCAACTAACACCTTGCAATGGGCGTCTAGGGTGCTCCCCCATGGTGATGCCCTCCGCCTTGGTTGAGGCTGCAGGTGTAATGACATATTCGGCGACCCATCGCAGTTTGCTACGGAAGTGACGTTCCATCGCCGCCATCTTGCTACACCCCACACTCGTCCACAGTAAGGATACACTAACAAGGGAGAAAGCGGACATGTTGTTACACCCATCAGAGTTTTGCATTTTACACGTATTTATAACAGTAAAGTCAGTTTCTATAGTGAAATGCAGTACTTACAACTCCGTCTGAATGTTTAGATGTTGAATTTTAAAACCAGCAAACTTCTGTCAGATTAGCAAACCTGTGAGATGAGCAGAGTTGCCGCTGCTTTTAATATTAAAGATCTAAGTAGTCAGACAGAGTTGTATGTCCTGTATTTCACTATATAAACTGACTTTACTGTTATAAATACGTGTAAAATGCAAAACTCCGGTGGGTGTAACAACATGTCTGCCTTCCCCCTTCTTAGTGTATCCTTAGTGTGGGGTGTAGCAAGATGGCGACAACGGAATGTCACTTCTGTAGCAAACTGTGGTGGGTTGCCGAATATGTTACACAGGCCACTGGTTTCCAGTAGTATTGTGCTGGTCTTAATCCAGTTGGCTTTAATTTCTGGTACATATAAGGCTGGACATAGGTTGCAAGAAAGGAATTTGCGTGATTACCCCAACCCCCCCCCCCCCCCCCCCCCCCATCAACACACTGTCATTTAAGGTTTTCAGTTGTCTCTTTAAAGTACCTTCAGTACCTCTGTGTTTTCACTTTGCTAACTCCCCCCACGGCATCATTAGGGTGTAAACTCAGATGTGCTAAAGGGCCCTTCCTGGCCTTCGGGTTCTGGCAGAGCTCTTTGAAAATCTGCACACATGGAGCAGATTTCCCACACATGTGCAAAGACAGCAGAGCTTTCGGACTTCATAATTGTCATATATTATGCAAATATTCAGGGAAACATGTGCATGCACAAATGTGCCACAGCTCTCAATCGAGACCCAGAGTCCTGTGGAACATCTACGCAGGGGGGGCGGCACACCAACTCCATTCTCGCCTAGGCATTCTGTAATTATACAGTGATTGTGTATTTTCATATGATGGTGGAGCTGGTTAGCAGCGTAGCTTGGTACGTATTGTGATCAGCCTTGTGCTAATTCCCATTTCCATGTGAAAAGGTTTTCGAGAAGCAGTTGAAGTTGGCCGTGCCCCTGGGGAAGCCTCTGGTCATTCATTGCCGAGATGCAGACGAGGACCTGTTCAGGATCATGAAGAAGTGGGTACCCCACGACTACAAGATACATCGGTGAGCTGTCTGTCTGTCCTGTGGAATGATGTATTGTGCCAACATCTTCTAGCTGTGATTATTCAATGATCAATTGCCAATCATCCCCATTAAACCCTTTATAACCGCAACCCATAGATGATGGTTCCCCAGCATGATGCCCCGTACTGAGGGGAGGTTAAAGCTGCTCATAGTTTGCCTTCCCTGGTCCTGTAACCAGACTTCTCTGTTTCAGACATTGCTTTACTGGCAACTACAAAGACATCGAACCCTTCCTGAATGAGTTTCCAAACATGTCTGTGGGCTTCACCGCCGTCCTGACGTACCCTTCAGCGGGAATTGCGCGGGAAGCCGTCTCTAGGATCCCTCTGGACAAGCTGATCATAGAAACAGATGCTCCGTTCTTTGTACCTAGACAGGTAATACAGAACCGGGACTGGACAGGTGACCATTCATAGAATCTGTGGCAGGGTTCCATCCTGTAGTGGATATTTCATGCAGAAGATTCTCCTTCCATTCTAAAATGTTTTATTTCATTTGAAAGGAATCTCTGTCTCTCTGTCTGTCTCTCTGTCTGTCTCTGTTTTGCACAAAGCAGCCCCAATCCTCCCTTTTCTGGGGTGGCGCTCCTGGCTCCTCCTCTTCATAGGGTGCCCCCATGGAGAGCCACTTTACATGGGGGCACCCGCCGTTTGTGCAGGCGAGCTCACGAGTCCCACTGCTGCGTCCATTGACAAATACAGCAAGACTCGTGCTCCACCTCTGGCTACTGTGTCACTGGATTTGATTGACAGCAGAGGGAGCCAATGGCTCCTGCTGCTATTAAGCTATCCAATGAGGGCCCGAGACAGTGAACAATCAGTATCAGGTAAAAAGAGAGGAGGAAGGGGGGGGGGCAGCTGAAGCACAGAAGGGTTTTTCTACCTTAAGGCCGGGTTCACACCGCTGCGATGCGGGAAAGCCGCGAATCCGCGGCGTTTTCCCGCATCGCATTACTCCCGCCGGCAGTTCACACTGCCCTATGCGGACGGCTGGGAATGTCAATGATATGTTAATGACACCCCCAGATCTGTCCGCATATCGCAGTGCGATCTGCCGACTCGCACAGGAATCGGATCGCATGGTGTGAACACCCATGCGATCCGATTCTGTTGCGGACCAAAAAAAGGGTCCCGTGCGAGTTTGCTGCGGGACCGATGCGAATTCAGCCATACTATCTGTATGGCTGTACTCGCATCGCTACGGAGATCGGATGTGATTTGCGGTGCGAATCACATCCGGATCTCCCCCCGCAGCAGTGTGAACCCAGCCTAATGCATTAAGGTGAAATGCACAATTTTTTTTTTTTTTTTTTTTTTTTTTTTTTAAAAGAACTGAATATTATTAACCTGCAGTATGGTTTACTTGGGAAGCCTCAGAAAAATTATTACACAAACTTCATACAGATAACTTTGTAGGACATGAACCCTTTGTTTTTATTTTATTTCCAGGTACCTAAGAGCCTGTGTAAATTTTCACACCCGGGTCTCGCCCTGCACACTGTTGAGGAAGTTGCCCGGCTCAAGAACTTACCCCTGAAATCCGTCATGGCAAAACTTAGAGAAAACACCCACCGGCTCTATAATATATAAGTGCCTTGTGACCCAGGGGTTCCTTAATGAAAGTATTCAGTTTTTTTTTGTTTTTGGGGAAGAAGCCAGTTGGTGCCTTGTTTTGAATTTCTATGTATTTGAGAGTTCTGGACCAGTGTTTTGTTTACCACTTTTTATTATTAACATGTCTATTAAAAAATAGATTTATTTTTTATTTTGGAGGTTCTTCACCCCAATATGTTACCACCATACATTTTGAATCTTAGCCTAGTTTTACTACTGAAATACAGCGATCAGCCATAACTTCAAGACCATCCACCTAATATTGCATAGGTCCCCCTTTTGCTGCCAAAACAGCCCTGACCCATTGAGGCATAAACTACACTAGACCTCTGAAGGTGTCCTGTGGTATCTGCCACCAAGCCGTCAGTACCAGATCACTGCCTCCACCGGCTTGTCTTTTCCCCATAATGCATCGTGGTGACATCTCTTCCTCAGGTAAGTGACGCACCCAGCAATCCACATGATGTAGAAGAAAACCAGATTCATCAAACCAGGCCACCTTCTTCTATTGCTCCATAGTCCAGTTCTGATGCTCAGTGGCCAATTGTAGGAGTTTCTGCCTGTGGGTACGGGTCAGCATGGGCACCCTGACCGGTCTGCAGCTACACAGCCCCATACACAACATGCTGCAATGCTCTGTGTGTTCTGACACCTTTCTATCAGAACCAGTGTTAAATTTTGTAGCAGTTTGAGCTCCAGTAACTCTTCTATTGGATTGGACTACAAAGGCCAGCCTTCACTACCTATGTGCATTAATGAGCCTTGTCCGCCCATGACCCTGTCACCGTTTGGCTGTTTTTTCTTCCTTGGACCACTGTAGACTGGGAACATCCCACAAGAGCTGTTGTTTTGGAGATGCTCTGACCTTGTCATCTAGACCAGTGGTTCTCAACCCTGTCCTCAAGTATCCACAACAGGCCATGTTTGCAGGTTTCCTTTATCTTGTTCGGGTGCTTTAAATCAGAGTCAATGGCTTGTTATTTCGGACGGCTATTTTATCTAAGAGACTAAAGATATGTTGGTATTGCGCTGTCCCTATATTAAATAACCCTCCGAGGGTGATAAGTATAATGCCTAATTACATAAATCAATAGTGTAATATAAAAATATATATCTATAAATGTCTACTGAATAGTATCAAAAAGTGCAAATTGCTACATTAAATAAAATAAAATAAACACACCACAAAGGTGATAGAATCCAAATAAATGAAAATCAAGTGAACAAAGGTAAGTAACTAAAAACAGTCTCTTAGAAAATTACTATTTTGATAAAGTGCAGAAAAAATGCAAAAAAAAATAAAAGTAAACGCACTACAGAGTCAATTGAAAACCTCCACAGAAACACAACTGCTTCAATTGAGTGCAAAGCCAAAAAACAGTGAATTGATCATAAAGTGCGTCTTATAAATGTGCAAATAAGTAAACACTCTCCAGAGGTGATATAAGTGAACCACCCTAATAATAAACAAATGATATACAAGAAAATAAGAGAGTATACCTAGACCAAAAAGAGGGTACCCTCTCCTGATCACATGGGGTACCCTCTTTTTGGTCTAGGTATACTCTCTTATTTTCTTGTTATTCAGTAGACATTTATAGATATATATTTTTATATTACACTATTGATTTATGTAATTTAGGCATTATATTTATCACCCTCGGAGGGTTATTTAATATAGGGACAGCGCAATACCAACATATCTTTAGTTTCATATTAAGTGGATACGGTGTGATCCATTCCGGTAGTAGCAGCAGCCCCTGACATTTGATAGATCACCAGTGGTAGCGCAGGAATAAAACGCTATCATTTATTGTATCTAAGAGATATTCCCAAGACATGACCTATTGGGGGTTGAGAACCCCTGGTCTAGACCTCACAATTTGGCAGAGCCACTCAAATACCATAATAAACATGGTATTCTTATCTGCTCTGTGCAGTGGTTTTGCACAGAGCAGCCCCGATCCTCCTCTTCTTGAGTCCCTCGTTGGTGCTCCAGGCCCTTGCCTCCTGGTGGGTGCCCCCACAGCAAACAGCTTGCTGTGGGAGGCACCCAAGCAGGTGCGTTCCCGTGCCACGGCTCTGTGTGTCCATTCACACATGGAGGCGTGACTTGGCCCCGCCCCCTCCGTCTCCTGATTGGCTCACTAGCTGTGATTGGTGGTAGCTCACGCTGCTGCCAAAAGTCAATCAGAATTGCGAGTCCCCGGAGAGCTAAGGCTTTTGTGGACATTACTGGATCGAGAGGGGCTTCAGGTAAGTATTGGGGGGGGGGGGGGGGGGCTGCTGCACGCAGGTTTTTTACCTTCATGCATAGAATACATAAATGGTAAAAAACCTTGTGCCTTTTACAACCACTTCCAGCACAAGGCCATCGTATGACATCCTTGACTTTCAGTGGGAATATCTGAATGATGTCTGCAGCTACAGGCATCATTTAGATGTATTCGTTTTCAGCCAGTGATTCTGTGCACCATAAGAACGATCATATCGGCACTTCTCCATCCCCCCCGCCTCCCGTCGCTGCCATCTGATGCTTCTCCGGGCTCTCCCGTGTCATCGGGGACCCGGAGAAAAATTTGGCCGCTGCCAGATGAATACCATAGAGATTTCCGGTGACCAGATAGTCATCAGTCACCTCTATGACCTTCGGTGGCCCAGGCAAGGCATTATAACGTCACGTCCGGGCCACAATTGTAAACGCAGCCATGGTCGCTGCTGGTAAGCATGCGATTGTGAATTTAATATTTTTTTTTTGATCTCATGCTTTCCAGCCTGGAGGAGAGATGTGGGTCTTGTTGACCCCGCATCTTTCCATAAAGAGGACCTGTCACGCACCATTCCTATTACAAGGGATGTTTACATTCCTTGTAATAGGAATAAAAGAGAAAGTGTGAAAATAAAGTAAAAAAACTTTTAAAACACCCCGTCCCTGGTAGCGCATGCACAGAAGCGAACGCACACGGAAGTCCCCCCCACGTATGTAAACGTTGTTCAAACCACACATGGGAGTTATCGCCGCATGTGTTTGATCGTGAATTACTCCTCTAACTCTAAACTGGTAACCTGTAAAAAAAAAAATGTAAAGCTTCACTTATGGAGATTTTTAAGTACCAAAGTTTGGCGCCATTCCATAAGTGTGAGTAATTTTTAAAGTGTGACGTTGGGCATCTATTTACTCGGCATAAGCCCCTATATCCACCCACAGGACCTGTTTAGCTCTATAAAAGTCTGATTGAGAACTACCTCCCCCCATTCTTCATGACAGCGGTGCTTAGACTACGCCCTCCCAAGAGAAATAGGTTCCCTCAATGGGACCTGGCATTAGTCCTCAATTTTCTAGCAAACCCTCCTTGTGCTCCGACAGAAGGCTGTTCATTATGGGATATCACCTTTAAAAATGGCTTTCCTATTAGCCATCACTTCAAGGGGAAGGGTGTCGGAACTCCAAGAATTGGGGGCAGCCGAACCTTATTCCATGTTCTTCCCAGGCAGGGTCGTGCTGAGACCATTGGATCATTTTGTCCCAAAAGTGGCATCGATATTTCATCTCTCTGGTGAATGGGTGCTTCCAACCTTCCCAGCGGAATCAGATGCTGATCTGCATGAGTTGGACATTCCAAAAGTCCTCGAAGCCTATCTCCAGGCTACTTCTACATTCAGATGTTCTGACAGACTTTTCATCATACCTATCGGAAAATTTAAAGGGAAAGAGGCCTCGGCCTGGATAGTAAAAACTATTCACTGGGCATATAGAGCGGGCGGGAAGGATCCTTCGGAGGTGGTTAGAGCTCACTCAACCAGGGCGATGGCTTCTTCTTGGGTGGCACGGGCGGGATTGTCTCCGGGGAGCTGATCATACGTTCCTGAAACACTAAAGAGTGGACCCAGCAGCTCTTACTACAGTAGATTGTGGGAGGAAAACCTTCCAAGCTTCTATGTCTATTGTCAAATAAAGACTCCGTTTGTAGCATTAAACCCTCCCTCTCAAAAGCTCATTATGTATTATATGTATGCTGCCATGTTGGCATCAGGAAAATTGTATCAAATACTTACCATCATTTTCCTTTCCTGATGCCAATACATGGCAGCATACGAACCCTCCCTCTGATCTTAGCTCTCAGTCAGACTATAGAGCTAAACAGGTCCTGTGGGTGGATATAGGGGTGGAGCTATTTTATATGTATGCTGCCATGTATTGGCGTCTGGAAAGGAAAATTACGGTAAGTATTTGATACAATTTTCCATTTTGCTGGTGTTTCGTCAGATTAAGTGACCAGTCAGAATTTGTAACAGAAAAAGTATCATGGGCAGTACTCAATTTCCTCTGTAAAAATAAGTGCAAAATGCAAAACTCCGGTGGGTGTAGCAAGATGTCCGTATGCTGCCTTCTCGCTGTATCCTTACTGGGGACAAGTGCAGGGTGTAGCAAGATGGTGGCGGCGACCATCTTGCTACACCCTGCACTTGTCAGTTAAAGCGATGCTGTGTCGAATTGCAAAAGGTGCTCTGGTCAGGAAGGGGGTAAAATCTTTCGGGGCTGAAGTGGTTAAGGAACCTCGGGTGCAAGCCATCTGGTACCGGTGACTTATTAATGGAACTTTTGATGGACCTCCAACTCGCATCAAAGTCGGACTAAAGTAGTACAGGGACAACTTTGAAGTCGCACAGATATGAATGGGAAATTGTGGGGTATGACCTGTCATGTGACTCTGATGTCTAAAGTTGCAGGAAAAGTCGCACAAGTGTAAAAGGGGTTTTAGTCTGCGTTAACCTGCACAATCCCCGGATACCCGCATGAAATGTTTTCATTGCTCTCCAGCAACCAGCTACAATCTTCGTTCTGTTAAGTTGCACTGGAAGGGTGCCATGTGACCCCCTCCAAGGATAGGAG
This sequence comes from Lithobates pipiens, assembly GCF_037356315.1. NCBI lineage: Eukaryota > Metazoa > Chordata > Amphibia > Anura > Ranidae > Lithobates > Lithobates pipiens. Next base: position 50,910,599 of record NW_027507785.1, read on the forward strand.
AGCGGTACATGATGGAGGTCTGGGGGGTCTGCTGCATCCCACACAACAACTCACACAGCTTCTGCCATAAATAAGATTTATTTCTGGGTTACACAGAGATAATAAAGACACACAGATCGGGGAGAAGCATCAGAGACGAGCGGATTTTCATCATTCTCATTGGCTCTGAGGATTTTCATTCTTGTCTTCTATATCTAAAAAGGAAGAGGATACAAGCTGAATATCATACACCAGCCACCAGGAGGAGCCCTTCCCACCCCCACAATAGAGACTTTGTTATTATGCCCAGTGTTAGTGTGTTGGAGATCCCTCCCCTGTCACCATTTCTCTCTTGGTGTCAGGAAAACTTTTCAAAAGTCACTCATGATGACAGCAGAGAAAGGAAGCAGGAGACAGAAATGACACTTAGTGCCCTGGACTGAGACAAGCACACACTATAGAGGGATTTCCTTTGTTCATATTTCATGTCTGAGGTTTACAACCGCTTTAACCAGGCGTTGCATTGGAATAGCCCTTTGATTTGAATGGGCTGCCCAACAAAGCAAAAAAATGGTGCGTGTAACATTTCCTTTGGCACACAGCCATGTGCGTAGTTGTGTCGTGCATTAATGTGTGTCGCATTAGGGCAGCCTATTTATTTGAACGGACGTTTCGGTCAGCATAACGCATGTTGCACTGTACCTGCCACACCAGGTGCGTTCTTTCCGTGCCATTCAGAATTCATTGTAATGCATCATACCGATGCGTGTAACCGCAATGCGATAGTGTAATTGAGCCTTCAATGGCTTCCTAGTGTGACCGGGCCTGGTGATTGGCCGGCTCAAGCCTGAGTGCTTCATCCTGGGAGGAAAGGGAGAAGGCAACCTGCTCCCCCCCCCCCCCCCATAAAGAGATTTCCTCCTACTTCCTGTTGTGTCAACAGGACAGGAAGTGGAGAGGAATCTCCTCAATTGGAAACAGGCAACAAAAATACATAAAACACCTGACAGGGGTACTAACCCTTCCCTACTCCACAAATTTAACAAATAAAAAAAAAAAAAGTTTTTGCTTTAGATCTATTTTAAAGCCCCAATAAACTTTCGGTTTACATCAGCTACATATATTACAGCGGTATTTAATGTATTCTAGTGTCTTTTCAAAGTAGAAAAGCCTGTCCCCTGCCAGCATGCTGCAGAGAAGGATCTAGGCCAGGGGTCTCCAACGGGTGGCCCTCCAGCTGTTGCAAAACAACAACTCCCATGAGGCATTGCAAGACGGACAGTTACAAGCATTACACCCTCAGGCAGACGCATGATGGGACTTGTAGTTCCGCAACAGCTGGAGGGCCACCAGTTTGAGACCCCTGATCTAGGCTTTCTGTGTTCAAGCAGCGGTCTCTCTGCAGAGGTCAACTCCCCCCGCGCACAAGAGCTTTTCCAGTCAGCAGTGAGCATGGGCTTTGCTGAATGGAAAGCTCTGGCTTTAACCACTGCAGTCAGACAGCAAGAGTCCTTCTCTGCATCATGCTGGCAGGGGACAGCCTTTTCTACTCCAGTCTGTTGCTGCTTTGGAAAGATAACTTAAAACATTGGTGAGGATTTAATGCACCTGCAGTGTATTCAGCTGAAGGTTCACTTTGGCTTAGCTGATGGAAAAACCACAAGCAGACCCCGGTGATTGGTGGCCCATAAAACGCGTGCGACGTCCTTACCCTGTGCTGCCCTGAGAGAGAGGAGGGAGTACAGGAAGTCCTGCACCGCAGCCCTCTGCTTCTGGAACTGCTCCTGTGTCGTCATCATCTTCATATCCAGAGGGAAGCTCACCTGGAAGACAGGAAATGAAGCTTAGCGATGGTGGGCGGGACATGGCGGCTGTACAGATTTGGCGGTTTTGTAGGATGTACACTTGTGTTGCCAAAATAACCGACTAAGGCCCGGTTCACACCTATGGCAGTTTGCTTTTGTGCTGCAGGGCTGCGCGAAACGATGTACCTGTAAGTCGTATCGCACATGAGATACTGTGGGCACGCGCATGCGCCCGCTGCATGCCTGGGGAGCGCGCACGTGGGTCCTGCAGACTCAATATCCGCCGGCAACCCGCGATTGCTCCACACATACTGCAGCAGGGCTGTGCGAAACGATGTACCTGTATGTTGTATTGCGCATGAGATACTGTGGGAACGCACCCGCTGCATGCCCTGGGAGCGCGCACGTGGGTCCCGCAGACTCAATATCCCCCTGGCAATCCGCGATCACTCCACAGAGAGGCAGGATGGTGATCTGCCTATGTAAACAAGGCAGGTCCCCGTTCTGACAGGTGACAACATGGAGATCTGCTGTTTCCAGTGATCAGGAACAGCGATCTCTGTTGTCCCAGTGAGCCCATCCCCCACACAGTTAGAACACACCCAGGGGACATAGTTAACCCCCTGATCGCCCCCTAGTGTTAACACCTTTCCTGACAGTGACAGTGCTTTTTTTTTTTTTAAGCACAGATCACTGTATTGGTGTCACTGGTCCCCAAAAAGTGTCACTTAGGGTCAGATTTGTCCGCCACAATGTTGCAGTCCCGCTAAAAATCGCAGATCGCCGCCATTACAATAGAAAAAATGAAAAGTCCTTAAATCTATCTCCTATTTTGTAGACGCTATAACTTTTGCGCAAACCAATATACGCTTATTGTTTTTTTTTTTTACCATAAATATGTAGAAGAATACATATATCGGCCTAAATTGATAAATAAATTCGTTTTTTACTTTTTTTTTTTTTTTGGGATATGTATTCTAGTAAAAAGTAAAACATTTTTTTTTTCTTCAATATTGTCGCTCTTATTTTGTTTATAGCGCAAAGAATAAAAGCTGCAGAAGTGATCAAATACCACCAAGAGAAAGCTCTATTTGTTGGAAAAAAAGGACGTCAATTTTGTTTGGGTACAGCGTCGCACGACCGCGCAATTCTCAGTTAAAGCGACGCAGTTCCGTGTTGCAAAAAAATGGCCTGGTCATTAGGGGGGGGCAAATCCTTCCGGGCTGAAGTGGTTAAAAAAAAAAGTCACTGACCCGTTCCAGTAATGCCGCAGCTGAAAACATGTGCCATAGGAAACTGTTAAAAGAACTGTAGTGCGTTTCTGCAGAAAGCACTGAAAAACGCATAGGTGTAAACCAGGCCTTAGGGCTGCATTCCCATGTGTGTGACTCCAATGCACCGGCTTTGGAGTGCAACTTTGGTCGGGTGCAACTTGAATACGACTTTGGCTTCGGCCAGTGATAATGGACAACTGTTGCACGCAAGATGCGTTGTATAACATTCAGGTACAACTTTCATGCGACTTCTGAGGGTTAACATTGAAGTCTGTGGCCCTCAAGTTGCATGAAAGTTGGACCAAAGCAGTACATGAACTACGTCGCACATTTATGAATGGCTATCATTGGAAAACATGGGGAACGACTCGTCGTGCGACTTTGGTGTCCAAATTTGCATGACAAGTCGCACAAGTGTGAATGGAGCCTAAGGCCGGGTTCACATATGTTGCGAATTGAATGCGGTTTTCACCACATCCAATTCGCTTGACATGCGAGTGTGACCGGCTCTCAATGAAGCCGGTTCTCATATGTCAGGGCGGCCCTGGTGCGAATTCCAAAAGGGTTCTGGGCATGTTCGGGTTCAGGCAAAAATTTGGACCTGAATCGCACCTGAACCGGTGAACAGAAACGCACCAGACCCGATGCTGGAAACCACGGCTGTGTATATATATATATATATATGTGTGAACCTGGCCTGAGCCCAATTCCAGTTCAATCTCTGGCTGCAATACTTACCTCCTCTCCTGTGCTGCCTCCTGCAGGCTCAGCACACTGCAACCCAGCTCCGGTCCTCTATTGTTATAGAGATGAGAAGAGGGGGAGGGGTTCTGTAGTCCAGCAAAAGCAAGAACTGGGAATGGCTGACAACCTTGCTTGGGATTTTAGTGCAGCAGAGGCATCGCTCCCAACTGTCCCTGATTTGGAACAATGTCCCTCTGTCCCTCATTTAGGGTCGCCACCTTTTCTTCAAGTCAAACCCGAACAATTTAGCGGCGCACAGTAAAGTTTTTAGTTTATTGTATAAACTATTCATATATTTTGCAATTAAACAACATTTCTAATCATATGAAGTTAATAACAAGAGTCCCCCTTTACATCAGAGTCCACAGAGTTCCCCCTTTCACATCTGAACTTGCAGAGTTCCCTTTCACTGTAAGGGGGGACTCTGCAGTCTCTAATGTAAGGGAGGACTCTGGGGACTCTGACATAAGGGATGCTCTGGGAACCCTGATTTAAGGGGGAACACTGAGTACTCTGATGTATGGAAAGGACTCTGATGTAAGGGGGAACACTGTGGCCTCTGGTGTAAAGGGGAAATCTGATGTAAGGGGAGCTCTGAGAAACCTAATTTACCTTAGTGTACTCACTCAGAGGCAGGAGAGAGAAGGGGGGAGACTTCAGTCACAGACAGGGATGGATGGTGAGCTCACTCACCCCTTGGCAGTCAGCACCTCTCATCCAGATGTATCTGAGGCTGCTGGACTTCAAATTTCTGGCCCCTAATATCCTTTCGTGAGGCACAGCGCCTGGGATTGGAGTGTGGGCAGACATTTAGGGGTAGGAGGAAGAGGAGCAAATCAAGCCCTCTCTCCTCTCCTGTCTGGGTGGGTGAGGGGTAATTGTTAGTGCTTGCTTTGGGCAATATGAAAAAGAGAGTGTAACAGACACTCTTGGCTTACACAACTGCAGCCAGCAACCCTGCTGGGAAGCCATAGTCTGGTCTGAATAATGTGTCCGGGTTGCAGGTGGTCTGAAACCCGAACACATGAATCCAAACCCGAACTGTCCGGGTGAATCCCGGACAGGTGGCAACCCTACCCTCATTTGTTTCTCATTTTGGTCTGATCTATATAGATGTATAGAAAATGCACTTCTTATCTATCAAAAAGTGTTTCCCAGAGCTAAACCTTTCATCTGCTTTCTAAATTGCTGCATTTGTAAATTCCAAAAACCAATATAAAGGAATAGTAGTGGTAAAAAAAAGCACTTGCGGGTTTAACCAATCTTGATTTTTGTACAATTCCCCTTTAAGTGGGTGTGGTCAGGGGGTGTGGCCAGGGGGGGTGTCCTATGCCTGCATGCTTTTGCTGATAGGTGTCCCTCATTCCCATCTCAAAGCATTGGGAGGTATGGCAGAGGCAGCGTGTTGTCAACTCTCTACAGGAAGTTAGGCACTTGCTGAATTTCTGGCAGGATCAACAGATATTTGTCTGTAGTTGCAGCATTTCTAAAGGGACATGCTTATATTTTCCTTTTTCTGATTTCATTACATACCTTATCTTAGACCCTGTGATGTCATCACTGGGTCTCTGTGCTTCTCTATGCAATGCAGGCACATAGAGGCTGATGGGAGGGGTCAATGGGGTGAAAACATCACAGCACCCTGCTTCAGCATCAGTATTGCTTTCAGGGGCCCCCAGACCTCCTCCCAAGGGCCCTCAGCCCTGATGCAAGAAGTGGGCTGGCCCTTGGGAGGAGTTTTACAAATATCAAAATGCCCTGATAGGTGGGTGTAGGTCTGGAGGAGTGGGCATTTCTACGCTGATGGCATTGGTAAAATCCACAAGTGATGACCAAAGAACCGAAGTCCAATGAATAAATCGGGAGGGCACGCTAGACTGGGCAGGAAAGAGCTAGATGACGCTGGATATCCTCCAGCCAGGAAACGAGGCGGGCTCTATCTGACTTGCTGCAGCTTCTAATGCACGTGATGAGAAGCTCACAGTGTGCGGTGAAATCAGAGGAAGACGTTTCAGTCTGGGAGAGGAGCCACTACAACCGTGCAAGACTGAAGGGAAGGTCAGAGGGAGAATTTAAACTTTATTAGAAGAGTACACATAATGCTGGGAGTGGTACAGTGCCTTGAAAAAGTATTCATACCCCTTGAAATTCTCCACATTTTTGTCATGTTACAACCAAAAACATAAATGTATTTTATTGGGATTTTTATGTGATAGACCAACACAAAGTGGCTCATAACTGTGAGGTGGAAGGAAAATGATAAATGGTTTTCACATTTTTTTACAAATAAATATGTGAAAAGTGTGGCGTTCATTTGTATTCAGACCCCTTTACTCTGATACCCCTCACTAAAATCTAGTGGAACCAATTGCCTTCAGAAGTCACCTAATTAGTAAATAGAGTACACCTGTGTGTCATTTAATCTCAGTATAAATACAGCTGTTCTTTGAAGCCCTCAGGGGTTTGTTAGAGAACCTTAGTGAACAAACAGCATCATGAAGGCCAAGGAACACACCAGACAGGTCAGGGATAAAGTTGTGGAGAAGTATAAAGCAGGGTTGGGTTATAAAAGAATATCTGAAGCTTTGAACATCTCACAGAGCTCTGTTCAATCCATCATCTGAAAATGGAAAGAGTATGGGCACAACTGCAAACCTACCAAGACATGGCCGTCCACCTAAACTGACCAGGCCGGGCAAGGAGAGCATTCATCAGAGAAGCAGCCAAGAGGTCCATGGTAACTCTGGAGGAGCTGCAGAGATCCACAGCTCAGGGGGGAGAATCTGTCCACAGGACAACTATTAGTCGTCTCTCCACAAATCTGACCTTTATGGAAGAGTGACAAGAAGAAAGACATTGGAGAAAGAAAGTCATAAGAAGTCCTGTTTGTAGTTTGTGAGAAGCCATGTGGGGGACACAGCAAACATGTGGAAGAAGGTGATCTGGTCAGATGAGACCAAAATGTAACTTTTTGGCCTAAAAGCAAAATGCTGTGTGTGGGGGGAAAACTAACACTGCACATCACCCTGAACACACCATCCCCACCGTGAAACATGGTGGTGTGGCAGCATCATGTGGTGGGGATACTTTTCTTCAGCAGGGACAGGGAAGCTGGTCAGAGTTGATGGGAAGATGGATGGAGACAAATTCAGGGAAATCTTAGAAGAAAACCTGTTAGAATCTGCAAAAGACTTGAGACCGGGGCGGAGGTTCACCTTCCAGCAGGACAACGACCCGAAACATCCAGCCAGAGCTACAATGGAATGGTTTAGATCAAAGCATATTCATGTGTTAGAATGGCCCAGTCAAAGTCCAGACCTAAATCCCATTGAGAATCTGTGGCAAGACTTGAAAATTGCTGCTCACAGACGCTCTCCATCCAATCTGACAGAGCTTGAGATATTCTACAAAGAAGAAGAATTTGTCAGAAATGTCCCTCTCTAGATGTGCAAAGCTGGTAGAGACATCCCCAAAAAGACTTACAGCTGTAATTGCAGTGAAAGGCGGTTCTAAAAAATATTGACTCCGGGGGGGCGCCATACAAATGCCCCCCCACACTTTTCACATATTTATTTGTAAAAAAAAAAATGTGAAATCCATTTATAATTTTCCTTCCACTTCACAATTATGAGCCACTTTGTGTTGGTCCATCACATAAAATCCCAATAAAATACATTTAAGTTTTTGGATGTAACAAGACAAAATGTGGAAAATTTCGAGGGGTATGAATACTTTGTATTTGTATAGAGTGAATACACTGTAGTCCCTCCGCAGCTGGTTGTAAAACCGGGATTACAATCATGAGAAGGAGAAGAATACGAACCCCGATCTCCTCCTCGGCCAGGTCATCCTCCACACCCCTGCGATTCATATTGCCGTTTCTCAGCTTATTCTGTGATTGCCTCTCCTGGACACAGAAGGAAAACAAATCCATTGTTTATGCCAATGTCTTAAAAATGTAATCATTTCATTTGACTTAATTGTTGCATCTGTACAGGCTCGTGAAGTGTCTATTGCATTCAGGTCCTACAAAGCAGCTGTAGATATCACAATGTCGATGGAGATGCTTTTCTGTCCATCATTGGGTCCTGCAAAGCTGCATGTACATTTCTTCTGTGCAATCAGGAGCATCACTTAATGTTATCAGGCTAATTTCTTTCCAGGTTGAATGTTTTCTGATTCATAAAGAATACAGCAAGTCAGGAAAATGCCACATTATGGCCACTAGATGGAGCTGATGATCACGGGGCAAACAATAATTATTAACTGTGATCGTCAGCTCCATCTAGGGGCCATAATATGGTATTTTCACAATTCACTCTAATCTTTATGAATGGATAACATTCAATCTAGAGCAGTGGTAGTCAACTTTTTTTTTAATACAGCTTTTTGCAATGCACACTGGAGAAGTTGGAGTACAATAACCCCCAGCATTGGCGTCAGTGAGTTTAATAACCCCCAGCACTGGTGTCAGTGAGTGTAATAACCCCCAGGACTGGTGTCATTGAGTGTAATAATAACCCCAAGCATTGGTGTCAGTGAGTGTAATAATAACCCCCAGCACGGGTGTCAGTGAGTGTAATAATAACCCCCAGCACTGGTGTCAGTGAGTGTAATAATAACCCCCAGCACTGGTGTCAGTGAGTGTAATAATAACCCCCAGCACTGGTGTCAGTGAGTGTAATAATAACCCCCAGAATTGGTGTCATTGAGTGTAATAATAACTCCAGCATTGGTGTCAATGAGTGTAATAATAACCCCCAGCACTGGTGTCAGTGAGTGTAATAACCCCCAGGACTGGTGTCATTGAGTGTAATAATAACCCCAAGCATTGGTGTCAGTGAGTGTAATAATAACCCCCAGCACTGGTGTCAGTGAGTGTAATAATAACCCCCAGCACTGGTGTCAGTGAGTGTAATAATAACCCCCAGCACTAGTGTCAGTGAGTGTAATAATAACCCCCAGCATTGGTGTCATTGAGTGTAATAATAACCCCCAGTATTGGTGTCAATGATTGTAATAATAACCCCCCAGCACTGGTGTCAGTGAGTGTAATAATAACCCCCAGTATTGGTGTCAATGATTGTAATAATAACCCCCCCAGCACTGGTGTCAGTGAGTGTAATAATAACCCCCAGCACTGGCGTCAGTGATTGTAATAATAACCCCCAGCATTGGTGTCAGTGAGTGTAATAATAAGCCCCAGCACTGGTGTCAGTGAGTGTAATAATAACCCCCAGCACTGGCGTCAGTGATTGTAATAATAACCCCCAGCATTGGTGTCAGTGAGTGTAATAATAAGCCCCAGCACTGGTGTCGTCAGTAAGTATAATAATAACCCCCAGCATTGTCAAGTGCTAAGACAAGGTAGCCTTGAACCCAGGGTGAAGCAACCCCCCCCCCCCCCCAAGGTAAATAAGCATTATATGTCAACAAAAAGCCCCCCCCCCCCTCTTTCTTAAAAAATCAAGCACTAATCTACACACCAACCCCCTAAGCATAAATTCCCATTGCAAGACAAAATTCTCCAGAAACAAGTTTTCCTGCCTCCCCTCAGCACAAATCACCCCCTGCTGAAATCTTCCCTCCCAGCACCAGACTTTACCCCCATCCCCCCTCCAGCACAAATCCCCCCTCAAATTTCCCCACAAGTACAAATCCTCCCCATCAGCAGAAATCCCTCCTCTAAGCACAAAATCTCCCCCCCCCCCCCCACCAATCATCCCTACTAGCACAAACCCTCCTACCATATCCCTTTTCCTAACACAAATGCTTTCCCCACCAAAAAATAAAACATTCCATTCCTAGCACAAATCCCCTCCAATCACAATGCCGCTCTTAGCACCCCCCCCCCCTCCCCACTCAATCCCCCATCATAGCAACCTCCCACCTAAATGTAATCTGATCTAACAGTCCTGATGCAGGAGGGCTGCAGTAGCACCAGGAGCTGAAGAGGAGAGAGAGCACAGCCTGCACCTCCACCCACCTCTCTCCTGTTCTCCAGATTCAGCTTTTCACGTCCTCCCACCAAGATGAAAGGAATAGTGATGTTTCTTTCACTAATCCTATCAGCTTGTGGTGGCAGGAACTATCCAGGCTTTGCCCCCTCCACCCACCTCACATGATGCCAGGACCTAGGGCATCTGCCCCTCCTGCCCCCCCCCCCCTTCCAAGCCCTGATTGGAGGTCTTGCCATTGAAAGTTAATCCTTTCATCCCCTCCCATTGGTGATCACACCCTCCTGCTCTGCTCTTTCTCTCTCTCCAGGCCACTCAATCATAACCACAATCAGATTGTACAATGTATAGTCAACCTGAGAACCTGGGAGGTGTCCCCCTTCAGCGGCTCTATCACTGGCCATCAAAAGGCTGCGACTTTCAAAACAGAGAGTGGCAGTTGCATTTCGGTGGCTCTTGGGCAATTGGGGGTTGATCATCAATTATTTTTATAGCCCCACCTCCCCTCCCCCGAGAGTTGAGATAAATACGACTTACCGCAATCTTCTGCATGTCGGCTGGACTCAGGAAGGTTAAGCCAGCCTGGGCCTCCTCGGTCCACAGCAGGCAGAACAACACAACTCCGAAGAGGGCGACTTTACCAAAATTCATCCTGAAGGTCCTGGTCACCGATGCTGCCTGCGAGGTAAAACTGTAAAAAACAGAAGCCGGCGGTGAACCTGATTTTATAACTATCAATCAGCTGTTGCACCTGCAGGGCTCTAATGAGGGAAGTGGCAGGCCCTGCATTCCTTTATATGCGATTTCCCCTTTAGGAGTATCTCACCAAAAATTACCTTTTTGATGCAGCGGATGTCTAAAATCCGACTTTCATCTTTTGGAAAAATCAGTGAGCCAATCACACAAGCAGGAAATTACATTTGGGGGGAGGGGCGTTTGCCATATTGCATTTTACATGAAATTACAGCAGCTGCAGACTGAAAAGAAAAGGTCATTTTAAATACAGTGGAACCTTGATTTGCGAGTAACGCAGTTAACGAGTGTTTTGAAAGACGAGCAACTTTTTTTTTTTATTCTGACTCGGTTTGCGAGTGTCGTCTCGCATAATGAGCAGAATTCAAGCTAATGGGGTGTGCAGTGCCGCATTTGATCAGAGGTTGCGGGGGGGGGGGGGGGGGGGGGGCGGGGACACTCAAAACGGTTCGGAGGCGTTCAAAAATACTCGAAATGACTCGGAAACACTCCGCTCCCAAGGCTTTCTGAGCCGTCCCTGAGTATTTCCGAGGCTCTCCGACGCCCACCTCTGGCCACATGCGGTATTGCATGTAATAGAAGTCAATGCGGAACGAATTATCTTTGTTTCCATTGACTTCTATGGGGAAACTCGCTTTGATATGCAAGTGCTTTGGATTACAAGCATTCTCCTGGAACGGATTGTGCTCGTAATCCAAGGTTCCACTGTACCATTCAAATAAAATATGACATGTACAGTATAGCTATTATAATGCTATATCATTTTTTTTTCCCCCCCATGAAAGTGGAGTTACCCTTTAATCTGCACCGTAGACTGAGCTGTCCACCCATCAGATGTGACTTACCTGAAGTTTCCTGTGCGAAGTGTCCCTCCTCGTCCGTCGGCTCCATATTTATAGGAAAGAAGAATGACGGGATTCTCGGATCTCCAGGAGGAACGCGGATTCCACATCGGAATGTCATTGGAAACATTTATCGGTTACGTTGTTCCAATGATTGCTCCTTTGTGTATTATCACACCGCAGCGAAGATAAGAGCGCACACTCGGAATTTCTTCCTCCGCTTATCTCAGATATCTCCTTTTGTCAGTATTTATTTAATGGAATATATGGAGAGGCCTTTTCCTGGACCCCTCGTTATGTACACACAAAGTAGCGATAGTCTGCGGCTACAGATGCTCACCGCTTCAGCTGATTGGTTAAAGTGAAGGACCTAAAATGCATGGCGATCAGTTGGGTAAAGGTCTGCGTATCATAAACAACTGCCGTCTTCTTTTAGGCTCGGCTCACAGCAGGGGGGTCCAGTGCGTGCTGGTTCAGTTTCAGCCCAAATTTCGGGCTGAATTCGGACCTGAAACGGACCAAAAAGACGCACCGGACCTGCTGCGGAGATGTGCGAACCGGCCAAAATCTCCTGCTATTGCGAATTAGATGTGAGGATACAGCATTCGATTTTCAATGGTGTGAATCCAGCCTTAAGCCTTCATCCTTTGCAGCCCTTTAAGGGCTGCTGATCTCCTGCAGACTCTTGATGTCTACATGTATTACAGTGACAGCCGTATGGCATTTCACAGGGTGGGTTTTGCTGATGGTCAGAGCAGCCATCAGAAATTGTAGGGCCCCTTACATGGCTTTAGGCCTGGGCCAAAGCCCCCCCCTGAGCCTGACCACCAACATTCCCCAGGGTACCGCCCACTGGCCGTCCCACCGAATCTGCCCACTAGCCATCCCACCAAGTCCTACAGTGCCTCAGCCCCTCTCACACCCGTACTCTCTCAGCCCCCCCCCCCCCCCTCACACAAGTACACTCTTAGCCCCCCCCCCCCCCCCCACACCTGTACGCTCTCAGCCCCCTCCTCACACCTGTACGCTCTCAGCCCCCCCCCCACACCTGTACTTTCTCAGCCTCCCTCTCACACCTGTACTCTCTCAGCCTCCCCCTCACACCTGTACGCTCTCAGCCTCCCCCTCACACCTGTACGCTCTCAGCCTCCCCCTCACACCTGTACGCTCTCAGCCCCCCCCTTCACACCTGTACTCTCTCAGCCTCCCCCTCACACCTGTACGCTCTCAGCCTCCCCCTCACACCTGTACGCTCTCAGCCCCCCCCCCTTCACACCTGTACGCTCTCAGCCCCCCCCCTTCACACCTGTACTCTCTCAGCCTCCCCCTCACACCTGTACGCTCTCAGCCTCCTCCTCACACCTGTACGCTCTCAGCCTCCCCCTCACACCTGTACGCTCTCAGCCTCCCCCTCACACCTGTACGCTCTCAGCCTCCCCCTCACACCTGTACGCTCTCAGCCTCCCCCTCACACCTGTACGCTCTCAGCCTCCTCCTCACACCTGTACGCTCTCAGTCCCCCCCTTCACACCTGTACGCTCTCAGCCCCCTCCTCACACCTGTACGCTCTCAGCTTCCCCTTCACACCTGTACGCTCTCAGCTTCCCCTTCACACCTGTACGCTCTCAGCCTCCCCCTCACACCTGTACACTCAGTCCGTGTGTACGCGGCATTAGTGTATGCTCCAGCAGAGGTTGCCCGCAAGGTTTAAGAGTGTGTCTATGGGAATGTTTGACCATTCTTCCAGACGCGCATTTGTGAGATCAGCACCGATGTTGGACGAGAAGGCCAGTCTTACAGTCTCCGCTCTAATTCATCTCAAAGGTGTTCCATCAGGTTGAGGTCAGGACTCTGCGCAGGCCGGCCAGTCAGGCTCCTCCACCCCAAACTTGCTCATTCATGACTTTATGGGCCTTGCTTTGTGCACTGGTCCAAATACTTTGGTGGAGGGGGGATTAGGGTTTGGGAACAGTTTGGGGATGGCCCCTTTTCCAACATGACTGCCCACCAAATGCACAAAGGAAGGTCCATAAAAGACATGGATGAGTGAGTTTGGGGGTGGAGGAATTTGATTGGCCTGCACAGTCCTGACCTCAACCCAATACAAACACCTTTGGGATGAATTAGAGTGGAGACTGCGAGCCAGGCCTTCTTGTCCAACATCAGCACCTGACCTCACAAATGCGCTTCTGGAAGAATGGTCAAACATTCCCATAGACACACTCCTAAACCTTGTGGACGGCCTTCCCAGAAGACCTACCTGCATTTCCTCTGCCTGTACCCATCCAGTGCTTTTAATATTTAGGCTTCAATAAAGACTTTATACTTTACTTTCTGTGTTGGTGTGCTGCCGATCCAAAGATTCTCTGTTCCAGCCTTCCCAGAAGAGTTGAAGTTGTTATAGCTGCAAAGGGTGGGCCAACCCAATATTGAACCCTACGGACTAAGACCGGGATGCCATTAAAGTGGTTGTAAACCCTTACAACACACTTTGACCTACAGGTAAGCCTAGATTAAGGCTTACCTGTAGGTCCAAGAAATATCTCCTAAACTTATACGGTTTAGGAGATATTTGGCGAAAGACAGGCACTGCCGTCTACGGTGCATGCGCCGTAGACAGCGGCGCGCAGGTGCACTGAGCGCGGCATCGTCAACGACGAAGATGCTGTGCGTGTCGGCTCCCGTGCGCATGCGCGGGGGTGACGTCATCGCGGCTTCGCCGAATGACAGCAGTGGAGCAGCGAGAGCCACCGAGAAGATGGATGCGGCGGACTACAGGGGACAGCAGTGACATCGCTGGCTCCTGTGTCAGGTGACACATAATGGACTACTATGCGATGCGATGCGATGCATAGTAGTCCATTATGCTTTGCCTTTGCAGGGAATGAAAGAGGAAGTAAACTCATCAGGGTTTACTTCCTGTTTAAAGTTCATGTGTGTGTAAAGGCAGGTGTCCCAATACTTTTGACAGTAGTGTATTAAGAATAGAAGTTCAGGAGAGGTCATCCACCTCTTTGGACTTAACTCATAGCGTGCCTGCACTTTTTATCAAGTGACTGAATTTCTTTAATTCAGCTTTAAAAAATTCCACTTTAAGTATTTCAACAACGTAGTATTTCAACTGGTCTACAGGTATGGCATCTGCATCTAACTATATTTTTAAAAAAGTGCGATTAAACCCACTGGAACCCGTTGTCTGCAGGGACCATTTTCTGCAAAAGGTGAACTTCGCCTTTATTTATAAAAACTGGAAAGGCTTCCATATTAAAAAACACACATTACAATAATCATCCCCCAAACATGTCAATAAACCATACTAATCAAAACTGGAGCAGATATGCATGGCAACCAATCAGCTTCTATATTTCATTTTCAAAGCTTAACTGAAGATGCTGACGACAGCAGCTGATTGGTTGCCATGTGCAGCTGCTCCAGTAAATTCCCCTCATTGTATCCCAGGTTTTCCATTTGAACAAAGAGACATTCTCAAGTTACCGACAAACACAGATTGTAATAAATCAATATTTTATTTCATTTCAGCAAATTTTATTTAATAATTAAACAAAAAAAAAAAAAAAAAAAAAAAACTTTTCCTCTGTAAAGTGAATGGCATTGGTAAAAATTTCCATTATTTGTACTGAGAGGGAATGTTTTATTTTCTCCACAAACACCATACAAAAGATTTCATTCTGAATAGAGTATGGATATAACGGGGTCCCCTTTAAGTGGGAGGTTCAGAAGTGCGCAGAAAGCTGCCTGTGATGTATCCGGGGGACATCTACACCAGGTGGTAGGCAACCTTGGCACTGCAGCTGCCATGGAACTACAAATCCCACAAGGCATTGCAAGCATGACAGCCACACAAGCATGACTCCCAGAGGCAGAGGGATGATGGGATTTGTAGTTTTACCACAGCTGGAGTGCCGAGGTTGCTCACTCCTGATATACACCATGCAAGATTTTATTTATTTATTTTTTTCTTACAGGCACTTGATCAAAAACATTTGGCTCCATATTTGAAGTCCTCCCTTTAAGTCTGATCATCTGCAGCCATATGTGATCCAACTGCCATTTTTGTGAGCTGAACATTATTGGTGGGACTGAGGCCCAGCAGTTCTCTGCTAACCTTAGTGACTCCCCCCCCCCCCCCCCCCCACGAATAAAGTAAGCCAACAAAAATGGCTGCCCCAACGCCAACAATTGCGGGCAGACTATGCACGTTCTGTGGAGAAAATAGAGAATATCGCCTCACATATTCCAATAGGTGAGGTTTGATAAGCATAAAGGTGGCCGGTTACACAAACATTAACCAATGCCTCTTTTGTATGAATTATTAGCTTTTAAATTGCCCTGGAAGCGGCAAGTTTTGAGAAAAAAATAAAAAATAAAAACTGCTTGGAGGTAAAGTCCTGTTTTCCTTTAGGAGGCCACATGAGGGCGCTGCAGTTAAATATGACAGGGCAGGCGGTAATAAGAAGTATGTGCAACTTGTCCTGGTGGGATTCAGACTCTACGATAAAATCAGCCCAAGGGGGTCTCGAAATAGAAATTTATCATCCAGATGGACCGACACATCACTGCTCGTTCTGCTGGCCCTCTGTCACGGTGGACACGGCTCCTTGTCCCTTGTTAACGTCACTGATACAAGCCCATAGGCCGTCCGCGGACTCCTTCCACAGAGTCACCTAAAAATCAAAAAAAGCAGGATACCACTTTCAATAAAGAAAAGCCAAGATGGAAAACTGGATTAAAAAAAAAAAAAAAAAACAGACCTATAAGCCCCATGTGAGCATGAGATTCCCCGGAAGGAGAAGAGAAGTTAATCTGGACTCTAGTCATGTCCTTCAGAGATCACATGACTAAACGGCAATGCTTTTAGACACATGACCAGAGCTGAAGAAACCTGAAACTGCTGCCACTGACTGCTAGTTTCATTAGACATGAAGTAGGATTTGGTGATGTCACTGCTGTGCTGATCGCTGTTCTCCAATGCTGGAGAGGAAGCTGTACCTGAAGACCTGCTGTGCAAGGATCTCCACATCTACTGCTGCTTCTTCCTCATTACCCCCTCCAGTCCCCAGATTACTAGTCATCAGGGAGCCAGCTCTTACATGAGGAAGTGCTGCCTCTACTAAGAGGACAGGGAAAATACCGGATGGCCAGGAGTTTCTGCCTGCATTTTTTTGGGCACAGCATCAACAGTAAAGATTCTATTTAAAGTGGTTGTAACCCCCTTTTTAGAACTTGTACCTATTAGGCAAGCCTCATTGTAGGCTTATCTACAGGCACTGTAAATATCTCCTAAACATGTGCAGTTTTGGAGATATTTACCTTATAGTGCACTGATGATGCCATCGACACATGTGCTGTGAAGAAATGGCCCGAGTGAGTGCTGTGACTGGCGGCTCCGGCACGCATGCGCGGGAGTGACGTCACGCAGCTCCAGGCCAGTCAAACAGCCAGAGTGCGCTGCCCCGGAAGGAAGAGAGGTGAAGATGGATGCGGCCTGCAGTGGGGACAGCGTAGGCTTCGTTTGCAGGAAAGTGCCACATAATGGGCCAGTATGCATTATGCCTTTACTTTGCAGGGTACAAAAGAGGAAGTAAAACCCATTAGGGTTTACTTCCTCTTTAAGTCTTCTTTCATCTTCCGGTCTTAAAGTAGATCTCCTCCCTTCATATTATCATCCTTCCTCTCCACCCCTCCTACGAGCCGTTGCCCTATTAGGGATTAAAAAAAAAAAAAAAAAAACATTTTTAAGAATTAGTCCGGCTCTGCTCCCACTTGCACTTCATTTGCCTAGTCAAACAACGTGCCCGTCCCCCCTCCTTTGCCTCCTGGGAAATGAACATCACATATCCCAGTAGGCATAGCCTTTCGTTCAGTAAAAGAGGTGACAGGATTAGCGGGTATCATTGAAAGACGTGCCGGCTTTACCCTAAATAGCTGGCAGCCTCTCGATGACGTCACAGGAAAACACAGCGGCGTAGGACCGAGCACTGCCACAAGAGAGGAGGATCTCTGCTGGACAGCGCTGGATCTGCTGGGTGGGCGAGCATCTAAAACATGCTGATCTCACCACCATTAAAAGTGATTCTAAAATATAAAAGGACATTTTTTTACCTTAACCTCTAGGCGCTGATGGTAACCAAATCTGCGGCCTTTTAGCGGGAGGTTCTTGGCACAGGGAGGCCACATATTTGCATATCACTTTGCCGACATCTGTGCGGAGAGCGTGCCCCCTGCACGCTCCTGGCAGTTACCAGTGCCAACGCAAGATGCGATCGGGAGCTTTCCAGTCACCACTGTGACAGCCAATCACGGCAGACACATGATCATAAACCCCACCTGTCGGCATCTGAAACCCCTTACAGGGCCAGGAGTTGCTGGCGCAAAGGGGTTAATGCATTCCTTGCAATAAAGTAGAAAAAAACCTTCTATTTCTCAGGTTTGCCCACTTTCCCCTTCACACGGGATTTCCAAACAGCAGCAGAAGCCATTCACTCCAGCTGCTGTCAATGAAATGCAGTAAGGAAGTGGGGTGGGGGGGGTTAGTTAAATCATGCTGTGTGCACCTATGGAGCATTGCTCTATAGACACACAGCTCGGGAGCGAGCAGACACTGCGTGCCTTCATAGCAAACGGCTTGCTATGGGGATACATAAAGAAAAGGAGGAGCCAAGATCACTGGTGGGGGACCTGAGAAGATGATGATCGGGGCCGCTCTGTGCCATACCATAACACAGAGCAGGTGAGAAGAACATCTTTGTTATTCTAATAAAAAAACAAATAAATAAAAAGCGGGGGATGGGAAAACCCCTTTAACTTAAACCTCATTATATATATATATATATATATATATATATATATATATATATATATATATATCCTTTGGTTATCGCAAGTTAAAAATCAGAAGCCTCCCATTGGCTACTACTGCATGTTCTAGCACTTTCCCTAGCTATAAAATATAGTTTGTGATAATATAACCTTTTTTTCCCCCCCCACCATGAATCATACCAGCTTTGGGTGTTTGGGGCACTGAGTGTGCCAGGACCTGGATACCCACCTTGTTATCTCCTCACAGACACAGCCAGGATATTGGCGGTGATGGACCAGCTCACGTGCCAGACAACATCGTTGAATTTGTGCAGCAATTTGGGGTTCCAGCTGTTGGTGGAGGGATCGTCACAAGTCCAGATGTAAACTCTGCCGTCCTGCAAGGAAGATACAGCGACACTTGTTAGAGGAGTCAGAGAAGTGAATATCTAGAACTGGCTGACCTAGGATTACCGCCTATGGGTTGAAACGTGTCAGTTGGGATGGAGTCATATCTTGCAGGGGAAAATGTCTGGTGCCAATAAAGCTTGTTGAACAAAAAACAAAACAAAAAAAACAAACAGTACAAAAAAAAAAAAAAAAAAAAACACACAACACACAGCAGAGGGTGCTTGTGCGTTTGTATGCCTGGGGGGGGGGAATCTCGGAGGGTCTGTGCACCCCTGCCTTGAGCGGTGTCATTTACACACAAATACATTGGCTGATGGTTTTACCTGGGAGCAGCTGGCGATTGTGCTTGTGGGAAGACCAATAGAGGGAGCCCAGGCCACATCCCGTACCCAATCACTGTGTGCCTCCAGTTTCTGATCCTCTTTCCACTGACCGTCCTCTTCCCTAGAGAAAGCATCAAATGTAAAGTCCAAGCAGCAAAAGGGTGCTTTCAGCAATCTCTACAACTGCCAGCTACAATCTTTCACTTGGTGCAAAGCCATAGAATCCAGCAAAATTGAAAGTGGTTGTAAACATTCGATTGAAAAAATAAATAAATATATATATATATATATATATATATATATATATATATATATATATATATATATATATATATATATATTAATAACAACAACAACCACCATGTTATACTTATGAAACAAATGAGAAGTGCGCTGTCACCAAACATGCCACTTCTGGATATGTTTGCATGGAGATTTCACTTATTTATTGCAATGAATGGACACTGATATTTGGCATAGCAGTTTATACACGGATGGACTCATTTTTTAGCATTTTTCTATTGGTTGATTTTTCAAGTACATTTTAGATCCCATTGACACTTCATTGCACTAGTCATTGTTTATTCAAAGAAATATTTTTTATTTTTTTTTTCCAGACTTTGTTTCATTTATTTGCATCACCAGTTGTTATGTTATATAGCATCATTTGTTTATTTATTTATGTATTGTATCAAGATTATATGCTTTCTAAGCTTATATATTTAAGTTTGGCGACAGCGCACTTCTCACTTTTAATTATTATTGCATCCCAATATTCCAGGGATTTTTAAGTGCAGCAGAATTCTTTTCAACATATTGGACAAGCACAACCCTTCAAAACATACAAACATGTTATACTTACCTGCTGTACAAAACCATTGCACAGAGCAGCCTCGATCCTCTGCTTTTTTTTTTTTTTTTTTTTACAGGAAAAGCCCTGATCCTCTTCTACTTGGGCCCCTGTGGCGGTGATCCAGTCCCCTCCTCTTCATTGGGTGCCCCTCCACAGAAAGACGATTTCCATGGGGGCACCCTGTGCGGGTGCGCACCCCGAGTCAAGAAGGACTTGACAAAGCGCATGCGCGTAAAATGCGTAGTCACGGCAACAGGGACGTTTGTGTTCCACGCTGACCACAGCAGCTTCCTCTTCCAGGTACTGTCTCCGCCCAGGGCAGGAGCAACGCCTCCCACACACACGCGGGTCCATGGTAGCCCTCCCCTCCGAGTACCATGCCTGCACCCAGGGTTCCAGTGATGCAATCCATACACACTGGTGAGCCTGGGGTGGATACTTTGCCTGCTTGGTACATCTTGCGGCTTTCAACTCCGGATTTCTCCATCCAGGACACAGTGATCCATAAGTGCCCTAGTCAGCCTCCAGTCAGCACAGTAAGGTTACTATCAATGTTGTAATGGAATACACACCGTTTTAACTTTTATTTGTGAATAAATCAACTAGTACATCAGATGCGCTCTGTGGGACATTGCTATTACTGTTAAACATTGGTCACCCCAGCCCCTGAGCACTGTCAGCTCTTGATTTTTTTTTTTAAAGCCTATAATAAGACTTACCTATAGGTACTGTAAATATCTCCTAAACTTGCACCGTTTAGGAGATATTTACTGTATACCATGCAGAGGACGTCATCGGCGCCTGCGCTCTGTAGGAACGGCCACGTGTGCCGCATGCGTGGGAATGATGTCCCGTGGCTCCAGCCAGTCACACAGCCGGAGTCCGCAGACCCAGAAGGAAGATGGATCTGCCTCCAGTGGGGACTACGAGGACTTCATTTTCAGGTAAGTTTCACATAATGTGCTAGTATGCGGTGCATGCTAGCACATTATACTTTTACTTTACAGGTCACATAAAAAAATAAAAAGACCTCTTTAAGGCTTTACAACCACTTCAATCAGCAGTGTGTGACCTTTCAGTACAACGAAAGGTTCCTGAATGTCTAAAGTAGCAAATGTACAAATCATCCTTCATTTGTCTCTCACACGCTCTACCTACCAGACACTACAGCTCAGTGGGAGTGGTTTCAGCAGCAGAAGCAGTGCTGCCAATCCAGAAAATAGTGGGCGGGACTAGGTGTGGCCAGGTGTCAGTGGACAAATGACAAGTTGGTGAATCAGCAGTGCCAATAGTGATAGCCACGTCCCCCCACAACATCTTCTCCTCCCACTGTAGTGCAAGCAGGCGCCGCCTACACAAGAGTGACAACAGTGACCTGTGTTCAGTAGAAGGGCAGCATTGTTGTCTCTCCGTCACAGAAAGTTGCATTAGGTGGACTTGACTGGCAGGATCAACAGGTATTTGTGGGACTTTGCATTGTGGTGCTCTATTGGATTGTCTATTGGAGACTGCCGATACCCTGCTGGAGATGGTCAGAGAATGGAGACATACCACAGGTGTAGTTGAAGGCTACAAATATGATGCAGTAGATTGTTAGAGATTAGGTATAGGTTAAATGAAACTGAACCAGTTTACAAACCAATGCTCCCACTACTGTCTGCAGGGAACCCAAGGGCCACACCATAACAAAGTACCGAACGGCCACAAGCTGAGCACCACAGATCTAAGGTAACCTTAATGCTGGCATGTTGTACAAACAATACAGGATAAGAAGGCCTCAAATCAGGTTTTTAATCATTTTCAGGGAAAACTCTGCAGTAAGGAACATCTAGGATTTTAATAATAAAAAAATAAAAATAAACAACACCACACACACACAACAAAATAAAAACATGGTTGGGGTGGCCAAGACCTACCTCCAGATCTTTACCAGGTTGTCGCAGCCCCCAGAGACAAACCTCTTGATGTAATTGGGCCTTGGTCCAGATGGCTGATCCACCAGACTGCCAGGGACCACAGAGGGAGCCCAGCTCACAGCATTACACCCGATCTATAGAGGATTACAAATCAGAGTACCTGCATGATGTACAAAAGTATCTCCAGAATATATCCATTAATAGAACTACTTTCTGCTTAAGATAACGAATACCCATTTTTGCTACAGACACTTCAGTTAAAGTGAAACTGAAGCTTTTTAGATGTAAGTATTCCTCTACAATAAAGTGCTGTTTTGATTATCGATTAATCGCCCTGTTGCGGTTTCTTTTGCAGTAAAGGCTTCGAAGTGTTTCCAACTAGGAGGTAAAATGTTCGAAACTTTCACTCTGGAGGAAAGACGATTATACAGGCCGTTCCATGAGAATTATATTTTTGTCCCTTACCGTGTGCGCATTGGTGATCTTTTTGACATCCCAGGGGCCGTCCCCTGTATAGGTGAGGAGGGATATGGCGCCATCTGAACTGCCGCAAGCCAACAACAATCCAAAGTCATGGGGGGCCCAACACACAGAGTTCACTGGATGGGAGAAAAGAACATTAGAAGCCGTGTCTGATCAAACGATTTTATCACAAGGCACTTACTACGGTGATAAGGGGACCCCTTACTTCGGTGGTGGTCACATTTATGAGCTAAAGGGGGCCTCAAACGCAGCCACAGACATCAAAAGGGCCTCACTTAATGTTCAATATATGTAATGCATGATAGGACTAACAGAAACTGCAGGCCTAATAGAGGAGATGAGGATCAGAGAGTGTGGAGGGGATGCATTGTTGGCTGGGGAGATGCCGCAGAAGACCATACCAAACTTGGAGCATGTTACATGAGGCCAGTAGAGATCAATGCAATTACCCTAATCAATGTTCCCACTATAGACTGCTCAGGTCTGAGGGCGACATATACACCAAGGGGCTGAATCTGGCCCTCGAGCCACTGGTTGGGCACCAGGCCTTACTTGCTTCAGATGGAATCGTTTAGCATTTTTAAATGTATCTAAAGGCAATTTTTTGGTTTTGTTTAACCACTTTCAGACCGGACCATTTTGCTGGTAAATGACCAGAGGTCTTTTTACACTTTGGCACTGCGCTGCTTTAACTGGTAATTGCGCGGTCATGCAATGTTGTACCCAAACAAAATTTGCGTCCTTTTCTTCCCACAAATAGAGCTTTCTTTTGATGGTATTTGATTGCCTCTGCGATTTTTATTTTTTGCGATATAAACGTAAAAAGACCGCAAATTTTGAAAAAAAATGATATTTTCTACTTTTTGTTATTAGAAAAATCCAATAAACTCAATTTTAGTCATACATTTAGGCCAAAATGTATTCAGCCACATGTCTTTGGTAAAAAAAAAAGTCAATAATTGTATATTTATTGGTTTGCGCAAAAGTTGTCACATCTACAAACTAAGGTACGTTTTCTGGAATTTACGCAGCTTTTAGTTTACGACTGCCTATCTCATTTCTTGAGGTGCTAAAATGGCAGGGCAGTACAAAACCCCCCCAAATGACCCCATTTTGGAAAGTAGACCCCCTAAGGAAATTGATAAGAGGCATGTTGAGCCCATTGAATATTTTATTTTTTTGCCTCAAGCGATTGAATAATGACAAAAAAAAAATTTTTTTTTTTTTTTTTACACAAAGTTGTCACTAAATGATATATTGCTCACACATGCTATGGGCGTATGTGAAATGACACCCCAAAATAAATTCTGCTGCTTCTCCTGAGTACGGGGATACCACATATGTGGGACTTTTTGGGAGCCTAGCCGCGTACGGGGCCCCGAAAACCAAGCACCGCCTTCAGGCTTTCTAAGGGCGTAAATTTTTGAGTTCACTTCTCACTACCTATTACAGTTTTGAAGGCCATAAAATGCCAAGATGGCACAAAACCCCCACAAATGACCCCATTTTGGAAAGTAGACACCCCAAGCTATTTGCTGAGAGGCATGTGGAGTCCATGGAATATTTTATATTTTGCCACAAGTTGCGGGAAAATTACAAACTTTTTTTTTTTTTTTTTCACAAAGTTGTCACTAAATGATATATTGCTCACGCATGCCATGGGCATATGTGAAATGACACCCCAAAATAAATTCTGCTGCTTCTCCTGAGTACGGGGATACCACATATGTGGGACTTTTTGGGAGCCTAGCCGCGTACGGGGCCCCGTAAACCAAGCACCGCCTTCAGGCTTTCTAAGGGCGTTACAGTTTTGAAGGCCATAAAATGCCAAGATGGCACAAACCCCCCCCAAATGACCCCATTTTGGAAAGTAGACACCCCTAAATTTAGGGGTACACTAGTGAGACTAGGTAATAAATGGCGGGTGCCCTGAAACTATAAAAAAATAACTAACCAACCAGCGTCACCTGTAACAGTTATATGGTGATCATGCGGTGATCATGCGGGCTTTATGCGGTAGTATATGGGGGTCCCTGGTGCTATAAAAAGCTGCAGCGAACCTAAATACCTACCTGCCTAACTAGCGCCACCTGTGACACTAATACAGCGATCAGAAAAACGATCGCTTATTAGGCTGGGTTCACACTGGAGCGATGCGGGAACGCCACGAATGCGCGGCGGGTTCCCGCATCGCATGCCTCCCGGCAGCAGTTCACACTGCCCTATGCGAACTGCTGGGAGTGTCAGTGAAATGTTACTGACACCCCCAGATCAGTTCGCATATCGCAGTGCGATCTGCAAACTCGGATCGCATGGTGTGAACACCCATGCGATCCGATTCTGCTGCGGGCCAAAAAAAGGGTCCCGTGCGAATTTGCGGCGGGTGCGGCGAATGGCTGAACTCGAATCGCACAGAGATCGGATGTGATTTGCACTGCAGTGCGGTGCGAATCACATCCGTTCTCATAAACCGCTGCAATGTGAACCCAGCCTTAGTGACACTGGCGACGGGGGGTGATCACGGGGTTAAACCTTTATTGGGGGGGTTAGGGGGGTACCTTAGAACTAAAGGGGGCTAACCCTAACTGCCCTAACAGTTATTAGTCACAAATGACACCCGCCGGGTGATCAGGGGGTTAAACCTTTATTAGGTAATAAATGGCGGGTGCCCTGAAACTATAAAAAAATAACTAACCAACCAGCGTCACCTGTAACAGTTATATGGTGATCACTGGTGAAAGGGTTAACTAGGGGGCAATCGGGGCTTTATGCGGTAGTATATGGGGGTCCCTGGCGCTATAAAAAGCTGCGGCGAACCTAAATACCTACCTGCCTAACTAGCGTCACCTGTGACACTAATACGGCGATCAGAAAAATGATCGCTTATTAGGCTGGGTTCACACTGGAGCGATGCGGAAACTCTAACTGCCCTAACAGTTATTACAGTCACAAATGACACCAATGCAAAAAAAAAAAAAAAAAAAAATGACATTGGTGTCACTGTGACTGGGGGGCAGGGGTAATTGGGGGGGTGATCGGGGGGTAAAGGGGGGGTGTGAGTGTGCCTGGCATGTTCTACTGTGTGTGTAGAGTGTTGGTGCAACTCACCGATCCCCTCTCCTCCGTGTCGGAACGAAAAATACCGACACGGAGGAGAGAATACATCACTTCCTCTCCTGTGTTTACATTACAGGAGAGGAAGTGATGTCACGGGGGATTTCTATTCGTCGGGAGCGATCGCGAGGGGGTGGCCATGAATGAATGGCCGCCCCCTCGTCCCGGATCGCTCCCGGACGAAAACCGACCGCCGCAGGCACCGGGCGGGGGCCCGATCGGCCCCCCGACCCGCGGGAGGCAAGGGACGTACATGTAAGCCCTTATGCCTGCCCGTGCCATTCTGCCGACGTACATCGGCGTGCGGCGGTCGGCAACTGGTTAAAGTCTTAGATAGGGTAGATAGACAGTGCTTTGAAAAAGCATTCACACTTTTTTTCATGTTACAACCAAAAATATAAATTTTTTGGGGGGGGGGGGGGATTTTATGTGACAGACCAAAACAAAGTGGCACATAATTGTGAACTGGAAGGAAAATGATAAATATTTATTTGTAAAAAAAAAAAAAAAAAAAAAGTGAAAAGTGTGGGGTACATTTTCTATACACTTTGTGTTGGTCTATCACTTAAAGTGGGAGTCCACCGGGACTCCGCGTTTTTTTATTTTTATTTTTTAAAAAGCCAGCAGCTACAAATACTGCAGCTGCTGACTTTTAAAATAGTGACACTTACCTGTCCAGCGTGCCCGCGATGTCGGCACCCGAAGCCGATCGCTAGGTCGTCTGTCGGGTCCTGCCGCCGCCATCTTGGGTATGGGAATCAGGAAATGGAGCCTTTCGGCTTCATTTCCCGGTTCCCTACTGCGCATGCGCGAATTGCGCTGCGCAATGAGGACGCTCCCCGCTGCCGCTGGGAGCTGTGTGTTTCCCAGCAGGCAGCGGGGCACTTGCGGGAAGGGGCGGGCACTTGCTGAAAGGGGCGTAAGTTACGCCCCTTTCTGCAGAGAGCTGTCCCGGAAGTGGGTGCAGTTACCTGGATTATCCAGGTAACTGCACCCCCCTCCCCCTGAAAGGTGCCAATCGTGGCGCCGGAGGGGGGGGGGATTCCGATGAGCGGAGGTCCATTTTAGGGTGGACCTCCGCTTTAAAATCCCAATAAAATACATTTAAGTTTTTGGCTCCAACATGACGAAATGTGGAAAATTTCAAGGGGCATGAATACTTTTTGAAGGCGCTGTAGGCGTCTTCACTCTTTAGGACTGAAAGTGAAGAACAGAAATATCGCTTTCATTGTTGTGGGACGGAAGTACCTGATGAATCGTGGCCGGTGTACTCGTACGTCTTCTCCCAGGTGCCGTTTTCCTCTTTCCATATGACGACCTTTCTGTCATAGGAGCAGGACGCCAGGATGTTTCCATACATTGGGTGAGCCCAGGCCACCTGCCAAACTGGACCTTCATGTCTGAAATACACAAAAATCAGACTTCCGAGAGAACTTTTCAATATAAGATTCTGCGTTAGTGAAATATAGGACGTAGGTTACCTTATATTAAAGTGATAACAAAAAGTTACTTTTTTTTTCACCCTTTAAAACAATCATCATACATACCCCAATCCCCCTCTTCTTGGGCCCTCTGAAGGTGCTCCTCCCCCTCAACGAGTGCCCCCACAGCACAAAGCTTGCTATGGGGGCAATCATGCATGCTCGTTCCCAAGCCCCATTCTGTGCGTCCATAAGACACAGAGAATGGCTCGGCCCCACTCCCTTGTCAATGGCTGTGACTAACTAATGCTCTCATGCGCATTGCTGGACCAAGATTGGTTTCAAGTAAGAATGGGGGGGGGGGTTTGCAGAAGTTTTTTTTGCCTGTATGGCTGAGCTGTTACAATGACAGTGTGCAGGAGACCGGCAATGCAGATCGCTGGTACAATGTTTTTACTATTTACTATATTTTAACTGCAAAAAGAAAAATTTGCATTTTTTTTTTTAAAGTGAACTTAAATATGCAGTTTGGATCACCAGATGGAATCATATTTCCAGGAGATTCCAGTAACAAGATCTTTCACTCCTAACCAAACTGTGCATGATCTCACCCTCTTGTCACATTCCACAGAAAATATTATCAAATCCAGCAGTAATTGTGAGAACCCCTCGTAATCGGCACAGCTGGTGTACAGAGCCAGGATCTCAGCACAGGGATGGTGGAACCGCTAATAATGGTCACAGCAGGCGTACAGACCTGGGGACTCAGCAAAGGGATGGTGGGAACCCTTCATAATGGGCACAGCAGGTGTACAGAGCCGGGAACCCATTACTGGGATGGTGGGAGCCCCTCATAATGGGCATTGCAGGAGTACAGACCTGAGAACTCAACGCAGTGTTCCCACCAATAGAGTCCCTGAGAGATGGAAGAGACTGTTGGGGTTTAAATTTCCAGCATCTATCAAACATTAAACCAGTTTTGTCTTTACCGACACACTTTAGGTATCTTTTATTGCAGATTACAAAACCGTAAAGGAGGACACAAAGCAGAGGCAGGAGGTGGCAGGGCGGAGAATTGGCACTGGGTCGGTAGAACTGTAAGCTGTGAACCATATAGTGACGTCTCTCATAAATCACAGCAGAAGTGTACGTGGTGGGAGGGTGGACTTGCAACAATATTTGCATTGCGTACATATATAAAATTATTCATCTGTACTTATTGATTTATTTAGGAGTTTGGCTGAAATTGCTACTTAAAATCCTCATAACCTAAAAACAACACTTTATGGTCTCTCTCTTACCCCCGCAGATCAGCGATTAGGATCTGTCCTCCATTCTTCACGTCAAAGATCTTAACCGATCTGTCGGACGAGCATGTGGCCAGGCGCGTCCCATAGTAATCCATCTGTGCATCATGCTAAATAAAGAAATAAAGGAGATTTTGAAATAACTTTTTTAACTTTATAAAAGAATATCAAAATATACTGCCATTAGGTCTAATGAGGGAATTTGTTGGCTGTTACAAACATTTGTGAAACAAACGTGATTCTTATTAGTCAAAGTGGTCATAAAAGCTATCGGAATCGCTCTGATCTGTCCTGGAAGCCCCAAGGAAATGAAAAAGGGAAGAAAGGCGGGGCTGTCAATTCCCCAGACCGCCGCACCGGCTTCATGGGCACCGACAGCTTTAAAAATAACAAACATGTCATACTTACCTGCTCTGTGTAAAGGTTTTGTAGACAGCATCCCCGATTCTCCTCTTCTTGGGTACCATGGTCCCTCCCCTTTGCCGAGTGTTCCCACAGCAAGCCACTTGCTATGGGGGGGGGCACTAGTGCGTACTCTCTCCTGAGACGGCTGTGTCCATAGACACACAGAGCATGGCTTGGCCCCATCCTCCTCTCCTCACTGGATGTGATTGACAGCAGCAGGAGCCTATGGACAGGTAAGTGTCCTTATTAAAAAGTCAGCAGATACATTGTTTGTAGCGGCTGACTTAAAAAAAAAATAATAATAATAATACATTTTGTTGCGGCTGGTACAATGCTTTAAAGATGAAAAACCTTCTGTAGTGCAGCACACCCACAGAGATCCCCCGTTACTTACCTGAACCTGATTGTTCCAGCAACAGGGACAAGCACAGCAGCTCCAGCCGCTGTTTCAGGTCCTCATTGGGTAGCAACAGGAGCCACTGGCTCCCGCTGCTGTCAATCAAATCCAGTGAGCCAGCGGGGGCGGGGCCGAGTCCTGCTGTCTGTGTCAATGGATGCAGCAGCAGGACTCAGGAGCGAGCCCACACGAGTGCCCCATGGAATGCGGCTCTCCATGGGGGAGGGGGGGGGAACTCGAGAAGGGGAGGAGCCAGGAGCACTGCTGGGGGACCCCAGAAAAGGAGGATCAGGGCCACTGTGCAAAACCCTTGCACAGGCACAGAGGAGTTTAGTATGACATGCTATTTAAAAAAAAAAAAAAAACCCTTTACAATCACTAAATTCCGTTTTAAACGCCTGAGTGTGCATTGACACCTAGGACAGCTTGGAGGGGCATTTAAAAGCCAAACATCCGCCCCCCCCCCCCCAAAACAACACACACAGACACCCCTAAAAGCAGCATTTTTATCACCCTGCATTAGCTGTGTTGTTAACCCAACAAGCCGTGTCTCTCTGTACTCATTCACCTCGATTCCCCACCCTTCATAGCTTGAGTGCCAAAGGAACTAGAATAAATGGCACAACAAGCCTATGCTAAGATCTCTAAAAGCAACAGCCACACATCCATTAGATGCAATCTACTCTGTAAGAGATAAGGCGGCCATTGTCTAAAGACGTCATTGTATATGTACACATGCCACGGGGTGATGGTGGTGTCCGATCCTCTCCCTCCACGTTCCTGGACTGTCACATAAACCGGGAACCTTCTCAATCTTAACTAAATAATAACACAACTCACTGAAAGACAAATACTAGAGATAAAATACGGGATTTACTACTTACAATCATATCCTCGTGTGAGGTGTCCACGGTGTTTATTACAGATACCTGAGAAGAAAGAAAAAAGCACAGTCAGCTTTCTATGAACATGAAGAGATTGCAGCAATAATCACACTGCTGTCAGATAAGGATGGGTGTACACTAAACGTGTGATGGTGACCTGATCAGTGACCTCTAAAGCTGGCCATACACGTGACAATTTAATACAGAAATCAAAGATATGGAATGGCAGTTCTGATGGACCACAAGGAGATGGGAGTGAAATTGCTCCAGCCCCCCCCCCCCCCCCCGACCATTTAAATTCCATTTTAAAGTAGATCTATAAATCAAAATGTAAACTCATATTTTTCACATTGTACCCCAATAATTTCTACCGTACTCCTGATCATCTGAGCCATCTTAACCACTTCCCACCTGGCCACTGCATATGTACGGCCGGGTGGGCGCTCTCTCCTGAGTGGACATTCAGGAACGTCCCTCAGGAGGGGGGGGGGGGAATCGTGCCTGCGCAGTGGCCCGATCCCAATGCGCTCGTATCACCCGGACACAGCGCATCTTAGCTCGGCAGGAGGGCTCTGTGATTGGCCCTCCTGATCACATGATGGCCGTGTCCAATCACGGCTGTCATGTGATGTATACAAACAGCCGGTTGCTAGGCGATTGGCGCTCCTCTCCTCCATGGAAGTTGTCGGTGAGGAGAGGAGAGCAGATCTCTGCAGCCGGCTGGTGATCAGGGAGTATGAGCGTTTTTTTATTTTATTTTTTTTACAGCACTGATCACCAACCTAGTTTCACCACACATGTCCCCCACAATGTAAAATACACAAGTAAAACACATGTCCCCACATAGTAATGATCCCCAAAACACATGTCCCCACATATATAACAGTAAAATCACATGTCCCGATGATCATTTGCAGACATATGTCCGTGATCACCTGCGCACATCTGTACATGATCATTTGCGTACATCTGTCTGTGATCACACAAACCAATTATTATACACTTAATAGGATTTTTTTTTTTTACCAAAAATATGTAGCAGAATACATTTTGGCTTACCGTAAATTTATGAAAAAATTTAATTTTAATGGATTTCTTTTAAAAATAGAAGAAAATATTGTTCTCCCCCCCCCCCCCCCCAAGATTTCTGCTCTTTTTTCGCAAAAAATAAAAAATGGAGTCGTGAATAAATACCAGCAAAATAAAGCTCTATTTGTGCAAACAAAATGATAAAAATTTAATTTGGGTACAGCGTAGCATGACCGCGCAATTCTTATTGAAAGTGCGAGAGGGCTGAAAGCTGAAAATTGGTCTGGGAAGGAAGGGGGCGAAAGTGCCCGGTATTGATATAAAAAAAAAAGAAAAAAAAAGAGAAGTACTTTGTGAAGATCCCCACACATTTACTTCCTCGAATTCTATGCCCTGCGAGTAGGCACTGTTGTGTCACACATTTCCCAAAGCCAGTGTTTCGGCAGAATAGGCGACCTGTCAGATTTTGCAATGGAAGTGACGTTCCGTCGCCGCCATCTTGGTACACCCCACACTCGTGCACATTAAGGATACAGTGAGAAGGCGGAAAGCAGACATTTTGTTACACCCACCGGAGTCTTGCATTTCACACTTATTGTTAAAAGTAAACTGAGCGACATACAGCATTTAAAAAAAAAATCAGTCGACTGTTTAGATGTTGAATTTTAAAAGCAGTGGCAAGTCTGCTGATCTCACAGGTTTGCTAATCTGACAGAACACAAAAATCAACAGTCTGATGGATTTCAAAATACTGAATTTCACTGTAAAAGCTGAGTTTACTGTTAAAAAAAATCAGTGTGCAAAATGCAAGACTCCGGTGGGCGCAACAAGATGCCCGCTTGCCGCTTTCTCACCGTATCCTTACTGTGGACCAATGCATGGTTTAGCAAGATGGCGGGCGAGGGAACGTCACTTCCGTTACAAAATCTGACGGGTCACCTAATCCGGGCGAAACACCTGCCTTCTAAACTAGAGGTGCTTAGGAGGAGGAATCTCAGGAGGCGGAGTCAGTACAGGAATAACTGCTTGCAGGCAGCAAGGTACCATGGGATATGTAGTCCTTAGAAATGGAGGAGAAGCTGCAAAGCATGCTGGGAATCCAGAAAGTTGTGGAAAGATGGCCAGGTGACAGGCAGCACTTATCACATGAAAAGAAGATTTTTTTAATCATGTGAACGCTGGAAGGTTTTATCCCCTTCATGACCAGGACATTTTTTTGCCATTTAGCTCTTTAAAGCGGTTTTGTACAGAAAATTGCAAGTTCATCTTATTCAAATGGCTTTGGAACATAGATGCAGTTATGACCATTGAAATAAAATAATATGCAGTATTTACCTTTTATTTTTAATGTTTATGCCGACTTCCGGGCTCTCCTCCCGTGGGAGTAGGCGTGTTTATCGGCTTCGCAATGGTCCCTGGGAACTTTTTTAGCTATTTCCCAGAAATCAGTGGGGGACACAGTCATGCCGAAATCTCGTGAGATTTCGGAAGGAGGACGCCGGTCACGTGACGAGGGCGTGTCCGAAATTGCCATTTTGAAAGTGGGCAGGCAGCTCTATCTGCCATTACCACTATAGCACACGAGGAAGGAAAACAAAGAGGACACTCAATGAGCATGTGCGAGATGGAGCGGTGGATGCTGGGAGCTCAGCATCATCGCATCCAGGAAGTAAATGCCTGTGGGCTTCAAACGCCCACAGTGAAAGTGGAAACCGCCGGACTGCTTTTTTAAAAGTTTTCCTTAGCAATGAAATCGTCACGCCGGGGGTTAAAAAGACGCCGATCATGACTGCAAAGACACCGTAGGAATCGCCCACCAGTGACACAGGTAAAAAAAAAAAATTTTGAAAAAAATATTTTTACTTTCTGCTGCAAAACATAACCAAGGGAAAAAAAATGGCCAAAATGTATTCTGCTACATGTCTTTGATATATATATATATATATATATATATATATATATATATATATATATATATATATATATATATAAATAAAAATCCCAATAAGCATACATTGATTGGTTTGTGTGAAAGGTATAGCATCTACAAACCAATTTGGGCCCAAAGTGTCAATAATTTGTGTGGCCACCATTATTTTCCAGCACTGCGCCTTATCCCTCTTGGGCATGGAGGTCACCAGAGCTTCACAGGATGTCACTGAAGTCCTCCTCCCCTCCTCCATGATGACATCACAGAGTTGGTGGATGTTGGAGACCTTGCGCTCCTCTACCTTCCGTTTGAGGATGTCCCACAGCTGTCCAATAGGGTTTAGGTCTGGAGACGTGCTTGGCCAGTCCATCACCTTTACCCTCAGCTTCTTTAGCAAGGCAGTGGTCATCTTGGAGGTGCGTTTGGGGTCGTTATGTTGGAATACTGCCCTGCGGCCCAGTCTCCGAAGGGAGGGGGATCATGCTCTGCTTCAGTATGTCACAGTTAAGGGTGCAACGGATCAAAAAAACTCACGGATCGGATCGTTCCTCGGATCAGAGTCACAGATTGGATCATTTTTCGGATCAGCAAATAATTGAATTTGCAAAAACCTGTGAAAATTCCACCGCCATATAGTCCCCACTGTAATATCCACAATCTTCCCCACTGTAATATTGGCTGATCATGGCTGGGTATGGCTGGGTATGGCAGAGCATGGCTGGGTATGGCAGAGCATGGCTGGGTATGGCAGAGCATGGCTGGGTATGGCAGAGCATGGCTGGGTATGGCAGAGCATGGCTGTCAAAGAGCAGATCTGTAGTGCCCACAGCGCTTCATCCATCCGTTCTCTCCCCCTCCACTGTACAGATCAGTACAGAGAGGGGAGAGAGGAACCGGCGCTATGACATGACGCTGGTTTGTTTACAAGTGATCGCTCCGTCATCTGACGTAGTGATCACATTGTAAACAGCCTGGATGTAGAAAGATGGCTGCCGCTTCGGAGCTAGGCCAAAGCCGCGGCCTTTCCTAAGGCCGTGACCATGGAGCACTCCGTTCGGATCACTGATCGGTGACGATCCGTTGCACCCCTAGTCACAGTACATCAGGGGTAGGCAACCTCAGCCCTCCAGCTGCGGCAAAACTACAAAAGTACCACGAGACATTGCAAGACCCTGACAATCACAAGCATGGCCCCTAGAGACAGAGGCATGATGGGATTTGTAGTTTCACCACAGCTGGAGGGAAGAGGTTGCCTACCCCTGCAGTACATGTTGGCATTCATGGTTCCCTCAATGATCTGTAGCTCCCCAGTGCCGGCAGCACTCATGCAGCCCCAGACCATGACACTCCCATCACCATGCTTGACTGTAGACAAGACACACTTGTCTTTGTCCTCCTCACCTGGTTGCCCCCACACACGCTTCACACTATCTGACACCAAATAAGTTTATCTCGGTCTCATCAGACCACAGGACACGGTTCCAGTAATCCA
Organism: Lithobates pipiens; assembly: GCF_037356315.1. Classification (NCBI taxonomy): domain Eukaryota; kingdom Metazoa; phylum Chordata; class Amphibia; order Anura; family Ranidae; genus Lithobates; species Lithobates pipiens. The sequence continues at coordinate 50,944,737 of NW_027507785.1, forward strand.
TCTCCTTAGTCTGCTTGTCTTCAGCACACTGTTTGCGGTCTTTCTTGTGCATCATCTTTAGTAGAGGCTTCCTTCTGGGATGACAGCCATGCAGACCAATTTGATGCAGTGTGCGGCGTATGGTCTGAGCACTGACAGGCTGACCCCCCCACCCCTACAACCTCTGCAGCAATGCTGGCAGCACTCATACGTCTATTTCCCAAAGACAACCTCTGGATATGACGCTGAGCACGTACACTCAACTTCCTTGGTGGACCATGGCGAGGCCTGTTCTGAGTGGAACCTGTCCTGTTATACCGCTGTATGGTCTTGGCCACCGTGCTGCAGCTCAGTTTCGAGGTCTTGTCAATCTTCTTATAGCCTAGGCCAGTGATGGCAATCCTTGGCACCCCAGATGTTTTGGAACTACATTTCCCAAACATCTGGGGTGCCAAGGTTCGCCATCACTGGCCTAGGCCATCTTTATGTAGAGCAACAATTCTTTTTTTCAGCTCGTCAGAGAGTTCTTTGCCATGAGGTGCCATGTAGAACTTCCAGTGACCAGTATAAGAGAGTGAGAGCGATTTAACACACCTGCTCCCCATTCACACTTGAGACCTTGTAACACTAATGAGTCACATGACACCGGGGGAGTGAAAATGGCTAATTGGGCCCAATTTGGACATTTTCCCTTATGGGTGTACTCACTTTTGTTGCCAGCGGTTTAGACATTAATGGCTGTGTGTTGAGTTATTTTGAGGGGACAGGAAATTTACACTGTTATACAAGCTGTACACTCACTACTTTACATTGTAGACAAGTGTCATTTCTTCAGTGTTGTCACATGAAAAGATAGAAGAAAATATTTACAAAAATGTGACTGAGGGGTGTACTCACTTTTGTGTGTGTATAATAAATTTTTCCCCATTTCCTCTGTCAACACAGCTGGTTCCTAACAAAAAAAAAAAAAAAAACCCTGCTGGCTCCCGGACTGCCTCCCGATGTAAACACCATGGGGGTGTATTTATTAAATAATAAAAAATAAAACTGCAGAGCTATTCTTCCTATTAAACACTACAGGAAGTGTTTTGTTATTTCTGTACAATATGTGCAAATAATAGCTGTTGATCCTGCCAGAAATTCAGAGTGATCCCCGTGTCCCCCGCACACCTATTGGGTCCCCTCAAAAAGTCTATTTAGGCCCTCACAGGTCTTACTCAGGAACCACAGGTCAACAAAATTCATTCCCCTCCGCAGTTAAAGGGCCCCAGCGTGGGGGCAGGGAGGGGTTGACGGAATACTGGGATATGTGTTTGCCGGGTCACTTCCCCGTGCCGAGCCGGTGATAGGTTCTTATCGGGCGGCCCCTAGGCCTCGGTGCTGGGAACCCCCAACAGAAAAAAAAGGGGTCCGTATGATTAAGACTTACAGGGGACACCGCTACCTGTCCACGGATCTCAGGGGCAAACCGGTGTCATCGCCCAGACCCACATTCAGGACCCCAGAGCCATGGGAACCAATCACCTTCCACCTGTCATCTGTACAGCCCAGGGCTGGAGAGGAGAGCTGGAATCTGATTGGTGGCAGAAGTCAAGAAACTTCGTCCTCACAAAATCACAGAAGGAAGTCATAATGTGCCAGATAGATCCAACCAATCACCATCATCTCCAGAGGACAGGTGGGTGGGGGGTCGGTAGGTAAGTGACCGGTCGGTGTACTCACCATGCTGGCGGCTCTCCTCTTTTCAGACGTGGCAACTCCCGGCTTCAGGCTCCGCTTAGCGACACTTCCGATGAGAGCAGCGCTGCTTCCGTTCCAGACGGGAACCAGTGGCTGGAGAGAATGGTTCCGCCTTTACCTCAGCGCACAGCCGGACCGCTTATACTGACACACCGATCTAAAAAAAGAGAAACAGATCTCTTCATATACAACATTACATTCTACTCTCCATTGATATAATATCCCCAGTCACCCCCTCTCAATGATGTAACTCTCCTCACAGCTCCCCATTACTACCCTATCCAATGGTATATCCCTTCTCACAGCCCCCACTACCCCCTCCAATGGCATAACCCCCCTTGCAATGGTATAACCCCCCCCCACTATCCCCCTCCAATGGATTAACCCACCTCACAGTCTCCGTTGCCACCCCCTCCAATGGTATATTCCTCCTCACCACCCCCCATTACCCTCTCCAATGGTATAACAGCCCCTCATTACTCCCACCACTTGAAATGGTACGACCCCCTCTCCAATGGTATAACCCCCTATTTCCCCCCACCCCTAGAAATAGTAACCCCCCCCCCACACACTCACAGTCCCCATTACCCCAATCCCTAGAAATAGTAACACCCCCAACATACACACAGTCCCCATTACCCCCACCCCTAGAAATAACACCCCACAACATACACACAGTCCCCATTACCCCCACCCCTAGAAATAACACCCCACAACATACACACAGTCCCCATTACCCCCACCCCTAGAAATAACACCCCACAACATACACACAGTCCCCATTACCCCCACCCCTAGAAATAGTACCCCCCCCCAACATACACACAGTCCCCATTACCCCCACCCCTAGAAATAACACCCCACAACATACACACAGTCCCCATTACCCCCACCCCTAGAAATAACACCCCACAACATACACACAGTCCCCATTACCCCCACCCCTAGAAATAGTACCCCCCCAACATACACACAGTCCCCATTACCCCCACCCCTAGAAATAACACCCCACAACATACACACAGTCCCCATTACCCCCACCCCTAGAAATAGTAACACCCCCCCAACATACACACAGTCCTCATTACCCCCACCCCCCCAACATACATACAGTCCCCATTACCCCACCCGTAGAAATAGTAACACCCCCCCCACACACACACATACACACAGTCCCCATTATCCCTCTCTGCTAGATTACCCCCACCAATGTTATATCCCTCCTCACAGCCCCCCATTACACCCTTTAATGGTATAACCCCCCCCCCACACACACACACAGCCCCTTATTACCCCCACTACTTGAAATGGTATAACCCCCACAGCCCCCATTATCCCTTTCCAATGGATTAACTCACCTCACAGTCCCCATTACCACCCCCTCTTAATATGTATATATAATGTCATTTTGACTTTAAAGCGGACCTTTAGTCATTTTTTCATCTTTCCATCTATTAAATCTTCTGCCCTTGTTGTTGTTGTTCTAAGTTAGGATAGTAAAACATTTTTTTTTTCTGCCAGCAAATCCCTTATACAGCCCACTTCCTGTTTCTTGTCTGGTCATTAGCCTAGGCCAGTGATGGCGAACCTTGGCACCCCAGATGTTTTGGAACTACATTTCCCATGATACTCATGCACTCTGCAGTGTAGTGGAGCATCATGGGAAATGTAGTTCCAAAACATCTGGGGTGTCAAGGTTCGCCATCACTGGCCTAGGCTTATGACATCATACACAGATCTCTCTCTCTCTCTCTCTCCTGAAAGAAAGAAGAGGGGTTGAGTCATAAGAGGGCCAATGAGAGCTGCAGAGCTGGAGGTGTGCCTCTGTGTAAATCCAGGAAGTGAATAGGCAGTTAAAATGGCTGCAGCCAGACTCAGTGGAGGGAGTGGAGTCCAGAATTACAGTATATATAAAATAATATGCAAAGTGGTTGGAGGTGAAATGGATATTTTATAGATAGGCAACTCCTATCCTCATATTGATTAGTGGTTCCAAATTAATAATAACTATTGCAGTAGGGAACAGACACAAAAGATACGCTCAGCATCTTTCCAAATAACTGTTCTCCTTTATTATGACACATTTAATGTTTTTTATACACATGATTACGTAGGTATCACATTAATATTACAATTGTATGTTTATGGTAACAAGGGGCGTAACATAGACAGGCTAATTCTAATCAGGACTCGAAAGAATGCAAAACATGTACTGAAAACATTATTAGTGCCGTGTGCACGGTGAGGGCAGTGTGCAATACATACAAAATAGAATACAATTATATACAGAACTTACAAATTACAGAGGGAAGCTTCAGAATGGCAAAGATGTTTTTATTACAAATTATGTGAGCAGACTGCAGTTCCCCTTTAAGAAAAAATAAAATCCTGTCAATCTGCCGGAAGATCGGAAGTGACGTCGGCGTCGCTCTGGTCCTCCAAGAGCATAGAGCCAAGTGGGGCTATCTTGGCCTCAATCGGCTTCCTGCCCCATCGGATCGGGTCCGAGCTAAGCTCGGAACTGACCGGGAAGCGGCGGGAGGGGGGCACCTCTCCCGCTATCGATAAACATGATCTTGCGGCGAATCTGCCGCTGGGACCCCTTTTATCTGAAAGCCGGCCGCCTGACTGAATAAATATACCGGGGTTATGGCAGATAGCTGGAGGTTAAACCCTAAAGCAGAAAAGCAAAAAAAAAATCCAAAATTGAGTTCTGCTTTAAAAAAAAAAAAGTGATGCCGGGACTCTGAGTTGGCCCCTTATTGGTGGGCCCCCTGGGGACGCCGGGCAGACGCTGTATTACAGGAGAGCCACCAGCAGAGGTCTTTCCTGGGACGCTCACCCGTCTATTTATATCCACAGCCGTGTCAGGTTTTCCAGCGACTTCTAAAGAGGGGACAGCAGACCATAGCCCCCTCCACCCCCCACCCCCCTGAGGCGTGTCACTGCCACCGCCATATCGTCCCAGGCTTGGGGGTCACCAGCAGCGTGCGTCCCTGTCTGAGCCTGTCCGGGGGTGCCGGCTTCACCGTCATCACCATGAGCAACGTCTCCTATCACATCTCCAACCTGCTGGAGAAAATGACGTCCAGCGACAAGGACTTCAGGTGAGACGCTGTAGTGGGGGCCGACGTTTGGACTGAAGTAGGGGCCAACGTGTGGACTGGCCTGAGGGCTGACGTGTGGATTGCATGTGGACTGACATAGGGGCCGACTTGTCAATTGGGGTGGGGGCCGACGTGTGGACTGGTGTAAGGGCCGACGTGTGTATTGGCGTGGGGGCCGTCGCGTGGACTGGTGTGGGGGCCGACGTGTGGACTGGTGTGGAGGCCGACGTGTGGACTGGCATGGGGGCCGTAGTGTGGACTGGCGTGGGGGCCATAGTGTGGACTGGTGTAGAGACCGACATGTGGATTGGTGTGGGGGCCGACATGTGGACTGGTGTAGGGGCCGACATGTGGACTGGCGTAGGGGCCGACATGTGGACTGGCCTGAGGGCTGACGTGTGGATTGGCGTGTGGACTGACATAGGGGCCGACTTGTCGATTGGGGTGGGGGCCGACGTGTGGACTGGTGTAAGGGCCGACGTGTGTATTGGCGTGGGGGCCGTCGTGTGGACTGGTGTGGGGGCCGACGTGTGGACTGGTGTGGAGGCCGACGTGTGGACTGGCATGGGGGCCGTAGTGTGGACTGGCGTGGGGGCCATAGTGTGGACTGGCGTGGGGGCCATAGTGTGGACTGGTGTAGAGACCGACATGTGGATTGGCGTGGGGGCCGACATGTGGACTGGCGTAGGGGCCAACGTGTGGACTGGCGTAGGGGCCAACGTGTGGACTGGCGTAGGGGCTGACATGTGGACTGGCGTAGGGGCTGATGTGTGGATTGGCGTGGGGGGCCAACATGTGGACTGGCATGGGGGCCGACGTGTGGATCGGTGGGAGGCAGACAGAATGGTACTGAAGTCCATTGCAAGCCATACAGTTTCATATTTCTGGTTACAAACGAAAGTTGAAGAACAGTCAAGTTTATTTGCTATGGGGAACCAAACATTACGGCAGGACCTTACGGCTGCCCAATATATCAGATTTTTTTTTTTTTTAAGTCCATTAGGGCCGGGCCAAGGGGTAGGCAGAAGAGGCTTTCACCTTGGGCACCTCAGCAGAAGGGGGCACAAAGAGGGCAGGATCTGCAACCTATTCCGCTAAGGAATGGAGGAACACTTTGGCATTGGTTACCCCATACAGGAGATCTTCCCTTACTTCCTGTCATTGTGACACCCTTACAAGAAGTTGACACCGAGACTGAGAGGCACGAACCACAATTAATACATTACCAACTCTTCCTCTGCCCTATTAAAAATGTGTTTTTGCTGTTGTCGGTGTCCCCGTGGGAGGAATCTCACATCACTTCCTGTTCTGACAGGAGTTGAGAAATATCCTCATTTGGGGACACACACACAGCAATAAACTATGACAGAGGTTTTAAAACTATCCAATCAGGACCGGGCCAAGGGGTAGGCAGAAGAGACTTTCGCCTTAGGCACCTCAGCAGAAGAGGGGCACAAAAAAAAGAGCCAGATCTACAACCTATGCCGCTAAGGAATGGAGGAGCACTTTGGCATTGGTGACCCCATAAAGAGGTTTTAACACTATCCAAATACAACATAAAAAGTTTTTGCTGTAGTTTGGGTTTGTTATGCTGTGCTAAAAAAAATGTAAAAAATAATAATAATACTTGTCCTGGCACTGGTCAGTGACCCCATTAGGAAGATCTTTTCTTTCTTCCTGTCTTTGTGAAACCTGTACAAGAAGTGCAGGGAGTCGTTGTGATTGTGATAAGAAGGTAAAGATAGCAATTAAAAAAAAAAACATTGTCAACCTTTCTTCTGCTTTATTCAAAATGTGTTTTTGCTGTTGTCGGTGTCCCCGTGGGCGGGATTTCCCATCACTTCCTGTCCTGACATAGGTTTTAACACGATCCAAAAACAAAATAAAAAAGAGTTTGGGTGCGTTATGGTGATTTTTGGTGCCAGGAAGCCAGCGCCATGTTATTCTGTGCATGGAATTGGTGCTGGAATCCAAAAATATGGGTCCTCCTGAACCCTGCCCTTAACCCTAACTTTACCCTTCCCTCCCCTGAACCCCAACACTCTTTCAGTCATGGAGGCTCAGCATCACATGTGGGCGGTACCTATGCAGCCTGCTTAGGAACGCCCATTCCTCCACAATGACATTTCCCCGTCATATTTACATAACTCCTCCCAAGAGCCCGCCCACTGAGGCTTCTGGAGAAGCGTACTGATGAAGGGTGCTGTGATGTATTTCAGGAAGCTCCTCCCACCAGCCATGATCTCCCTGCATTGCATAGAGAAGTACAGAGACCCAGCGATGACATCATTGTGTTTAAAAAAATGCCCTCGGCATGTTAAGGAGGGGGGAGGGGCGGGGGCACAGAAGTTAAAATATAAGCAGATTAAACTTCAGGAGGGAAATTCAAGTTTTATTTTACATTAGTCAGACAGAGCTGTGCCCACATGTTAGCTTTAAAGCTGAACTCTGCAGGAAAACTTTCATCTAAATATATTCCTCAATAGCCACAAAGGATATAAATCCACTTTGTGTGCATCAAATTTATCTGCAAACCCAGATATGACTTTGTAAAAGTAGCAGTGACATCATCACTGTGCTGTACATAGCCTGTGCACAAAGCAGAGCTGTGGGAGGGACCCAGCATGCTCCACCTACTACAAAAAAAACTACAGGCGGGGGCGGAGACAAGACCAGTCCTCCTGCACAAGGAGAGAGAGCAGAGTACTGGGATGGGCCTGGTGGACCCCACCCACTACAAAAAAAAAACTATAGGAGGAGGCGGAGACAAGACCAGTCCCCCTAAACAAGGACAGAGAGTAGAGCACTGGGAGGGGCCCAGCAGACCCCACCCACTAAAGGAGGGGGCGGAGACAAGACCAGTCCCCCTGCACAAGGAGAGAGAGTGTAGAGTACTGGGAGGGGCCTGGCAGACCCCACCCACTACAGAAAACTACAGGAGGAGGCGGAGACAAGACCAGTCACCCTGCACCAGGAGAGAGAGCCGAGCACTGGGAGGGGCCCAGCAGACCCCACCCATTCCAGAAAAATACAGGACGGGGCGGAGACAAGACCAGTCCCCCTAAACCAGTGTTTCTCAATTCCAGTCCTCATGGCCCACTAACAGGTCATGTTTTCAGGCTTTCCATTATTTTGCACAGGTGATTTGATCAGTTTCACTGCCTTAGTAATTACCCCAGCTGTTTCATCTGAGGGGAATCCTGAAAACATGACCTGTTAGTGGGCCATGAGGACTGGAATCGAGAAACACTGCCCTAAACAAAGATAGTAGAGCACTGGGAGGAGCCCAGCAGACCCCACCAACTACAGAAAACTACAGGAGGGGGCGGAGACAAGACCAGTCACCCTGCACAAGGATAGAGAGTAGCAGAGCTGTGGGAGGGCCCAGCAGACCCCACCCACTACAGGAGGGGGCGGAGACAAGACCAGTCTCTCTGCACAGAGAGAGAGCAGCAGTGAGCGGTCTTTATTACAGGAAGTCTCACACTGGATTACTGCACAGATCTGGAAGAAATACACAAAGTGAATGGAGATTGTAAAAGAATGAATGTATTTAGATAATATCCCGGAGTTCAGCTTTACGTTGATCATGTTCACATTTATAAATAACAATGTAGAGTCTATTTATCAATGCTTTACATTGGTGGAATAATGTGTGAATCTTGGGTGAGATTCGATCAATAGGCCTCTTTATCGGCATGGCTGATATCTATGTTGTGCTGTCACTCTATAATTACTCGCAGCTGCTCTGCCCCGGACTGTTGGATGATTTCCCGAAGCAAATCCTCTGGGATATAATTACATAAGTCACAGGGAATGAACAGCTCCGGAAGATGCATCAGATAAAAGTCACAGTTGTTGATTTACTAAAGGCAAATAGACTGAGCGCTTTGCAAAGTGCAGTTCCTCCAGAGCTTAGTAAATGAGCAGAAGCTCTGCTGACTCCCATCATCCAATCACGTGCAAGCAAAATGCTGTTCATTTTAATTTTTTCTTGCACGTGATTGGGTATTCTTTGCAAAGTAAAGCTTTGCCTCATTTACTTAGCTCTGGAGTGCACAGACTATTTGCCTTTAGGAAATCAACCCCACGGTGTCTTCTACTGCCCCCTTATTTTCAATCCAGTCATTGCAATGCAGAACCAAGGCTTTTATAGATTATTTTATACTTAGTATTATTATTTATTCTATCTATCTATCTATCTATCTATCTATCTATCTATCTATCTATCTATCTATCTATCTATCTATCTATCTATCTATCTATCTATCACCTTTTTTTAAGTGAATAAGTCCCCATCTCACATCATATTCCTCCTTTACATCAGGTTCCCCATCACAGTCCCCCTACTTCTGGGTCCCCATCAGAGTCTCCCCCTTAAATCAGGGCCCCCATCAGTGTCCCCCCTTACATCAGGGTCCCCATCAAAGCCCCGCATAAATCAGGATCCCCATCAGAGACCCCTCTCCATACATCAGGATGCCCATCAGAGACCCCCATTACATCAGGGCCTCCATCAGTGTCCCCCCTTATGTCAGGGTCCCCATCAGAGTCACCCCTTACATTAGAGTCCCCATCTTCAGGTTCCTCATCAGAGTCCCCCTTACTTCAGGGTCCCTATCAGAGGCCCCCTTTACATCAGAGTACCCATCAATAAAAGTTTCCCTTTATATCAGGGTCCCCATTAGAGTCCCCTATTACATCAGGGTCCCCATCTTACATCAGAGTCCCCATCAGTCTCCCCCACTTCAGATTCCCCATCAGGTCCCCCTTAAATCAGGGTCCCCATCAGAGTCCCCCCTTACATCAGGGTCCCAATCAGAATTCCCCCTTCAGGATCCCCACCAGAGTTCCCCTTTACATCAGGGTCCCCATCAGAGTCCCTCTTACTTTAGGGTCCCCATCAGAGGCCCCCCATAAATCATGATCCCCATCAGAGACCTCCCTCCATACATCAGGGTGCCCACCAGAGACCAACATTACATCAGTGTCCCCCCCACTTCAGAGTCCCCCTTAAATCAGGGTCTCCATCACTGTGTCCCCTTACTTTAGGGTCTCCATCAGAGCCCCCTTACATCAGAGTCCCCCATTACATCAGGTTCCCAATCAGAGTCCCCCTTACTTCAGGGTCCCCATCAGAGTCCCCCCTTACATCAGAGTCTCCATCTTACTTCAGGTTCCTCATCAGAGTCCCCCTTACTTCAGGGTCCCTATCAGAGGCCCCCTTTACATCAGAGTACCCATAAATAAAAGTTACACTTTATATCAGGTTCCCTATCAAAGTCCCCCCTTACATCAGGGTCCGCATTAGAGACCCCCTTACATCAGGGTCCCCATCAGAGTCCCCCCCCCTTACTTCAGTGTCCCCCATTAGAGTTCCCTTTATATTAGAATTCCCATCAGAGTCTGTATTAGGAAGAGGATAGGTCACTGATCCTAGCTGTGGGCCAGATAACATTTTGTAGAGGGACAGGTGTAGTTTGGAGACCCCTGGGGTTAGAATAGCTGTTGGTTTTTTTTTACTTTCTTATGCCAGGAACATTCTATAGCAGCCAAAGAACCTTCAGTATCCTAAACACTTCCAGGTGCAGCGTGCATTCCCCTCTGTCCCTTGTGGTTCCCCCCACCAACCCCGCAGGTGCATGGTCGCCACCTAGCGGTACCGCAGCACCCAGCGGGAGGCCAGGCACTCAACATTTCCAAGAAGTGTAGTATTAAAATCCTTCTTTTGCACGGTGCCTGTGAATTATTTTTCGGTGGCGGAATTGCTTTAGAAGGTGACAAAAGTTCAGAATTTCTCCTCTCTGTTCCAAAAAACAAAAAAAAAGTTTAGGCTGATATCGGGCTTCAAGTGAGGGTTCTGATTGGCCGCTGTGGGCAAGTCCCCGACTTTCGACTTTAGGGTTACTTTTCTCCAGTCGTTAGAAATCAGCTACCAAGTGATCTATTCAGGGCCGTCTTTAATATTGATTGGACCCTGGGCAACTTTTTTCTTGGGGGCCCCCTCCCCATGCAGTTTCGCTCTCCACCTGCTCTGAGACATAAAATAAATAGCAGCTAGACTCGAAATCAGTTTACTGAATCAGATCAGGCAGCTATTGCGATTGGTTGCCAGAGGTTTCAGTGTATCATTACCGCTCACTGACTGGTTGCTAGAGGTTACAGAGCACATTACAGCTCACTGGTTAGTTGCTAGAGGTTACAGCACATGAATTCTGCTTGTTGATTGGTTGCTAGAGATTACTGTGGATATGACCTCAGGGGGGCATGATATACATATCAATGCCGCCAGCTGCCTCTACTTACATATGAATGCTGGTAATTTACATGTAAACACAGGGTCTGCAGGTGAGTCATCTGGGACACAGCACAGGATTAAAACCTCAAGGGGCGAGGGAATTTAAACCAGGATAGTTGGAAAGTATGAAGCAGCTGCTTTGGGCCCCACAACAATGACAGGGCCCAGGGCAGCTGCCCCTTTTGCCCTGCCTTAAAAATGGCCCTGGATCTATGGCGTTAAGGGGGCCCAATAACAGACCCGTTGTTTCTATTTCCTGGAAAGGTTCATGGCCACCAATGACCTGATGATGGAGCTGCAGAAGGACGCGATCAAGCTGGATGAAGACAGCGAGAGGAAGGTGGTGAAGATGCTGCTGAAGCTGCTGGAGGACAAGAATGGAGAGGTGCAGAACTTGGCAGTAAAGTGGTGAGAGAGGTGTGGGGATCCTGTAACATTCGATCACCATTCATCTACGGAACCATCAATGGGAAATGCAAAGAAAATTTGTTTTTTTTGGTTTTAGATGGTGTTTGACCTCCAGTCTGGTCTTGACAAATACTGATGGGGAGGGAGCTACTCCTCCCATATAAGACCCAGTGGAGGGAGGCAGTGCTTCATCCCACTCAATGATGCCGGTGTTCTGGCAGATAGTGTCCGGCCATCATATAGTGTCCGCCCCGTACTGCGCATGTACAGTACGGGGCAGACGAAGCTTCGGAAAATCTCTGAAGATGAACGACGCCTGCGCCGTGAATGAAGGTGGTAGCCCCCCCATCCAAGCGGAGATAGGGTTGTGAAGATTAGAGGGCCCCTCGCGGGCGAGCTTCTCTCGCCGCGCTTCGGGCTCGGCCTCGCTGCGCTCAGCTCTTTTTATTGTAACTCTATGTCCACTTGGATGGTGGGGATAGAACCTGGACTCGGGGCCCAGGCGCCGTTCATCCTCGGCTATTTTTGGAATGTGTGTGTGCTGTGTACTGCGCATGCGCAGTACACAGCGGACACTATCCAAAGGGGGACCATATTTCATAGGACACCGGATAAGATTTCCTCTTAAAGCGGAACTTCAGTCATTTTTTCATCTTTCCATGTAATAAATCCTCTCCCCTTGTTGTTTTAACTTTGGATAGTAAAACTTTTTTTTTCTGCCAGTAAATACCTTATACAGCCCACTTCCTGTGTCTTGTCTGGTCATTAGCCCATAGCTCCCAACTGTCCCTGATTTGGAGGGACTGTCCCTGATTTGGAGCAATGTCCCTCTTTCCTCCTCATTTGTTCCTCCGTTTGGTCTGATTTATATATATCTATATAAAATGCACTTTTTATCTATCATAAAGTCTTTCCCAGTGCTAAACCATCTGATTTATAAATTGCTGCATTTGTAAATTCCAAAAGCCAAAATAAAGGAATAGAAGTGGTTAAAAAAAAAAATCATTTGTGGGTTTTTTTTTTGTACAATTCTCCTTTAAGGGGCGTGGCAAGGGGTGTGTCCTAAGCCTGCATACTTTGGCTGATAGGTGTCCCTCATTGCCATATCAAAAAGTTGGGAGGTGTGTTAGCCTGGCCTTATGATATCATGCACAGCTCTCTCTCTCTCTCTCACTCTTATTAGCCCTTGTACACACGGTCGGACATTCCGACAACAAAATCCGACTGATTTTGTCCGAAACTGTTGCATACACACAGTCGGACAAAGTTGTCGGAAATTCCGATCGTACGTAACGTGATGACGTTATTTAGTTACGATGGGAATACGTTCAGGCTAGTAGCCAATAGCTTTGGTCTAGGAATTTGATCTGAGCATGCGTGGCACTTTGTCCGATTGGAATTCTCTACACACAATCGGATCATGTTGTCGGAAAGTTTTATAGCCCAGCTATAAAACTCTGTCCGTCGGATATTCCGATGGAAACAGTCCGATGGAGCCCACACACGGTCGGATTATCCGACAACACGGTCCGATCGGACATTTTCCGTTTGAATGTCCGACCGTGTGTACAAGGGCTAAGAGTTTGCCAGGAGGGGAGGGGGGGGGGGGGTGGGGTGGGTACATACGAGGTGTTGGGAAGTATGTAAATAGAGATTTCGTTTGGTGGTATTTGATCACCATTGTTTTTTTTTTATGATATAAATGAAAAAAAGACAAAAAAATATATACCATCACTGCTGTCGGTGGGAGGAATAGTGCCCCATCATTGGTTTCAGTGCCAGGAATAGTGCCCCATCATTGGTGTCAGTGGGAGGAATAGTGCCCCGTCATTGGTGTCAGTGGGAGGAATAGTGACCCATCATTGGTATCAATGGGAGGAATAGTGCCTCATCATTGGTGTCAGTGGGAGGAATAGTGCCCCATCATTGGTGTCAGCGGGGGGGAATAGTGCCCCTTCATTGGTATCAGTGGGAGGAATAGTGCCCCATCATTGGTATCAATGGGAGGAATAGTGCCTCATCATTGGTGTCAGTGGAAGGAATAGTGCCCCATCATTGGTGTCAGCGGGGGGGAATAGTGCCCCTTCATTGGTATCAGTGGGAGGAATAGTGCCCCATCATTGGTATCAGTGGGAGGAATAGTGCCCCATCATTGGTATCAGTGGGAGGAATAGTGCCCCATCATTGGCACCAGTGGGAGGAATAGTGCCCCATCATTGGCATCAGTGGGAGGAATAGTGCCCCATCATTGGTATCGGTGGGAGGAATAGTGCACCATCATTGGCATCAGTGGGAGGAATAGTGCCCCATCATTGGCATCCGTGGGAGGAATAGTGCCCCATCATTGGTATCAGTGGGAGGAGTAGTGCCCCATCATTAGCATCAGTGGGAGGAATAGTGCCCAATTATTGGTGTCAGTGGGAGGAATAGTGCACCAAGGGCCAGAGGCAAGACAAGCAAAGGGCCACATCCAGCAGTCTGCAACTATATTACTGTGATTGATCTATGACTATGAAGAATGTTCTCCTACCCTAAAACGTAGACTATTCTTTTCTGCACCAGTGATGGGAATTGCCGTACCCAGCCATGTTTATATCCTTTGTCTCTTCTGGCAGCCTGGGTCCTCTGGTGGGGAAGGTGAAGGAGTACCAGGTGGAGGCCATTGTGGACACTCTGTGCAGCAACATGCTATCGGATAAGGAGCAACTCCGAGATATCTGCAGCATCGGCCTGAAGACTGTAATATCCGTACTTCCCGCCGCCAGCTCAGGTAGGAGGCATGTGGGTTCAGCATGGTGACATTTGCCACAGTTGGATGTCTACTTGTCCACTACTTTACATTGTAGCAAAGTGTCATTTCTTCAGTGTTGTCATATGAAAAGATAGAATAAAATATGTACAAAAATGTGGGGGGTGTACCCACTTTTGTGAGATACTGTATATATATATATTTACATCAGGATCCCCAGAGAGGACCCCCCCCCCCTTACATCAGGGCAGTGAGAGATCTCTCTGCTCTCTCACTGGCCAGCTCTCCCTTGCTGCCTGTTGGCTCTGTCATGCGGCCCTCCGGCTCTCCCGTCCTGCCCGCCAGCTCTGTTATGCGGCCCTCCGGCTTTCCCGTTCTGCCCGCCAGCTCTGTCCTGCGGCCCGTGTGCTCTCTGGCTCTGTCATGCGACCCGGCTGCAGAGAGGCTGCAGCCCAGTGGCTGGGGACCCCTGCAGAGACTCAGGGCTATGGGCCCCAGATTCGGGGCTGTAGCCCCAAAAACCACCCCCTAGCGACGCCACTGCTCATAGGGTTCAGTGGTTCCTACCACCCACCTCCATGTCACTTCTGTATTCTGTAGTGACCTGCAGGTTGGCAGTAGGAACCACTAGTGTTGCAGAGGGGGACACAAGAGATGGACACTCCTGGAAGTGTCGGTTTCCCAGCAGAATTTGAATAGAGTGGCACTCTGGTGGCATTGGGCTGAACTGTGATCAGAAGCAGCATTACAAGGAGACAATCACCTATGATTAAATCCCCCCCCCCCCCGGTGGGCAGAGCAAAACATGTCAGGCGGCGTGGCCCGAGGAGAGGAATTGACTGAGGCTTTCACATGTATACATCCACACTAGGACCGGCTATGGTGAGCGGCGGTTTTATGTTTACAAGGAGCCAATCAGTACATGAGCTGACAAGAAGCATACTGATAGCAGGAGAGAGCAGAGGAACAGAAAGATCTCTGTCCCCTCATATCAGCATGCGCCTCGTCATCACATAAACAGATTGGCTGCTTGTGCTTGAGCTCATCATTGGGCTGCTTCACCGTCACTGACCAAAGGCTGTGGGCGGGTCCATAGCTGTTGACTATGGGCCCATGTAGCTGTTGACCTTTAATATTTGGACACTTACCTGTCCTGGAATCCAGCAATGTTGGCATTGCAGCCGATGTTTCCATTGGCTCTCGGGTGCTGCCGCTGCCATTGCCCGTAAGGGCAACTGGCAGTGAAGCCTTCACAGCCGGTTCCCTACTGCACATGCGCAAAGCATGCTCGCTTTCGGAATGGCCACGGTGGCGGGGGAAGGAGGAGGGGGGCAAAACTTCCGAGTGATCTCACCACGGCAAGATCTCTCGGAAGGTGCCTGTCAAAAACAGGTACCCGCTCTCACCCCTCGAAAGGTGCAAAATGTGGCACCGGAAGGGGGGGGGAGGCAGATAAGCGGAGCTTCCACTTTTGGGTGGAACTCCGCTTTTTAAGATTCTGGATCTGCGCTGTCAATATACATATCTATGAAATGCAAGCTTCTTTTTTTATTATTATGCCTAAATTTTGGTCCAGGCTCAACTCTGGCTGCCAACGTGTGTCGTAAGATCACGGGTCAGCTGACCGGAGCTATCGGTAAACGGGACGACGCCGCTGTGCAGCTGGAGGCTCTTGACATCCTGTCGGACATGTTGGGAAGGTGGGTATCAGCTCCTTGGCAGGTTCATATTCATATACACAAGTTCCACCATGTGATGTTGTACCCACCCTTCTCTCCTCTCCTGTTTGTCCCCATCAGATTAGGAGGGGCCCTCTACACCTTCCACCCTTCCATCCTCACTTGCCTACTCAGCCAGCTCACCAGTCCGCGGCTCGCTGTGAGAAAGAGAGCGGTGCTGGCGCTTGGGCACCTGGTACAGACCTGCAATGGGAACCTCTTCACTGAACTTGTAGAGCACCTTGTGGGTGAAATGAAGAAGAACGAGTCTACGTCAACCACCAGGACTTACATTCAGTGCGTGGCAGCTGTCAGTTGGCAAGCAGGACACAGATTAGGTATGGGGAACAAACATGGAACTTGCACATTAATGTAAAACTCTAAAGCAGCCTTTCCCAACCTTTTTACCCCAGGGGGAACCCTTAAAATTATTTTCAGGTCTCTGGGAACCCCTGATAAAACCCATTCATTGGGGGTCAGTGGGAACAATACCCCTTACTTTGGTGGTCAGTGAGAAGAATGACCTTTTTTTACAATGGTGATAAGAATTGCCCTCTTACAGAGAGCTATAAAGATCATTGGTGTCATACCACTGGGTCCTCCAATTGGCATTGGCTCAAAAGTATGTAGGCACCATCAAATAGGAGGCAAATCAGCCACAGCTCAAGGAACCCCTTCTCTGGATGAACCCTAGGGTTCCACGGAACCCTGGTTAAGAATGGCTGCTATAAAGGAAAACTCCAGCCTTGCCTGTTTCTCCCCATACGGGTAACAAGTAGACATGTGCACTAACAAAAAAAATTGTTTTTGTTTCATTCGTTTGTTTGCTTTTCTTCGGAAATTCAGAAATTCGAAAAAAAGAAAGAAAATAAGTCAAATTCAAAAATAATAACCAATAATAACTAACTATTAAATTATAGGTATTGGAATTTCCTTTCAAATTTGGCTGTTTGTTAACATAACAAATACAAATTTATATGAATTATCCGAAAAATAACGAATGCCGCATCTAAACAAATGGAATGGAACAAATTAATAATAATTAATAATAATAAAAAGGTTTTATTATTATTGTTGTTATTTCTTATTATTGGATCGTTACGTTCCATTCGTTTAGATACGGTATTCGTTATTTCAGATAATTCGTTCAAATATGTTCACTAACAGCCAAATTTGAAAGGAAATTCCAATACCTATAATTTAATATTTATTATTAGTTATTATTTCATTTTTTTTCGGTTTTTCGAGTTTACAGATTTACATTCTTTTGAATGTTCAGATTTTCATTCTTATTTTTGGATTTTCAAATTTCCGAATTTTGGAATTTCCTAATTCGAATTTTCGTAATTCCGAAATTTAGATTTTGTGAATTTTCTCATTTCTGAAATTTCCGAATTTTTTCCAATTTCCAAAATTTCCAATTTCCGAAATTTCGAATTTTTGAAATTTTCCTATTTCCGAAATTTTCCAATTTTCGAAAATTTCGAAAATGTAAGAATTCGAAAAGTTGGAAATTTCAGAAATTGAAAAATTCGGAAATTAACGGATTTGTCAAAATTTGTTAAAAAAACGAATTCGGAACTAAACAAATTGCACATGTCTAGTAGCAAGTCCTCTTCTGTGTTGAAACTGATTACTCTCTATTCTCTGCAAACTTGCATCTTTGCATTATACCCCTATGAAACGGCAACAGCTATATTGAGCCTTCTGAATAATAATCATCAATCCCTTTCCACCTGACCTGTGCTGTTGCTAGCCTATCTCTCATAGCCTTTAGCTTTCTCTGCCAACAATTATTTTGCTCCATCCCTTTAGATGCGCATCCTCAGGCAACTAATCAGCAGTTGAAGTTTGCAGCACTCATTTGCCAAGCCGGCAGGGGCATGCACTTCTAAAGGGATACTGGGGCATGTGTTCTTTCATATAACACTCTTGTAAGGAGTCTGCTGACCCCTTCCACAATATCTCAGCTTTTATTGGAAGGGTAAAGATCTGCCGCCTGTATCTTTGGCTGGTACTGCACTAAAGTGGATCTCGCATTAAATTGTTACTAAACCCACAACAGTAAAATCAGTCTGTATATACAGTAAAGCATGCTTGTTAAACTCATTGTGGAACCTAAGGGATTAATCCTCTGCATTGTGAAAAAAGGGCTGTTTGAGCCCGAATTCTCTGATCCTCCACTTCTTCCAGTGCCCCAGTTCATCTCTGGGTATTACTGAGGGAAGGGGACAAGCTGCACATGCTCAGTTTGGTGTGTATTGCGAGAGAGTTTTTTTTTTTTCCTGGGAGGGTGCATGTGATCAGCACATGTCCAATCAGCACTGTCCAAACAGATTGAAAACTTCTCCTACAGGCTTTATCCACTTAAAGGGGTTGTAAAGGTTCGTTTTTTATTTTCTAAATAGGTTCCTTTAAGCTAGTGCATTGTTGGTTCACTTACCTTTTCCTTCGATTTCCCTTATAAATGTTTTTTTTCTTTGTTTTCTTTGTCTGAATTTCTCACTTCCTGTTCCTCCTCAGTAAGCTGTTCAGTAAGCTGTTCTGGCAGACTAACCACCAGCTCGGATGATGGTGAGAAGTTTACTGAGGAGAAACAGGAAGTGAGATATTCAGACAAAGAAAAAAAACATTTAGAAGGGAAATCGAAGGAAAAGGTAAGTGAACCAACAATGCACTAGCTTAGAGGAACCTATGTAGAAAATAAAAAACAAACCTTTACAACCCCTTTAAGCCCCAAACCATTTTGCAGGCCAAAGACCAGAGCGCGTTTTGCGATTCGGCACTGCGTCGCTTTAACTGACAATTGCGTGCTCGTGCGACGTGGCTCCCAAACAAAACTGATGTCCTTTTTTTCCCCACACAAATAGAGCTTTCTTTGGTGGTATTTGATCACCTCTGCGGTTTTTATTTTTTGCGCTATAAACAAAAAAAAGAGCGACAATTTTGAAAAAAAATCACTTTACTTTTTGCTATAATAAATATCCCCAAAAATGATATAAAAAAAACTTTTTTTCCTCAGTTTAGGCCGATACGTATTCTTCTACATATTTTTGGTAAAAAAAAAAAAAATCACAATAAGCGATTATTGATTGGTTTGCGCAAAAGTTTGAGCGTTTACAAAATAGGGGATAGTTTTATGGCATTTTTATTAATATATATTTTTTTAACTAGTAATGGTGGCGATCAACGATTTTTATCGTGACTACGACATTATAGCGGACACATCGAACACTTTTAACACATTTTTGGGACCATTGTCATTTATACAGCAATCAGTGCTATACAAATGCATTGATTCCTGTGTAAATGACATTGGCAGTGTAGGGGTTAAGTGTGTTCTAGTCGTGTGTTTCTAACTGTGGGAGCGTGACTGTCTATGACACGTCACTGATCTCTGCTCCGATCACACGGAGCAGAGATCATCAGTGACACTGTCACTAGGCAGAACGGGGAGATGCTTGTTTACATTAGCATCTCCCATTTCTTCCTCCCCGCGGCGTAGTCCGCGGGACCCGCGATCAGACTCACGGAGGTTCTGATTGGCGCGCATGTCCATCTGCCTGTCTGTGAAATTCTGCCAACGTACATCGGCGTGCGCCGGTCGGCAAGTGGTTAACCAGACACTGATAGAAGTCACAAGACTGCTATATACTGCTGATGTGAAAAGGTATTTAGCAGTTTATATTTACTAAAATAATTGCATTTCCATGCGAATGCAGGCTCCTGGGTTTAGTGACACTTTAATTATTAGGGGTCTTCAAAAAGATTTCCACACTTTTTTTATATTTAATAGAGTTAAAAAAAAAAAAAGTGTGTAAACTTTTTGAGGAACCCTCGTATATTAGTATTTTTTTTATGTTAAGCATATACTGTGTAGCACTTCCAGGTAAATGGCTGGTCTCAACCCTCTGCCACTTTTGCTGTACAGCTTGGCCTCTTAAAGAAAGTTAAAAAATAACAGATTTACTGGCAGATTTACTGGAACAGGTAAACAGGCCCAAAAAAACAAACAAATGCACCCACCCCCATCTAAAAAGCGTGCCCCGTTTCTTGTATAGTTTTTACAGGGCAGGAAAAAAAAAGAATCCTGACAGAGCTTTAGCTGTTTTCCACTTGATCCAAAACCCCCCAAAAATGGCTGGAATTAGGCTTTAAAAATGTTAGTAAGCTTATAACTGGCTATAGGGTCTCAGTCACTATTTACGAAACCCTTGCTACCAAGGACGCTTCTCCTTTGCTCTCCTTAGGTCCACACTTGGACAGAATAGTGCCCCTAGTGGTTGGCTTCTGCAAGGTGGAAGATGACGAGCTGCAGGAGCAGTGTTTCCAGGCCATGGAGTCCTTTATAAAACGCTGCCCAAAGGAAATCTCGTCTTACGTCCCCACCATCACAGATTTGTGCCTGAAGTACATCGCCTACGACCCAAACTACAATTATGACAGCGAGGAGGAAGAGGACACGATGGAGACAGAGAGTGATGAAGAGCAAGGTTTGTGTAGCTTTGGAGAACCTTGTTTAGCTGAACTCCAGGCACACCGGTAGGAGCTGTTCTGTATGGCCAAGGGATTTGTATTTCTTTTTATCAACATTGCAAAATGTATACAGCTCTGACAGACAGCAGAACCAGAACTGCTGGCCTGACTTTTTCTCCAGTGTAGTTAAGCAATAAAGACTGGTCACCACATATTCCCAGCCTGTGGCTGGAGAGTGAAGGAGTAGCAGATGACTGATAAGGGCATCTCTCTGCTTATTATGTTCACTTAGCACATCTGATTGACCTCACGTGCTGCTCCACCCTCTCTTGTTTTTCTGTGGAGTTTTTCTGTTCAGGTGATAACAAGAAGCTCATATCAAGTCACATTCAGGTTTTCATACCAGTTACATTCATAAATAAAAGTGATATTTTTAAAATAAATACAGAACAGTAACTGCATTATTGGGAGCTGATGTAATACCTGCCTGGGGTTCAGCTTTGAAGTGTAACTGTAGCTAGACTACGGACATTAAATATTTATATACTGCACAGTATATATTTAAAAAAAGTAAATTAGCTTTAATGCAACCCCTCACTGATCTCTGCAGCTACAGGCACTGTAGAGCAATTGACCCTCAAGCTTAATAGCAGAGGCATTGATGTCCTTCAAGCTGGCTCTCCCTGTAGCTCAGCTCCAGCGTCTCCATCAGCACTGACTCAGCACTAAGATGTAATTACAGTGCGCAAGATCTGGTAGGGGAGCAGAGCTGCTGAGTTACTGCTGGGAGGTAGGGTTGCCACCTGTCCGGGATTCACCCGGGCAGTTCGTGTTTTGAATCAGGTGTCCAGGTTTCAGGCAGACTGAAACCCGGACACATTATTCAGAGTGGGTTGTGGCTCCCCAAGTAACCAAGAAAGTCACACACACAAATCTGTTGCTGTCTGGGGGCAGGTTTGGCATCACTAGGGGGGCAGGGCGATGATCTCAGCAAGAGCAATTTGGCCACACCCACTGTAGCACGCTATGGACACTGCATTACTACTCTCCTTGAGGGGGGGGCACCCAAAGGTGTTTCAGGGCACTAAAGTGTTCGGGTTTGGCATGAAGAAAAGGCGGCAACCCTACAGGAAGGATGCCCAGTTACTGCTGGGAGGAGGCACAGGGTGGGCAGAGCTGCTGTGTTACTGTTGGGAGGAGGCAAAGGGGGAGCTGAGCTGCTGGGTTACTGCTGGGAGGAGGCACAGAGGGAGCAGAGCTGTTGAGAGAACCAACTTGAAGGACTTCAGTGCCTCTTCTTTGAACTTTAAAGAGGTATTCCACCACAGCGTTTGCAGCTATAAAGGTGGTTAGTGTGAGTTGCTTATTTACTGCTTGTTAAGGATATGTAAATACTTGAATTTCCATATTCTGGGCACAGGTCTACTTTAAGGCTTCCACTGTACACCCAGCTTGAGCTCAGGCTGATCCAATATAGATACAGGTACTGTAGAGAAATCCATCCTCAAACGTCATAGATGAGGCACTGATGTCCTTCAGGTTGGCTCTCTCTGCACCTCATCTCCAGCATCTCCCCTGTCCAGCACTAACTCAGCACTAAGTAAGATGTAAATACAGAGCACAAGCTCTGGCAGGGGGAGCAGAGCTGCTTGGTTACTGCTGGGAGGAGGCACAGGGGGAGCAGAGTTGCTCAGTTACTGCTGGGAGGAGGCACAGGAGGAGCAGAGCTGCTGGGTTACTGTTGGGAGGAGGCACAGGGTGGGCAGACCTGCTGAGTTACTGCTGGGAGGAGGCACGGGGGAACAGAGCTGCTGGGTTACTGCTGGAAGGAGGCACAGGGGAACAGAGCTGCTGGGTTACTGCTGGAAGGAGGCACAGGGGAGCTGAGTTGTTGAGAGAACCAACTTAAAGGACTTCATTGCATCTTCTTTGAACTTTGAGGAGGTATTGCTCCACAGTGCCTGCAGCTATAGAGGTCAGAACAACTTGATAAAAGACTATTTACTGCTTGTTAAGGATATGTAAATACTTTAATGTCTATATCCTGGGCACAGGTTTAATTTAAGGCTACCATTGTACGCCCAAGTCTGAGCTCAGGCCGATCTAGACTCAGATGGCTGGAGGAATGACTCTTTCTTGCTTGCTTCCCTCAGAGAGCGAGGAGGAGTACAGCGATGACGATGACATGAGCTGGAAGGTGAGGCGCTCTGCAACAAAGTGTCTGGAGGCTCTGATCACTGCTCGGCCCGATTTGCTGTCTCAGTTCTACAAGACCGCTGCCCCCGCCATTATCCTGCGCTTCAAGGAGAGGGAGGAGAACGTCAAGTCAGACATTTTCTCTGCCTACATCGCCCTGCTGAGACAGTCACGGGCTTCTCAGAGCTGGAGGCAGAATGTGGAGGCCACTAGCAAAGGGGACACCCCACTCAGTGCTCTGCAGAAACAGGTAGGACTTGCTACACTTCATTGTTTCCTTTCACATTTTTTAGGGTTCATATATGTACAAGTCTTCAGCCCCTCACATGTTCATAAAAAGCACAGCAGTCCTTTAACTCCTACCCTTTGACCTACACTAACCTCCCTACTAGTTTCAGATGAATATGTAGGTAACTTACTTGGGCAACTGAGGGACTCTCAAGTTATTCCTATAACAGCAAAAGGGGCCAAGTCTATAGGTCCATTAAAGTTCACGTTTGTGTAAAGGCAGGCGTCCCAATGGTTTTGGTGATATAGTGCATGTGTGTGAGTGTGTGTATGTATATATATATATATATATATATATATATATATATATATATATATATATATTATTGCTGTTACTGATTAAAATTTTCGTGTTCGGTTAATCCATTGTTTTTTAAATCGATTAATTGACTAATTTCGATTAATTATAACACACATACAGATCCAACTACTTTTAGCTGATCTCCTTGTATTGCAACTCTGCATTAGTCAGTGGTAAATGTGGTATACACTACATACAATCACCCGACACTAGTTATTTTCCACAATCCATGACTTAACTTCACAGTTCACACAAATACGTTTTAAATTCAAACTGTAGAACTGATGTAAGTCATTCTTTTTCTCCACAGTAGCGTGCCAATCCCTCCACCTCCGGTTTAACTAATCACTCTCACCTTATGGCATGGATCCCTGTGCAAACAGGTGGTCGTGCAATCGGGTATCAAAAGGATTAACAAGGACCATAAACTTCTCTCACGTCTCCTTAGATCTCAGCAAGGACACCAGGTCATGGGTAGAAAGAAAAGATCTAAGTCAGGGATCTCAAACTGGCGGCCCTCCAGCTGTTGCAAAACTACAAGTCCCATGAGGCATTGCAAGGCTGACAGTTACAAGCATGACACCCACAGGCAAAAGCATGATGGGACTTGTAGTTTTGCGACAGCTGGAGGGCCACAAGTTTGAGACTCCTGATCTAAGTGCTCACCGCTTAAAGAGGAAGTAAACCCCTTCAAACAACTGTGGCCTACAGGTAAGCCTAGATTAAGGCTTACCTGTAGGTCCAAGCAATATCTCCTAAACCTATATGGTTTAGGAGATATTTGCCCGAAAATGGGCACCGCTGTCTACGGCGCATGCGCCGTAGACAGCGGCGCGCAGGCGCACTAAATGCGGCAAGTCCAAGAATGGATTTGCCTAATTTGTCGACTCCCGTGCGCATGCGCGGGAGTGACGTCATCGCGGCTTCGCCGAATGGCTGTGGCGGAGCTGCGAGACGCGACTCCCGTGCGCATGCGCGGGAGTGACGTCATCGCGGCTTCGCCGCTGTCATTCGTCGGAGCTGCGAGACGCCACCAGCAAGATGTATGCGGCGGACTACAGGGATCAGCGGCGACTTCGCTGGCTCCTGTGTCAGGTAAGTGACACATAATGAGCTACTATGCGATGCATAGTAGTCCATTATGCTTTACCTTTGCAGGGAAAAAAAGAGGAAGTAAACCCATCAGGGTTTACTTCCTCTTTAAGTATTAATTAGGATTAAATGTTTGTGTTCAAACACAAACTAATCATATAAAGATGATAAAAACAGCAGTGGGTGACGTCATGCGCAGCTCCTCCCCCGTACACGTTACGTTCAATCAGAACTTCGACATCACCAGACTCCTCCCCCCTTCCCTTCGTTAACAAATGGAGGCACTTGGGGAAGGGGGGAGGAGTCCGGTGACGTCGATGTCCGTGACATCACTAGATCTCTGATGGAACTGCCTGAAGACCCGGAAGCCAGCGGAGAGAGGCGAGTACCGATCAAAAGAATTTTGATCGATCAAAAAAATTTATTGATTAATCGAGGAATTAATCATTAATTTCCACAGCCCTAATATATAAATTTAATTTTATTTTTTATTTATTTTTTGAGCCCCTCCCAGCTGCTTTCAGTCCTTTCCTGTCTACCTGTGCTCACTTCGTCTTTAGCTTCACTTTATACCTCCTGGACCAGCTTCCCAATAGTAACTATGGTGGATCACGCCTGTGGCTATCTCTGTCAGCATGGCTGCATGTAGTTTCCACGAGGGGGGGGGGGGGGGGGTGCATGTGGCAGGGTGGCACCACAGAAGCACAATTCAGAAGACAGGGAAAGAAAGTTGCCACCCAATACAGGAATTTCCTGAACAAGCCACTTCATAGCATCATTATTTAATGAAAGCTTCACATTTAAATGAGGTTAATGATTTGTGAAACTACATTAGCATGTTATAGTACTGCCTATAAGGCCTCATTTAGATGGGTGCTGATACCCATAGCCCATGAATGAGCGCCTTTTTTTCAGCATGCAGGCAACCTATTCATGTCTTTTGTGGCCACTCATCTGCACCTGCGTTGCTGTCAAATTTGGATGAGCAGCTGCTGCGTCCAAACAGATATTAATTGGTGGCAGCTGAAGTGCACAAACAAGTTCTGGTTGTCAGTGCCCGTGGCAACGAGGCCTAAAGTAGGACATGCAGTATTTATTTTGGCGCGGTGTGTTGCAACACACTAAACCACATCATAACGCTCTGGGGCAAATAGAAGTGATTCAAATGTTACTTTGTAACATTTTAGTAAAATGAAAAAAAAGCAAACCGTGCACCTACATTGTTCCTCACAGTCCACACCAATGGCCGTGCTCTACGGTGCAGCCACGGTGTATGAACCATCCTTGAAGTACAACAGTCCTGTGTGTTGAACCTCTCATTTTATCTGTCCTGTCCTTCCAGGTTCCATCCGTAATGAAATCCCTCCACAAACTCCTAAAAGACAAGAGCACCAAATCCCGTCAAGGCTGTTTTGCGGTCTTCACAGAACTGACTGCTGCACTCCCTGGTTGCCTCTCCCAGCACATCCCCGCTCTCATCCCAGGTAAGAGTTTATTTTAATGGCAAACTGAACCACACAAAATATTTTACAGAAAATATGAATTCTGAACATTTCAGGGAGCTTTTTAAAAGTCATCCCATCAAAAAATAATTACTTGAAGAACCGAGTCAGTTTCTGGCTACTTGGATACTCCAACGGTGTAATCTCCATGGCCCATGCCATAGTTCCCAGCTCTGTTCTTGTCCACCTTTTGAGTTTTAGTTTTTTTTCCCACCAACTTTTGTGTGTTGTATCCTCTGTTAAATTCTTCATGATATAAGATAAATAATACATTTAATACAAGGCCCTCATAATGGGCACAGCAGGTGTACAGAATCAGGACCTCAGCCAAAAGGTGGAGTAAGACAGAATGGGGCCCTTGGCAAGGTAGCAGCTGTCCCCAACCCCCTTCCCTTTAAATGTTGATAACAATAAGAAGTAGACATGTGCGATTCGGTTCGTAACTAATAGATTTTTCGTACGAATTTGTTAGTATTCATACATTCACATCCGAATAGCTGAAAGAACCAAAATACGAAAATTGCAAAATTACGAATAAGCAAAATAACGAACACGTGAAAATCTCCAGACTTTCTAAGCAAAGAGCCAGTTTACTGTCCTTCAGGCTTTAGGGGGGGGGCAGACTTTGGCCAGTAGAAGTAAACCTTGCTTCATCATCGGTTTGAATGGGAGAAATTGTGACCTATTATAAGTGTGAGGAATGTTGCCTCATTTATAGTGTCACTGGAAGGAATGGTGCCCCCATCATTGGTGTCAGTTGGACGAATTTTGCCCCATTGTTGGTATCAGTGGGAGAAACAGTGCACTATCAATGGTGTTAATGCAAGGAATGGTGGCCTATTATTGGTTTCATTTGGAGAAACAGTGCCCTAAGGGATGGATACAGACATGCAAAGGGCCCCATCTGGCCCCTGGGCCGCAGTCTGGAGACCACTGATGTAAATCAACAGCAATTTTTACTGACTGTATTTTTATTTTTACTTTTACAGGACTTGTTTTCTCACTGATGGATAAATCTAGCAGCTCCAACATGCGCCTGGACACTTTGGCCTTCTTGAATGTGATACTCAACAGCCATCCTCCTGAATGTTTCCAGGCACACCTCCCAGCTCTCTTGCCCCCAGTAGTCACATGTATATCAGACCCTTTCTACAAAATCACCTCTGAGGCTCTGCTGGTGGCACAGCAGCTGGTGAGAGTGATCCGGCCTCTGGAACAAGCTAAGAGCTCTCAGCCTTCACCCTACACAAAAGAACTGTTTGCTGCCACTCTGAAAAGGCTGCAGGCAACGGACATAGACCAGGAGGTAAAGGAGAGGGCGTTGTCTTGCATGGGCCATCTCATCAGCCATCTTGGTGACCAACTTGGCAGCGACCTTCCGCCTACTCTCCAGCTCATCCTAGAACGTCTCCGCAATGAGATTACACGGCTTACTGCGGTGAAAGTTCTCACTCTAATAGCAGGCTCTCCACTTAAGATTGACTTGCGGCCTCTGCTGAAGGACACCCTGCCCATCCTGGCTTCTTTTCTGCGGAAGAATCAGCGAGCTCTGAGACTTATTACTCTTTCTGCTCTTGAAGTGCTAGTTAGGAATTACAGTGACTGCCTAAAACCCGCCATGTTGGATCCAGTAGTGGCAGAGCTTCCGTCACTACTTGCCGAATCAGATATGCATATAGCCCAGGTGACTGTTGACTTTCTAACCACCTTGGTGTCGGCTCATCCCGCCTCTCTTTCCAAGCTTAACACTCAAACCCTTCCCCAACTTTTTCAACTTGTGCACTCCCCACTGCTCCAAGGAGGAGCCCTTACCTCCATTTTATCTTTAATAAGGGCACTGGTTGCCAGCCACACTCCCCATCTTGGTTATGGTGATCTCCTCAAGCAACTGACAGGGCCAGTAACCTCTTCGGGCTCTACACTTCACAAACAGGCCTTCACCTCTGTGGCTAAGTGTGTGGCATCCTTAGCCAGTGCTTGTCCTAAAGAGTCCAATTCATCCATCAGCCAGTTCATACAAGATGCCAAGAACCCTCGTGCTGGTGACCATGTGAAAGTGTTGGCCTTCTTGACCCTGGCAGAGATTGGACATGAGAGGAACCTTGGAAGCCAGCAGAAGGAGTTGAAAAGTGTGATCCTAGAGGCCTTTGCATCCCCCAGTGAAGAGGTGAAGTCTGCAGCTTCATATGCTCTAGGGAATGCTTGTGTTGGAAGTCCAGCAGATTTCCTGCCCTTCTTGTTAAAAGAGATTGGAGGACACCTGAGGAGGCAGTATCTTCTGCTACACTCACTCAAGGAAGCCCTGACATCCCTACCCAGTGAGGAACTAAGGCCGTACCAGGAGGATGTATGGAAACTCTTGCTTGAGCACTGTGAAGCTACAGAGGAAGGCACCAGGAATGTGGTTGCGGAATGTCTTGGAAAACTGATACTAGTGAATCCATCACAGCTTCTACCAAAACTATGTAAACAGCTAAAATCAGGTGAGGCAGTGAGATCAAAGGGGCATGTACAAATTGACAATAAAAACATATAAAAAAAACAAGCACAAGATGGCGCCTCCATCAAGGTGTAGAAATTTAATAAAATAAATAAAAGACAATAAAAATGCACTCACTCTTTAAAAGTGGATCAAGGCTTGTCATAAACCCATATAGACCCCCAAAGGAACACCATGATGCTGCAGGGCTCTACAGGCATGTGGCTGGCTGAAGCAGAGTTCTTGGTGGAAGTACAGCTGTCAGGCTGCAACATAAGCAACAGCAGCTTCAAGAAGTAGCAAGATGGCTGCGGCCACATGTTCCACCAAGAACTCTGCTTCAGCCAGCCACATGCCTGTAGAGCTCTGCGGCCTCACGGGGATCCTTTGGAGTTCTTGGCAGAAGTACAGCTGTCAGGCTTCAGGGTGGAACATAAGCAACAACAGCTTCCAGAAGTAGCAAGATGGCTGCAACGCCAAACAGCTCCCCTTTCGTCTGGGTGACAGGAAGTGGAGGGAGGGTGGCTACATGTTTCAAGGCAGACAGGCGCGCCCCTTTATCAAACCTTTCCTATGGTTTGATAAAGGGGTGCTCTTGTCTGCCCTGAAACATGTAGCTGCAGCCATCTTGCTACTTCTGGAAGCTGCTGTTGCAGCCTGACAGCTGTACTTCCACCAAGAACTCTGCTTCAGCCAGCCACATGCCTATAGAACTCTGCAGGCTCACGGTGATCCTTTGGAGGTCTCTATGGGTTTATGACAAGCCTTGATCAACTTTTAACTAGTGAGTGCATTTTATTGTTTTTTTGTTCTTTTTAAAATATCACTACGCCTAGATGGAGGCGCCCTCTTGTGTTTTTTTTTTTATATGTGCAGTAGGATCTCAAGACCTAATCTGTAAGGAGCTGCATGCACTTCACCTGGCCCTCTTATGTATCCTGTTAAATGACGGCTGGGTTCTAGTCCGCTCAATAGCTTATTAATTTTCTTTAATAAAAGAAATGATGTTCTTCATAAAAAGCTTTATTTTGATTATTTTTTGTGTATGCAGAATGAAAAAAAAAAAGTAGTGCTTTTGAAATTCATGCACATTTCCCCATGGTTTGGCTCTCTAAAAACATTGCTGCAAGTACAAAAAAAATATCTGTTGGCCCTGACAGACATACAGCAAGTTTCTATCTTCCTGCAATGTGCTGGCGATGCTGCTTCTGCTGCACTGAAATCCCAAGCAGTATTTTTATCCCTTACTGAAATGGGGATGTGTTCTGTAGTCCATAGAGGAGAACTGAGCAGGGTTAAAACACTTCAGTGCAGCAGAGGCAGTGTTGTCAGCCCACTACAGGAAGTTAGGAACTTAGTGTATTCCTGGCAGGACCAACTGGTACTTTTCTGTACTTGCAGCGTTTTTGGAGAACTAAAATATGGGGAAATGTGGATGCATTGCAGAGATGTACTGAATATTTTGTTTGCACAGACTTAAACTTTATGCATTATTAAACACTGGCAGTTTTTATATTTCCATCCTTTCTCACCAGTCATTGTCAGCATTATATAGATTAAAGATATAAATAATGATTTAATAAATCTTGATTAATCATGTATTGTGTTCTCTCTCTTTGCCTTTGTGCTTGACAGGTTCGGCTCATACTCGAAGTACTGTCATTACAGCCATCAAGTTCACCATATCGGACCAGCCAGCTCCCATTGACAGCTTGCTGAAGAATTGTATAGGTGAGCGGATAAATCCAGGATAGACCACTAGGAACCTATTCATACGAAAAAAAATATATAATATAAATTGTTTGTGGTCCCTGTGTACACATATTTTGTTCTTCCCTATACACAGGAGACTTCCTAAAACCCCTGCAGGACTCGGACCCCAACGTGCGACGTGTGGCTCTGGTCATGTTTAATTCTGCAGCGCACAATAAGCCATCTTTGGTCAGGAAGTTGCTGAACAGTGTCCTCCCTCCTCTGTACAATGAGACGAAGCTTCGGAAGGAGCTGATCCGAGAGGTGAAGACTCTTTAATGACATAGGTCTGATTTACCAAATTGTAAAGAATAGGGATGAGGTTTGGCTTTGCTGCTACCATTTGAGGCAAATTCTGTGGGTTCAAGAGTATAGATGAACTATCCGCAGAGATTTAAAAAAAAGTTAGGCATGCACCAGTTAGGGTAGTTATCCCTGACTAAAGCCGTGTACACACGGGTGGACTGTCTGGCCAACTTAGTCCGTCGAAACACATTTCAGCGGACAGTCCGCTCGTGTGTGGGCTTCAGCGGACTTTTTCAGCGTGCAGTCTGGCGGACTAAGTATTTCGGAATTTCCGTAATATTGTCCGTCCAACTTTGGTTTCAGCGGACAATCCGCTCGTGAGTAGGCTAGTTCGACGGACTAAGTATTATGGCGCATGCTCAGAAAGGATTTACACGGCGAAAGGTTGCATTGCTGTGTATTGGACTTCCTATTTCTAGTCCCGTCGTACGTGCTGTACACGTCATCGCGCAAGCTTTCGACGGACTGTTGTTCATCCGTGTGTGGTCAAGTCCGTTCATTCGAAAGTAGGACGGACTGTCCGTCGGATTGTCTGACGGACTAAGTTGGCCATACAGTCCGCCCGTGTGTACGCGGCTTTAATCTGTCTTGCTGATCGCCAATTTTACATTGTTGTATACGCCACAGTATTGTAAATTCTTGTAGTATAGCCCCAGCCTGTGCTCTTTGTCGCTAGTAAATTTGGGCCTAGCCTTGCTATTTGAAAAATGTTCCTGCTGCTGGCCAATTTTACACTTGTAGCAATCACCCCCGAAAGGGCACTCATTGGCACATATGTCCCATTATTCCCCCCCCCCCCCCCCCCTATAGATTTTAGTGGGATTCGGCACTAAGTTGAGGTATGCCGAAATCTGATAAAAATTGCTGAATCATTAGCAACTTGACCTTGAGAAGATTTAACCACCACTAATTAAAAAAACAAAAACAAACAGTGCTTTTTCTAGGTAGCAACAAATCAGGTGACCCTTTTAATTTGCCATACTGCTTTGGGACATTGAAAGGGAGAAGCTGATTTGGTTTGGCAATTTTTTCCAGTTTACCCAAAAAAGGTCTTTTGTGTACTTACCTTGGTTTTATTTTTAAGGTGGAGATGGGTCCCTTTAAACACACAGTAGATGATGGATTGGATGTTCGGAAAGCTGCCTTCGAATGCATGTACACCTTACTGGAGAGCTGCCTTGACCAGCTGGATATTTATGAGTACCTGAACCACGTGGAGGATGGCTTGAAAGACCACTATGACATTCGGGTCAGTACCATGACTCCTCTAGGAAGGAGCCACAAAAATTGTAATGCTGAATTTTCAGTTCAATAGGCAGGTGTTCATTTTAAAGTCATAAAAAATCTGCAGAAAACGAAATCTTCTGCAAAAGCTCGTTATAGCAGATGCAATGGGGGGAATTTATTAAAGCTGCTCATAGAAACCAATCAGCTTTCAGGTTTTAGTTTGGGTTCACACTGAATGCGAATTTGAAATCGTGTGAGTTCAGTAGAACTCACATGATTACAAACCCACATTTCAGTCCGACTTTGGGAGCGATTTCAGAGGCATCTGTGCGGGTTCATGCACACATGTCTATTGAAATCGCCCCCGAAGTCGCCAAAAGTAGTGCAGGAACTACTTTTGGGAATCCGTGACGTTGCCGGAAATAGGCATCAATTTGGCATCCGATTTGACGTGTCAAATCACTTGTCAGTATGGCCCGCTGTGAACGAGGGCTTATTGTCAAAGCCTAGTTGAACAAGCTGAAGTTAGAAGCCGATTGGCTAACATGCACAGCTGCACCAGATTCTGAGCGCTCCAGTTTTAGGCTGGGTTCACATCAGGTCCATCTACCGTCTGTAGTCTCGAGAGGAGGGGAGCAAGGAAGTTGGGACTTTGTATGAAGCACAGGATAGCGATTGGATACTTTACTTTTTACTTTAGACTACCACGTGCATGCTCCTGATGAGTGGCATGTCAGCCACGAAACGCGTAGAGATATTTAATGCCGTGCTTCCATCTACACACATCCAGATTTTCAAGTTACGTTACTACTACAGGCTCAGTGAGGCCTTAGGTCCTGCAAATTTTATCTTGTAATTACTAATTAATATAACCCTGCCTTGGTGGAACTACGGAATTTTATTAGAGTTTTACTCATGATAATTTTGTAGGATTGTATTTACTGCTTTGTTACCTTGTATAATATTCGACTATTTGACACCAGTTGTCATATTCTGAGACAATTGTATTATTATGGATATTTTTGTCACTGTATTTACCATTTATTCTGATACTAACAGTATATGTATACTTACAAGCCATTGATGTGAATAAAAATTCCCTCGTTCAACCTCAATTATCCAATCGCTATCCTGTGCTTCATACAAAGTCCCAACTTCCTTGCTCCCCTCCTCTCGATATAAGGGATGGAAATGCATGACCTTACCGGGTCATGATTTCATTAAAAGTCCCATAGGGATGGACATACGTGACCTTACCAGGTCTAGGTCTCCTAAAAGTCCCTAAATGTTTCCTTTTTTCTTTTTCACTGTCTGTAGTCTGGCGTCCTATGCATTTGTGTTCACCAGTTCTGTCCACCCCAGACATGTGTGAACCGGCTCCACTGAAAGACAGTAAACACGTGTTATGCGAATCGGATGCAGTGTAAAACAAATCCAATTGGCATATATGTGAACCCAGACTTAGAACAAAAGATGCATTACGTTTTTTTGCCAGCCCTTTGAAAATGAATGGGCTGCCTTAACATGCAATGAACATGCTACATTAACACGCGTGTGCTAATGCAATGCCTAGTGTGCAGAGGCCAATGAGGTTAACCATAGTTGTCCATCAAAATCCGGTACGATTTTCCATGTTGACCAACAAAATGCCTTGTTTTATTTGAAAACCGACAACTCTTAGCCCCCGTACACATGGTTGGAGATTCCGGCAACCAAATCCGTCGGATTAATTCCAGAAGAGGTCCGGAAGTGATGTTGCATACACACGGTCGGACTCAGTTGTCGGAAAATCCGATTGTACATAACATGATGACGTTATTTCGTTACGATGGGACTACGTTCAGGCTAGTAGACAATAGCTTTGGTCTAGGAATTTGATCTGAGCATGCGTGGCACTTTGTCCGTCGGAGTAGCCTACACATGATCGCAGTATGTCCGATCGGAGCATTTTGTCGGAAAATTTTACCGGCAAGTTGGAAAAGTTGGTCCGTCGGATATTCCGATGGAAACAGTCTGATGCAGACCACACACAGTCGGAATATCCGACAAAACGGTCCGATAGGAAACATTCCGTCGGAATCTCCGACCGTGTGTACAAGGGCTAAAGCCTCATACACACGATTGGCTTTTCCGAAGGGAAATTTGTGAACACAGGCTGTTGGCGGAAAATCCGACCGTGTGTACGCTCCATCGGACAATTGTTGTCAGATTTTCCGCGGACAAATGCTGGATTACAGGTTTTAAAATTTTCCGCGGTCAAATGCTGTTGGATTTTCCAAGCGTGTGTACACAAGCGGTCGGTCTTGTAAACTAGCGTTCGTAATGGAGAATTAACATTCGTGAAGCAGCAAATTGTGAAATCTGGAAATGCAGCGCACAATTCTCTTCTTCTTTAACCACTTGAGACCCGCGCTATAGCCGAATGACGGCTACAGCGCGGATCTCCTTTGCCGGGACTACGTCTATTGACGTCGTCCTGTGCACGAGCGCCCTGCGCGCCCCCTGAGGGGCGCGCGCGGTGTGCTCTGTGATCGGCGAGTCTATGAGACTCACCTGATCACCAATCCGAGCAAGGGGTCGATCCCAAACCCTTATCACGTGATGAGCTGTCAGCCAATGACAGCTGATCATGTGATATAACGGATCCGGTAATCGGCTATTATTCCTCCTCGCGCTGACAGCACGAGGAGAAAAAAAAAAGAGCCGATCACCGGCGGCTGTGATTGGGACATCAGTCCCGATCACGGCTAGCCCTGCCAGTGCCCACCTGCCCCCTGCCAGTGCCCACCTGCCCCCTCATCACTAAACATCATTAAAAAATAAGTGCCCCCCAGCAGTGCCCACAGTGCCACCCAGCAGTGCCCACAGTGCCACCCAGCAGTGCCCACAGTGCCACCCAGCAGTCCCACCCAGCAGTGCCCACAATCTGCCTCAACAAAGGTGCTGCACCCCAGTGCCACATATCCGTGCCCATCAGTGTCATCTACCAGTGCCCATCAGTGCCGCCCATCAGTGCCATCTATCAGAGCCACCTATCAGTGCCCATCAGTCCCATCTATCAGTGGTACCTATCAGTGCCCCTTAGTGCCACCCATCCGTGCCACCTTATCTGTGCCCATCTTTGCTCATCAGTGCCGCCTTATCTGTGCCCATCGGTGCCGCCTTATCTGTGCCTATTAGTGCCGCCTTAACTATGCCTATCAGTGCCCACCAGTGCAGCCTATCAGTGCCCACCAATGCAGCCTATCAGTGCCCACCAATGCAGCCTATCAGTGCCCACCGAACACGAAATTAGCAGAAGGAGCCCAAAGGGTGGCGCTAAAGAGCTGAAAAACCATGTAGTACGTCACTACGTTTCGTGATTGCTGGCCAACAATTGTGTGTATGCAAGACATGTTTGGGCCAACAAAATGGTGAAATAATAAAAAAAGGTGCAGCGCTTAGATTATGACAATATCTATATAATCTTTTACCAGTGTAAATAATATAATCAACTATAATAGTGAAAACAACTCTGCATAAATTAACACTATTAATGATTCTATGTTTTAGACAACACTATATCCAAAAACAAAAAAAAATAAAAATAAAATAAAAAATTGATATACGTATATCCACCAAGGTGAACGTGTTAAGAGTCCATAAGTGAAACAATATGGTGACAAAGTGCAATATCTTGAGAAGTTATAGTGACTTCAGTGAATACTTTGCAGAAATCCACCACCACTTGAGAGGAGGCTTACCAGATGTAATGGTCCCAGTTAGGTATATACCTAGTGAGGCACACGAGTTTATTGATGTAAATCCACACGAAAAAACAGCTGGCAAAACTTGTAACTTCTCAGGGGTACCAGAGTAGACAGAGAGATGACCCAAAAATAGATGAAGTGGCTATCCACCTTTTGGGGTGACTGAGGACAGAGATTCTTCCACGTATATTATAGGCCAAAAAGAAAATACAGCCTCATAGTGAAATACCGTTTAAAACTTTTATTACCATTAAAAGTGTAAATGGGTACTCACATATTACAGGCAAATACAAGCATGGAAATAAAATCTGGCAACGCAGTGGCATCAACGAGCCCTTCCCGACGCGTTTCTCCTAAACAGGCATCATCTGGGGATCTGGGCCAACACCCTTCTGACAAAAGTCCGCGGTTTTGTTGGCCACGTGTGTACGAGGCTTTATACTAACATCAAAGCAAAATGATGCCAGTGCAGACGTCAGGTGCAGGACGTCTTCAATGTGTGTGCATGACAGGTGTTCTTTATTAAATGGACTTTGTGATTGCAGCACATTATGATCTTTTGCAGATGCTCACCTTCATCATCCTCACACGTCTGTCTAGTCTGTGCCCCAGTGCAGTGCTCCAGCGCCTAGACCAGCTGATCGAGCCGCTACGTGTCACCTGTACCACTAAGGTATGTAGTACATGCTCCATGTCCACTTACCACCCCGAGCCTGAGATCAGAGGATAAAAGCCCAGCACCTGGTCGCTGGATGACACCATAGTCTTAGCCCTTGTACACACGGTCAGACATTCCAACAGAAAATGTCCGATCGGACCTTGTTGTCGGATAATCCGACCGTGTGTGGGCTCCATCGGACTGTTTCCGTCTGAATATCCGACCGACAAAGTTTTAGAGCTGGGCTATAAAATCTTCCCACAACATGGTCCGATCGGACTTTGTCCAATCTTTTGTAGAGAATTCCAATCGGACAAAGTGCCACGCATGCTCAGGTCAAATTACGAGACCAAAGCTATTGGCTACTAGCCTGAACGTAGTCCCGTCGTAACTAAATAACGTCATCGCGTTACGAACGATCGGATTTTCCGACAACTTTGTCCGACCGTGTGTATGCAACACGAGTTTCGGACAAAATCCGTTGGACAAAATCCGACAGATTTTGTTGTCGGACATTCCGACAACAAAATCTGTCGGATTTTGTCCAACGGATTTTGTGTGAAACTGGTTTTGCATACACACGGTCGGACAAAGTTGTCGGAAAATCCGATCGTTCGTAACGCGATGACGTTATTTCGCTACGACGGGACTATGTTGAGACTACGTGTGTACAAGGGCTTAAAGGAAACGTGTACTGAAGAAATAGGTACTATAGGCTGTTGTTGACCTGTCTTTCTGAAAAGACTATTTGTCGGTCGTCCTGATCCAACAACCTCAATATTTTAAAGCCACTGAGCTGTGGAAAGCTTGTGGATTAAGAATGTTGACTCCATGGTGACTTTACTTGCACATTTATCCTGGGACATTTAGAAAGCTTTGAAGTCAGCAGCAACAGCCAGGCATTTACATTTGGAGTTGCGCAGGGCGGCACAAGCACGGGAGACACTTTTTCCTGGATCAGCTTTGAGTTGCCATGGTGCGGACAGGCCAGCTGCCAGCATGATACCAACCAATGGCACCTAGAGGCAAAATGCACCGTATGATTTGCTGCTTTGGTGCTGTCAGGTGGCTGGCCTGCACTATGGTAATGCATGATGCTGCTCCAAAACAGGTGGCAAGCAGTGCCCCCCCCCCCCCATTTAGGAAAGGATGAAAGGTGCGCCTCTGTGCAGACCAGCCCTGCCTTCTACCATACTGCTGGAGCTGTAAAGAAGAGCTCTGATGGGAATAAGGGACTCTTTCTGTGATTAGGAGGGGACTCTGATGTGTTGGAGGGGCTTTTATGTACAATGGGGCCTGCATAGGCGTGCGCACAGGGTGTGCCAGGTGTGCCCAGGCACACCCTAATCACCCTGTGCAGCACAGATTTCCCCTACTGCCCTGGCTCCCCCCTCGCCCCCTGCAGTGTTTCCGGCTTCCATTCCTCTCCTCTCCCATCGGCTGTTGCTGTGGGGATGTTTTAGGATGAATGGGGAAAGGGGCCAGTAAAATATGTAATTTACCAGCCCCTTCTCTTTCTGAATGAACACTGTGAGTGATCAGTAGTGTGTGTTTGAGCCTGGGGGTGCACACCCTAATGCAATAGTCTGCGCACACCTATGGGGGCCTCTGATGTGATGGCATGAAGGAGGGGACACTCCGTTGTGTGTATCGTCCCAAGCTCAGGCTCCACTGATGGTAACATTTACATATTTTACATTTTAGACTGGGGCGGCGGGGTGGAGGTTTTGCATACGTGTGCCGTGACTGAAGAACATGTTGAGATATTTTTCTATAAGCAGTAATTTTACCCAGTAACCCCATTACTAGTCTAACGAAGGAACAGTCAGCTTGTGGTGTGCTGTCCGATGACTCCAGTCTTTGTTGTATTCAAGAGTTCCATCTGGTCCCCCCACTACACATTGGTTAGATGCACCCACCCCAACATCACTACTGAGTTCTATAGCAGGGGGGGGGCAACCCTGGAGCACTGGAGATCTAGAGGCGATTCAGTTCCCATTGTGCGCTATACAAGTATTTCATTCATTCATTATCAGAACAGCATGGAGGGGAGCAGAGATCACCTGGGTGCAGGACACTTATTTTTTTTTAAGGAGATGACCTACCAAAACTTCATCAAAATGTTGAAAAGGTTTGGAGAGTTCAGAAGTCAATAGTAAATAATGCAGAGTTCAGGAAAAATGAGTGCAGAATGCAGTAGTCGGTAACACAGAGTGCAGGGGTCAGTAGTATGTAAAAGAGTGCCAGGGTCAGTAGTATATAATGCACAGTGCAGGGGTTCAGGGGTATCAAAGTGTGCAGAGGTCAATAGTATGTGATGCATAGTGCAAGGGTCAGTAGTATGTGACAAATAGTGAAAGGGTCAGTAGTATATAAAAGAGAGCCAAGGCCATTAGTATATAATACAACAGTGCAAGGGTCAGTAGTATGACAGAGTGCAGAGGTCAGCAGTATGTGACACATGGTGCAGGAGTCAGTAGTATCACAGAGTGCAGGGATCAGTAGTACAGAAAAGAATACTAAGGTGATTACTTCTTAATGCACAGTGCAGGGGTCAGGAGTATCAGAGTACAGAGGTCAGTAGTGCTTAACACACAGTGCAGAGGTCAGTAGAGCGTAACACACAGTGCAGAGGTCAGTAGAGCGTAACACACAGTGCAGAGGTCAGTGGTGCGTAACACACAGTGCAGAGGTCAGTGGTGCGTAACACACAGTGCAGAGGTCAGTAGAGCGTAACACACAGTGCAGAGGTCAGTAGAGCGTAACACACAGTGCAGAGGTCAGTGGTGTGTAACACACAGTGCAGAGGTCAGTGGTGTGTAACACACAGTGCAGAGGTCAGTGGTGCGTAACACACAGCGCAGAGGTCAGTGGTGTGTAACACACACAGTGCAGAGGTCAGTAGAGCGTAACACAGTGCAGAGGTCAGTAGAGCGTAACACACAGTGCAGTGGTCAGTAGAGCGTAACACACAGTGCAGAGGTCAGTAGTGTGTAACACACAGAGTGCAGGGGTCAGTGGTGTGTAACACACAGTGCAGAGGTCAGGAGTAACTTTAAAAAAATCTCCCTCTCAAGCAAAAATAACCAACTTCCATTACAAATCTCTACATCCCCCCAAGTTAAAATTGCCACAGCACAAATTTCCCCCTCCCACTGTATAATGCATTTACCAGACCTCAGATGCAACAGAACACAGCAGGGTGGGGGAAGTCCTTCCATGTTTATCCTCAGCTGGGTCATATGACCTACCAAAGCTGAATAGACATCTACTACTTCCCCTGGCTCTGCTATTGCCGCTTTGGTTTGAGAGGCGGTGGCCACTTCTAACATTGCAATCTACAAATGATTTGGCTGTGATCGACCACTTCTGACACCTGTTCTAAAGTGACCAGCAGATGAAACCATGGGACTTGGTAGGGGGACCAGCCACCCGACACACCCAAGGTGGATGGAAGCCAGCGATGGCCATAGCTCCTAAACTGAGCAAAATATTGTGCTCACCGTTTGCTGTACAGGCAAGTATTACCACTCTTCTTTTACAGAGTGCTTGTGCCTTCATCATTTCAAATTGCTGGATTTGTTTATTTATTTTTTTAATTGTTAGCCCAGCCCCCCCACCACCATTTCAGCTTAGGCCAGAATAACATATATATCCCAATCCTGCAGTCTCCTGGGATACTTACATCACATTTCCCAGGAGGCTACAGGATTATTACACAGAGTGGCTAGAAGGGGGGTCCAGCATGTCATTGTAGATGGCTGCAGGGGCGGACTGACCATTCGGGCACTGCCCAAGGGCCCCATGCTCCTAAGGGGC
Organism: Lithobates pipiens; assembly: GCF_037356315.1. NCBI lineage: Eukaryota > Metazoa > Chordata > Amphibia > Anura > Ranidae > Lithobates > Lithobates pipiens. The sequence continues at coordinate 50,984,581 of NW_027507785.1, forward strand.
CCCATCAGGGTTGCCAGCCTCAATAAAACCAGGGACAGTATGTAAAAATCTGAGTTTTTTTTTTTTAAATCCCCAAGATTATATCTGCCCCGCCTCTCCAGTACCTTTTCAGTGTGTGTATTCTCTGTGTGTATATTGTGTGTCTGTGTGTGTGTGTGTGTGTATACTGTGTGGCCCCATAATCTATTGCCTGGGGGCCCCATAATCTCCTATTGCCTGGGGGCCCCATGTGTTGTCAGTCTGCCCCTGGATGGCTGCCCACACCAGGAGACAGTCAGCTGAAGAGGACCAAGATGGTGGCATAGGACCCACTGTGTGGCTACTGAATAGTGGATTGCGGAGGCAGGGGCGTAACTATAGGGGGTGCAGCAGTCGCGACTGCAACTGCGCCCTGTGATGCAGGGGGCCCATGCAGCCCCCTCTACATATGTCCGGAAGCAGCATAGGCAGCTAGCACACACTATTACATACCACCTCCATATCCCCCAGGGGACAGGGACCCCTTCTCACGTGGAGACAGGGACCCCCACCTCCCCTGGGGACAGGGACCCCTTCTCACCTGGGGGCAGTAACTTCATCTGCCCTGGAGAAAAGGACCTCATCTCTTCTGGGGACGGGGACCCAATCCTGCCTACGGACAGTCCCCCAAAAATGTAAAAAAATAAATAAAAACTACTGATACCAGTGGTGGAACTACAGGGCTCACGAAGGTCATACCTTTGACCACGCCCTGGAGTTCCACCCCCGGACTCGGAGGGAAGGGCCCTGGCTGGGGTTCAGAGGGGCCCTTCATGGTTTCTTGCATCGGGGCCCTGAAGGTTCTAGTTACGCCACTGTGCGGAGGAATAACGCCGGATTCGCTGTGCGGGTGAGTATGTGCTTTGAAGAGCACTACAGGTAAGTAGGGGGAGAAAAAAAAAAACATGTGCTACTCTACTAGCAGATTGTTAGCCATTCTTTAACCAAGACCATCCACCATCTTCCTCTAGGTGAAGGCCGGATCTGTGAAACAAGAGTTTGAAAAACAAGATGAGCTGAAGCGATCGGCCCTGAGAACCATCAGTGCTCTACTCACCATCCCGGAGGTGCAGAACAGCCAGACCATGGCGGAGTTCCTGTCGCAGATCAGAGCCAATCCAGAGCTGGCGTCCCTGTTTGAGAGCATCCAGAAAGACTCCACGTCCATGTGCAGCACAGAGGTTATGGACCTGAGCTAAGAACTCGCAAATTACTTACCAATGCAGATCGTATAGAGACTGACAAACTGACACCTGCAAATCCTAAAACATCTGCCTACAGAGGGGCTACAGATGGGGTAGACACAAAGCCATTGTTTTGCCAATCTAGAACAGCATTCTATAGGAGTGTTATGGTCCTGCCCCAGGTTTAAGGTTGCTTAAAGCGGGAGTAAACCCAGTTTCAAAAAACACTTACATTCCCGGCATGCCGGAAATGTTAACTTTCACATTGGTTGTGCTCTCAACCAAAATTTCAAACCATCCAATGGCTGGTGTCATAACTGATCACATGTGCAGTATTATGGCAGTTGAAGAATTATTAGAGGCCAAGATGGCAGCTTCCTTGATTGAAAACGATAGAAGGGTTTACTTCCACTTTAATTAAACTGAACCGGTCATTAGAAAATAAATGGCAGTCTGAAATACCCCCTTGTCCCACCTCACTAACCCTTCTATGTCTACCCCAAACCTAGAAAAGTCTGCAAATTTCAACTTACATCCCAGGCACCCCACGTTCTATAATGCAATACATGTTACCTGCAGACTCACACACATTGCGGAATGTGGGGAACGCCAAGATCCAACTTTCGACCTCCAAGTCTCAATGTTTGGGGGCTCCATGCAGAAGAGGAGTTTGCTCCAATCATACGGCGGCCTTTGCTAGTTTGGCGTCAGATTGCCTTGTCAGTCCTCTTTATTGAACACGTCCATGCTGGATCCAACCCAAGGCCCGTATACAGCCTCCGAGCCTGGATTTCGGGTCTGAGATTAAAGTGGATCTTTGAGCATAGAAATATGGAAGCTGGCCATGCTTAGGACGATTCCACCTTTTAAAAAAACTGTTGGAACCTCTGTGTCTCGATGATGCCAGATACTGTAATTGTATTTTCTTAGTGGAAAAATTTGAATAAAAATATTGGAAAGATAAAAAACCAGTTGGGCAAATTTCCCATCCATATTTCTATCCTTAGACGTGTTTTTGAAACATTCTGTCTGTGCAAACCTTAAAAAAAAAAAACAAGGTATCCTGCCTGCTGGGACTTGCGGTTCACCAGTAGCTGCAGGCTGTTATTGTCTGAATTGAAGTGTGACAGAATTTTTGTAGCCGATGAAATAAAGGTTATATTGTTTGTGCCAATGTCTGTCTTTTTGTTGGCTTGAATGTCGGGGGGAATCATAACCGGAGGAGTATTTTAATTTAAACCCCAAAAATGACTCAAAGGGGTTGATTTACTAATACTGGAGAGTGCAAAATCTGGTGCAGCTGTGCATGGTAGCCAATCAACTTCTAACTTCAGCTTGTTCAGTTACTCTTTCACAATAAAACCCGGAAGCTGATTGGTTTCTATGCAGAGGTGCACCAGACTTTTCACTTTTCAGTTTTATTAAAGCGGTTCTTCACCCTAAAGGGGAAGTTCCGCTAATCTGATCCCTCCCCCCCTCCGGTGCGCAGTAGGGAACCGGGCAGTGAAGTTGTAATGCTTCACTTCCCGATTCCCTGACAGAGAATGGCAGCGGGGGCAGCAGCGAGACGAGCGCTCGCTCGTCATCTGCCGCCGACATCGCTGGACCCTGGGACAGGTAAGTGTGATTTTATTAAAAGTCAGCAGCTGCAATATTAGTAGCTGCTGGCTTTTAATATTTTTATTATAGGTGCAGAACCGCTTTAACATCCTTGGCGGGAATCCCGAGTCTGGCTCGGGTTGGGATTTCAGTACCACTAGCGGTAACCCCCGAGCCAGACTCGGGATCGCATCGCTGGATACAGGGAGAGTTACTTACATGGTCCCCTGGATCCAGCGATGTCATCCCCGCTGTGTGTCCTCCGCTCGATTCACACAGTGCCCGAGTGCCGCCGAGCTCCTTTCCCTGCGACGTTATGGCGCACGGGAGCGGAGATTGGCGCCAAATTCAAAAAAGTAAAAATACACAATATACATACAGTACTGTATATAAAAATATACACCCCCTTTGTCCCTAGTGGTCTGTGCAGAGCCCTGCATGCACTTTTATATTATAAATACTGTTTTTTTCTGCCTGCAATTTGGAGATTGTCCATAGAAACCAAAAAGTGTCCCTTTTATGTCAAAAGTGATTTTAGACAAGCTAGAAAACAGCGATAATAAATTAGAATCATTTGCACAATTGAGCCATAGCGATTTGTGGGGAGATCCGTCATCAAACACTAAATCTAATGACAGCGAAACAATTCTGCAAATGAGCAAATTTCAGTGTTTTTGGATTTGATTACATTATTGAATAATTTTTATTATTATTTGTTATCATTATTTATAGTTATTTATTATATTATAAACTTTATCGTACCCGGGATGTCTACTAGACTCTTGTTTCAACAGATTTAAGTGAGTTATTCCTAAGCCCTTGTACACACGGTCGGAGATTCCGACAACCAAATCCGTCGGATTTTGTCCGAAACTGTTGCATACACACGGTCGGACAAAGTTGTCGGAAAATCTGACGTGATGACGTTATTTCGTTACGACGGGACTACGTTCACGCTAGTAGCCAATAGCTTTGGTGCAGAAATTTGTTCTGAGCATGTGTGGCACTTTGTCTGAACGGAATTCTCTACACATGATCGGAGTATGTCCGATTGGAGCATTTTGTCGGAAAATGTTACCAAGAAGTTGGAAAACTTGGTCCGTCGGATGCTCCGACGGAAACAGTTCGATGGAGACCACAAACAGTCGGAATATCCGACAAATCGGTCCAATCGGACACATTCCGTCGGAATCTCCAACCGTGTGTACAAGGACTACAATATAAAATGCCAAATTTCCATGCAAAATAATTGTACCGCTTTCAGCACCTAAAGTCATAAATAATCATACCGCTAGGGAGGTTAAAGCGGGATTCCACCCTAAAGTGGAACCTCCGCTGATCGGATCCCTTCCCCCCTCCGGTGTCACAATTGACACCTTTCAGGGGGGAGGGGGGTGGAGATACCTGTCAAAGACAGGTATTTTCACCCACTTCCGGGCATAGACTCCCGTGGGAGTCTACGCCATTTCCTGTCCTGCCGCGCTGTCTGCTGGGACACACACGGGTCCCAGTGACAGCGCGGAGATTTCCTATTGCGTGGCGCAAGTCGCGCATGCGCAGTAGGGAACCGGGAAGTGAAGCCGATTCGCTTCACTTCCTGATTCCCTCACCTAGAATGGTGGCGGCAGCAGCCGAGGGCCGAGCGATCGTTCGGCCTCGGCTGCCGGCATCGCTGGAACCCGGGACAGGTGAGTGTCCATTTATTAAAAGTCAGCAGCTGTAGTATTTATAGCTGCTGGCTTTTAATATTTTTTTTTTAGGTGGAATCCCTCTTTAAATAAATCCCATAGTTATTATTGGGTTATAGTCATTATTGGGTACCGTAATAGTCCTAAGAACCCTTGAGGTGATCTAGAATCCACAGGGTTTGGAGTAGCCCCTGTTATCTTTTCACCTTCCCCTTTTCTCCCATAGTTAGACACTTTATCCAACATACTGTATGCCAGGATTCACTGCAACAGATGTCTATTACCACATGTATGAGCCTTCTGTGTATGCAATGCCTCTCTCATGCCAGACCGTGTCCTTGCAACTACACCAAGCAAGCATAAACTGTGCTCCATCACATTTAAAGCCTAGTACACATGGGCTGAATGTCGGGCGACGTTCGGCCCATGTGTACTCTGGCCGGACGGAAGCTGGCCATTCAGCTGGCTTCTGTCGATAGGGCCTGACCTAAAAAAAGAATGCCGATCAGCTCTCGATCATCACTCTCAGCATTCACCGGAGTCACAGACTGCGGCGCGGTGCTCTGAAGGGACGGCACGGGTATGCCGTTCCTTCAGAGAGTATGCACCTGCGACATCATCGGCTGCATGCAGTGTGAATATCTCCTAAACAGTACAGGTTCAGGAGATATTTACGGTACCTACAGGTAAGCCTTAATATAGGCAAAGTGCAAAAATAGACTTTACTTCCACTTTAACCGCTGCCCAACCAACGCACGACGATGTACGTTGGCAGAATGGCACGGACAGGCATAAGGGTGTACAGGTATGTCCCTTTGAATTTTCCGCCGTGCCATCGCGTGCGAGCCGGTCGGGACCTCCATGAGTCCAATCGCGGGTCCCGTGGACTCGATCGCCGCGGTGATCAAATGCCACCAAAAGAAAGCCCTATTTGTGGGGAAAAAGGACGTCAATTTTGTTTGGGAGCCACGTCGCACGGGGAAATGTATCTCCTACTAAAGCACTCCAGGAAATCAAATGGAAACAAGAATGGCAGCACACCCGGTGTGCTCAGTGGACGCGTTTCACAAAGGAGTGATGAGTAAGCGCGTCTGTGTGAAACGCGTCCACTGAGCACCTTTTCTGGACTGATGTTTGTCATGTTCGCTTGATTTTATGGACTTTCAATACATTCTTTTGATTTTACTTCCGGATGTGCCGCCATTCTTCTTTGTTTCCATTGGATTTACCTGGCTGTGGACCAGGCAGGCACAAGGATCTCTTTAGAAGCTCATCAGATCCTCACAGGTGGCTTTGAGCGGTGTGTTACCAGCTCTTTCACCCTCCAAACTCAGGGACTGCCTTCCCTGGTAGCTAAAGCTGATCGTGTATAAGCTTTTAGTCTGTGTACATAGGATACCGGCTTGTATTGATGGATCTAGGGGTCCCAGAAGGCCATCACGGAGGACTGTGAGTCCTGGTGGGCAAGTGTAGAGGACTAGGTTCCAGGGGGGGGAGGGACTGTGGGTCCCAGAAGGCCAGCAGAAAGGGCCGGGGTCACAGTGGTCAAATGGGGTGGACTAGGGGCCCCAAAAGCCTAACTGGCCAGTGGGGAGAACTAGAGGTCCTAGAAGGCTAACATGGAAGATTAGGGGTCCCAGCAAGCCGGTGGAATAAACTAGGTGTTCTATCTAGCAAGTACGGAGGAATAGGGATCCCAAAATGTTGGTAGGAAGGACTAAATGTCAGAGTGAGCCAGTGGGGAGAACCAAAGGTCCCAGCAGGGTGGAAGACTGGGGGTCTTTGTGTGCCATTGGGGGGGATGAGGGGTCCGAGGAGGCTGGCAGGAAGGACTAGAGGTCCTGGCAGGGAGGATTATGGGTTCCAGCAGACCAGTGGGGGAGGGGTCCCAGAAGGCTGGCATGGAAGACTAAGGGTCCCAGTAGGCTGGTGGAATATCTGCGTACAGAGACAGACAGACAGGGGATATCTGTGTAAAGAGACAGAGGTAAGGGTATCCATGTACAGAGACAGAGAGGGGATATCTGTGTAAAGAGACAGGAGGAGGGGATATCCATGTACGGAGACAGAGAAGGGGGAGATTAGAATGAGAATGAGGGGGGCTGGGGTACAATAGAGAAGGATTAGTGTACAATAGCATTATGAGGGGGGCTGGGGTACAATAGAGAAGGATTAGGGTACCATAGCAGAATGAGGGGGGCTGGGTACAATAGAGAAGGATTAGTGTACAATAGCATTATGAGGGGGGCTGGGATACAATAGAGAAGTATTAGGGTACCATAGCAGAATGAGGGGGCTGGGGTACAATAGAGAAGGATTAGGGTACCATAGAAGAATGAGGGGGCTGGGGTACAATAGAGAAGGATTAGGATACCATAGCAGACTGAGGGGGGCTGGGGTACAATAGAGAAGTATTAACCCTTGTACACACGGTCGGAGAATCCATCGGAATGTGTCCTATCGGACCGTGTCGTCGGATAATCCGACTGTGTGTGGTATGCATCGGACTGATTCCGTCTGACCCAATTTTCCAACATGTTGGAAATATTTCCCGACCAACTGGGCCGATCAGACATACTCCGATCATGTGTAGAGAATTTTGATCGGACCAAGTGCCACGCATGCTCAGATCAAATTCCTACATCAAAGCTATTGGCTACTAGCCTGAATGTAGTCCCATCATAACGAAATTACGTCATCACGTTCTGAAAGATCAGATTTTTCGCCAACTTTGTCTGACCGTGTGTATGCAACAGTTTCGGACAAGATCCGATGGGCAAAATACGATGGATTTGGTTGTGGAAATCTCCGACCATGTGTACAGGGGCTAAGGGTACTATAGTAGAATGAGGGGGGCTGGGGCACAATAGAAGGATTAGGGTACCATAGAGGAATGAGGGGGCTGGGGTACAATAGAGAAGGATTAGGGTACTAAAGCAGAATGAGGGGGGCTGGGGTACAATAGAGAAGGATTAGGGTACCATAGCAGAATGAGGGGACTGGGGTACAATAGAGAAGGATTAGGGTACCATAGCAGAATGAGGGAGCTGGGGTACAATAGAGAAGGATTAGGGTACCATAGCAGACTGAGGGGGCCGGGTACAATAGAGAAGGATTAGTGTACAATAGCATTATGAGGGGGGCTGGGATACAATAGAGAAGTATTAGGGTACCTTAGCAGAATGAGGGGGCTGGGGTACAATAGAGAAGGATTAGGGTACCATAGCAGACTGAGGGGGCCGGGTTCAATAGAGAAGGATTAGTGTACAATAGCATTATGAGGGGGGCTGGGATACAATAGAGAAGTATTAGGGTACCTTAGCAGAATGAGGGGGCTGGGGTACAATAGAGAAGGATTAGGGTACTATAGTAGAATGAGGGGGCTGGGGTACAATAGAGAAGGATTAGTGTACAATAGCATTATGAGGGGGGCTGGGATACAATAGAGAAGTATTAGGGTACCTTAGCAGAATGAGGGGGCTGGGGTACAATAGAGAAGTATTAGGGTACTATAGTAGAATGAGGGGGCTGGGGTACAATAGAGAAGGATTAGTGTACAATAGCATTATGAGGGGGGCTGGGATACAATAGAGAAGTATTAGGGTACTATAGTAGAATGAGGGGGCTGGGGTACAATAGAGAAGGATTAGGGTACTATAGCATTATGAGGGGGGCTGGGATACAATAGAGAAGTATTAGGGTACTATAGTAGAATGAGGGGGCTGGGATACAATAGAGAAGGATTAGGGTACCATAGCAGACTGAGGTGGGCTGGGATACAATAGAGAAGGATTAGGCTACTATAGTAGAATGAGGGGGCTGGGGTACAATAGAGAAGGATTAGGGTACTAAAGCAGAATGAGGGGGCCGGGGGAAAATAGAGAAGTATTAGGGTACTATAGTAGAATGAGGGGGCTGGGGTACAATAGAGAAGGATTAGGGTACCGTAGCAGACTGAGGGGGGCTGGGATACAATAGAGAAGTATTAGCCCTTGTACACACGGTCGGAGAATCCATTGGAATGTGTCCTATCGGACCGTGTCGTCGGATAATCCGACTGTGTGTGGTATGCATCGGACTGATTCCGTCGGACCCAATTTTCCAACATGTTGGAAATATTTCCCGACCAACTGGGCCGATCAGACATACTCCGATCATGTGTAGAGAATTTTGATCGGACCAAGTGCCACGCATGCTCAGATCAAATTCCTACATCAAAGCTATTGGCTACTAGCCTGAATGTAGTCCCATCATAACGAAATTACGTCATCACGTTCTGAAAGATCGGATTTTTCGACAACTTTGTCTGACCGTGTGTATGCAACAGTTTCGGACAAGATCCGATGGGCAAAATACGACGGATTTGGTTGTGGAAATCTCCGACCATGTGTACAGGGGCTAAGGGTACTATAGTAGAATGAGGGGGGCTGGGGTACAATAGAAGGATTAGGGTACCATAGAGGAATGAGGGGGCTGGGGTACAATAGAGAAGGATTAGGGTACTAAAGCAGAATGAGGGGGGCTGGGGTACAATAGAGAAAGATTAGGGTACCATAGCAGAATGAGGGGACTGGGGTACAATAGAGAAGGATTAGGGTACCATAGCAGAATGAGGGGGCTGGGGTACAATAGAGAAGGATTAGGGTACCATAGCAGACTGAGGGGGCCGGGTACAATAGAGAAGGATTAGTGTACAATAGCATTATGAGGGGGGCTGGGATACAATAGAGAAGTATTAGGGTACCTTAGCAGAATGAGGGGGCTGGGGTACAATAGAGAAGGATTAGGGTACTATAGTAGAATGAGGGGGCTGGGGTACAATAGAGAAGGATTAGGGTACCATAGCAGACTGAGGTGGGCTGGGATACAATAGAGAAGTATTAGGCTACTATAGTAGAATGAGGGGGCTGGGGTACAATAGAGAAGTATTAGGGTACTATAGTAGAATGAGGGGGCTGGGGTACAATAGAGAAGTATTAGGGTACTATAGTAGAATGAGGGGGCTGGGGTACAATAGAGAAGGATTAGGGTACCATAGCAGACTGAGGTGGGCTGGGATACAATAGAGAAGGATTAGGCTACTATAGTAGAATGAGGGGGGCTGGGATACAATAGAGAAGTATTAGCCCTTGTACACACGGTCGGAGAATCCGTCGGAATGTGTCCTATCGGACCGTGTCGTCGGATAATCCGACTGTGTGTGGTATGCATCGGACTGATTCCGTCGGACCCAATTTCCCAACATGTTGGAAATATTTCCCGACCAACTGGGCCGATCAGACATACTCCGATCATGTGTAGAGAATTTTGATCGGACCAAGTGCCACGCATGCTCAGATCAAATTCCTACATCAAAGCTATTGGCTACTAGCCTGAATATAGTGCCATCATAACGAAATTACGTCATCACGTTCTGAAAGATCGGATTTTTCGCAAACTTTGTCCGACTGTGTGTATGCAACAGTTTCGGACAAGATCCGATGGGCAAAATACGACGGATTTGGTTGTGGAAATCTCCGACCGTGTGTACAGGGGCTAAGGGTACTATAGTAGAATGAGGGGGGCAGGGGTACAATAGAAGGATTAGGGTACCATAGAGGAATGAGGGGGCTGGGGTATAATAGAGAAGGATTAGGGTACTAAAGCAGAATGAGGGGGGCTGGGGTACAATAGAGAAGGATTAGGGTACCATAGCAGAATGAGGGGGGCTGGGGTACAATAGAGAAGTATTAGGGTACCATAGCAGAATGAGGGGGGCTGGGATACAATAGAGAAGTATTAGTGTACAATAGCATTATGAGGGGGGCTGGGATACAATAGAGAAGTATTAGGGTACTATAGTAGAATGAGGGGGCTGGGGTACAATAGAGAAGGATTAGGGTACTATAGTAGAATGAGGGGGCTGGGGTACAATAGAGAAGGATTAGGGTACTATAGTAGAATGAGGGGGGCTGGGGTGCAATAGAGAAGGATTAGTGTACTAAAGCAGAATAAATCAAGCGATAAATCGTAGTGCAATCCCGGCAACCCGCTTTGCGGGAAGCATGCCGCCCCAAAAAAAAAAAAAAAGAGCTACTTTTGAGCGACATGCTTCCCACGATGCCTGTTGTTGCAATTTGCCCTTCACACACCAGCACTTTCAAATTGCAGACAGATTCGCTGCAAATCTTCTCCGTGGCACCCCAATTGTGGCGCAATTTGGCGGGGGGGCACAAAAGCAGATTTGCGGGACGCCAGTGGCCCACATGAAGCACAAGAACTTCTTGTGGGGCACAGGCGTCCCACGACTGTGTTTTACCGCAACTTTTGCCCACCGAATCGCGGTGAAATCGCGCTGCGATTGGGGTGCCAGTGAAAGTCACAGGCGAATACTGCGAATGGCGTAATTTCGTTGATGATATGGAAACGCGGACATGTAAACGATTCACAATAGCAGTAAATCGCTGGACACCCGTGCGTTCCCGGTGCGTTGCCCGTGGATTCCAATAGCACCCCAAAACGCAGCGCTCTTCGCGACAATTGCGGTAAAAACGCGTGAACAGAATCGCAGGACGTCTGTCACCCCAAAATGAACGCAGGGGCTTCTTTTTGGGCGACAGACGATCATATTTTTTACCACAATTGTCGCCCCCCCCCCCCCCCCAATACGCGGAGATGTGAACAGAGCCCTTAGGCGCTCCAGATTACAGGCGAAATCGCAGCAATTCCGGAGTCGCAGTCAGCATCGCCGCGGGACGCGCTTGCAATCCTGTTACTTTCAATCGCACTAGGGTTGCCACCTTTTCTTTAAGTCAAACCCGAACACTTTTGTGGCGCACAGCAATTTTTTGTATAAACTATACATATATGTTGCTACTAAATTACATTTTTAATCATATGAATTTAATAACAAGAGTCCCCCTTTACATCAGAGTCCACAGAGTTCCCCTTTTACATCTGAACTCGCAGAGTTCCCTTTTACTGTAAGGGGGGACTCTGCAGACTCTGATGTAAGGGAGACCTCTGGGAGATGCACTGGGAACCCTGATTTAAGGGTGAACACTGAGAACTCTGATGTACGAAGAGGACTCTGATGTAAGGGGAAACACTACGGCCGCTGGTGTAAAGGGGAACTCTGATGTAAGGGTGCTCTGAGAACCCTAATTTGCCTTACTGTACTTACTCAGAGGCAAGAGAGAGAATGGGGGAGACTTCAGTTACAGACAGGGATGGATGGATGGTGAGCCCACTCACAACTTAACAGTCAGCACCAGATGGACCTGAGGCTGCTGGACTTCAAATTTCCGGCTCCCACTTTCCTTTTCTGAGGCACAGCACCAGGGATTGGAGTGTGTGCAGACACAGAGGGGTAAGGGTGGGGTGGAAGAGGTGCAGATCGAGCCCTCTCTCCTCTCCCATCTGTATGTGTTTGGGGGGGTGGTTTGTTAGTGCTGGCTTTAGGGGCTGTGAAAGAGTGTAACAGTCACTCTCAGCTGAGACAACCACTGAAAAACCATAGTCCAGTCTAAATAATGTGTCCGGGATTTCAGACAGTCTGAAACCCGGAAACATGAACCCAAACCCGAACTGTCCGGGTGAATCCTGGACAGGTGGCAACCGTAAATCGCACCCCAATCGCACAGAGATTTTGCCGCAATTGTGGCCCCTCCAAAAATTTTGCTGCAATAAAATCGGCGGGATGGCTGTCGCACTAAAAGAAGTTCCGGAACTTCTTTTGGGGCGTCCGGCGCACCTCGATTTGTCGGGTGGCGAGATCACGCCGAGACTGATGTGTCACTGAAAGTAACGGATTCACAAGCGCCTCCCGCGTTTTGCTGGCAGTGTGAGAATCGCACATCTGTGAGCCAGGCCTAGTCTGACACTTTTTACAAGTAAAAAATTACTCAGAACCCCCAAAAAGTTATACCGTACATCCTTCCCTCCCTTTTAATGACTCCTCCCCCATGTGTCTCAGCCACTCCCCCATGTGTCTCTGTCCCTCCCCTCTTAATGACACCTCCCCGTGTGTCTCAGCCCCTCCCCCACGTGTCTCAATCCCTCCCCTTTTAATGACACCTCCCCCATGTGTTTCAGTCCCTCCCCCGTATGTCTCAGTCCCTCCCCTTTTAATGACACATTCCCCATGAGTCTCTGTCCCTCCCCCATGTGTCTCAGTCCCTCCCTTTTCAATGACACCTCCCCCATGTGTCTCAGTCCCATTCCCATGTGTCTGATTCACTCCCCTTTTAATAACCCCTCCCCCATGAGTCTCCGTCCCTCCCCATATGTCTGAGTCCCTCCCACTCAGGGTCCTCAGTGACTCATAGTCAGTATGGCGGCTCTTCCATCACTGCTGTCCGCCTCCCCCCACCCCCCGCTAGGAATAAGGCGGGGCCAGTTTGCGCTGTCATGGCAATACACAACACTTCCATTAATGAGTAGCCGATCCCGGAAACCGCCCCCCTCTCCTATTCAGCGGCTGCCCTGTCCATCACAGGACCGAACCCTGATTGGCTCAGCTCAAAAACCGGGGCGGTCCGTTGATGCCGAGGGACTGAGAGAGCGCCGCTCGCTGCCCCCACCTGGCGGCCGTTGCGGGCTTTGGTGTTCTCTATACAGCACTGGTGTATATGACAGCGCTATACCCATGTAAAAAGGGGTAAGCCTAAATAGAACTGGGGGGGGGGAGCGCTGA